>NC_139556.1:89126287-89658666 GCF_965112155.1 Podarcis liolepis
TGTACGCCAAGCTACCCCATCGCCTCATTTCTGAGATGCATGGGCACAGAATTCCTACTGCAAAGCCCATTGTTCGGCTCCTTTTCTTTTTTTAAAAAGGTAAAATTAATATATCACTCTGACATCAACCTGGTGGAGCGTGGATTCCCTCCTGCGCTCTGTGTGGTCACAACAGACTGGCTGAATATATGAATCAATTTTAATACCGTTTACTGTTATGTATAAGGATAGGACTTGCGCACACATACACATACAGCTTTCATGTAGCCCTGTCTGCCTTGTCAAACTAGCATGGCTTAAACAACTCCATCATCACCAGCGTTTCCCAGAGGTTTGGGTGTTCCATCATACTCCAGTATCTGAAGGACTGCTTTTGCCCATCTCAACCAGCCTGTTTGCTTAAGATGTTCCTTGGAGGCAGGTGCATTTCTACGCACCCAGAAGACTTGAGACCACAGGCCCAAGGCACAACATTGCCCCTGGGCCAATTAAAAGTGGCCAGGGGCTTTGTCTGTGCTGTGCTTTGTAGTACAAGAAGCCAAGTTACAGGGAACCAGGCAGAGGGCCTTCTCAGTAGTGGCACCTGCCCTGTGGAACGCCCTCCCACCAGCTGTCAAAGAGAAAAACAACTACAGTGGTACCTCAGTTTAAGTACTTAATTTGTTCTGGAGGTCCGTTCTTAACCTGAAACTGTTCTTAACCTGAAGCACCACTTTAGCTAATGGGGCCTCCTGCTGCCAGTGCACCGCCGGAGCACAATTTCTGTTCTCATCCTGAAGCAAAGTTCTTAACCTGAGGTACTATTTCTGGGTTAGCGGAGTCTGTAACCTGAAGCATATGTAACCTGAAGTGTCTGTAGCCTGAGGTACCACTGTACCAGACTTTTAGAAGACATCTGAAGGCAGCCTTGTTTAGGGAAGCTTTTAATGTTTAATAGATTGTTGTATTTTAATATTCTGTTGGAAGCCGCCCAGAGTGGCTGGGGAAAACCAGCCAGATGGGCAGGGTATAAATAATAAATTATTATTATTATTATTATTATTATTATTATTATTATTATTATTATTTATTACACCCAGCCCAAACTTGTGTCTCCAGCTGCTTACAATTCCCATCATCCCTGACCATCGGTCTTGCTAGCTAAGGACGATTGCTGCTAGCTGAGGAGTTATTGTTTCCACAAGCCTACCCAGATGGGAAGGTAGCCTATCTAGGAGAAGGAAAACCCTGATCCCAAACCTCCACTGCCTTGTGGGAGACCTTTGGGAGAAGAAAAAGTTAAGGAGCAAACCCTACACAAATCCAGAGTGGAGTCCCTAAGACGACTGGATGGTGCTTTCTATGCAACTCTTCCTTCTGGCATTTCCTGGCTGGTGGCAAACGTATTGCTCTGCTTTTCTTTGGACCACATCAGAGAGGCTAAGAGGGGGATTCTTGCCATCTGGGGCTCCATACTGTCTTGTGCGCTGGGGAGGTCACATCAGTGCTGCAAATGCAGTGGTTTGACTTCACCCCCAGAGGCACACACCGTTCTCTCTCAAGACAGATGGATGCCAACAACCCAGACACATAATTTATTTCCTATATTCATTTTAAAAGTCTTGCTGATTTTATTTGTGATTTAACGATGGTTATTCTATGCATACTTTTATATAAAAAAAACAGCTTTGTAGATTTTAGCTGTGTTTTATCCCCAGTTTTATCATGTGCACTGCTTTGAGGGCCCTTTGATTAAGCGGTGCGTAAATCTCTCTAAGGGACGCGGGTGGCGCTGAGGGCTAAACCGCAGAGCCTAGGACTTGCCAATCAGAAGGTAGATAAATAGGTACCACTCTGGCGGGAAGGTAAACGGCATTTCTGTGCACTGTTCTGGTTCGCCAGTAGCGGCTTAGTCATGCTGGCCACATGACCCGGAAGCTGTATGCCGGCTCCCTCGGCCAATAAAGCGAGATGAGCGCTGCAACCCCAGAGTCGGTCACGACTGGATCTAATGGTCAGGGGTCCCTTTACCTTTAAATCTCTCTAAGGGACGTGGGTGGCGCCTGTGGGTTAAACCACAGAGCCTAGGACTTGCCGATCAGAAGGTCGGCAGTTCAAATCCCTGTGACAGGGTGAGCTCCCGTTGCTTGGACCCTGCTCCTGCCAACCTAGCAGTTCAAAAGCATATCAGAGTGCAAGTAGATAAATAGGTACCGCTCTGGTGGGAAGGTAAACAGTGTTTCCGTGCACTGCTCTGGTTCTCCAGAAGCGGCTAGGTCATGCTGGCTACATGACCCGGAAGCGGTATGCCGGCTCCCTCAGCCAGTAAAGCAAGATGAGTGCCACAACCCCAGAGTTGGTCACAACTGGACCTAATGGTAAAGGGTCCCTTTACCTTTAAATCTCTCTAAATAAAATAAATAAGATGTGCCGAGTTCCGGTTCAACAGCTTGCGCTTGCCATTTTGAGTACTACTTGGTCTCAGTTGAACCTGCAGTGACCCCCCTACTCCTGCTCTGGACAGTGTTTTTAAACTGAAGCACGGAGACAGGGAATGAAGGCAGGAAAGAACTATCTCCCTCGGTAGCCTGCAGCCTAAACAGACAGCTTTGCAGTTTTATGATGAAGGCTGGATCTGGAAGCAAGATAACATTGCTCCATCTGCAACCTGCTGCCTGAAGCAATGGCATCATGATGCTTCACACTTAGGCTGGCCCTTCCACATTCCGCCACATCTCTTGCTTTAGGATTCTCATTGTATGGGAAGAACATGATTGCTGTGGACCGCTTTTCATGTGCAACCCACTTTGGTACCTATAGGCGGAACGTGTGAAGCATCAGCTGGGTGTTTCGTTGCTGAGTCATGTCTCAGCTTGCTTCCTTTGATAAGAGGGAAGCAAGAGGCTATATAAACAACTTAGCCCTTTGGATAAAGGTCAGAGAAAGCTGGAATTCTGTGCCCGAATGATTAACTGCGTTATCCCGCTGCTAGTGCTACACATCAGGTTGCTGCTGTAGTATGTTTATTCTAGGGGAGTATGTGCAGAATGCCCATTCAGCATGCCAGCAGAGTGTGCCAGTGGAACAGAAAAGCACCAGACAGTTCTAGGTAGGGTCAGTCCCTTTGCTGACAGTATAAAGCAGTTCCGCAGCTTATAGGTTACATGAGAGCCAGTGTGGTTTAGTGGTTAAGAGCGGTAGACTCGTAATCTGGGGAACCGGGTTCGCTTCCCCGCTCCTCCACATGCAGCTGCTGGGTGACCTTGGGCTAGTCACACTTCTCTGAAGTCTCTCAGCCCCACTCACCTCACAGAGTGTTTGTTGTGGGGCAGGAAGGGAAAGGAGATTGTTGGCCGCTTTGAGACTCCTTAGGGTAGTGATAAAGTGGGATATCAAATCCAAACTCTTCTTCTTCTTCCAGCAGCACAGAGTCTCCTTGTAGCGTTCCAACATAGACCAGGCTCTGGCCATGAGCAAACTTGCTTTACACTTGCTGACTCACTCTTATATGCTTAATCAGTTGCAGCTGCAGGAAAAACACGCCCAAATTTAACCAGCACACCTAACAGTTTATCATACCTTTTCTTTGCAGGCATAAACCCCTTATACATAAACGTCACCAACAAAACACAAAGGGCAAACATGCCGTCCAGGCAAGGTCTTCACCTTAAAGCTCTGTGTCTGAGCACTCTTTCTTTTTCTTTTTGCTCTGGAGCTTCCCTTGCCAAAAAACCCAACCCCACTCTTCAAGCTGATTCAGAGCAAACAGCAACCCACGGCAAACCCAAAATGCCATTTGTTGTGCTTCAGCTTTAAAGAACAAGTCTTTGTGGGGAAAACTCTGGGGCCAAAAAAGCAAAAGAGTGTTGGGACATGGAACTTGAAAATGTGGACCTGTGCCCAGAAATAACGGGGTGAAACCTAAGTGTGGATAAACCCTTAGTCATTCCATTTTTACCCACTCTGTTTGTTATAGTAACGACTGCCCTTGCAGCTAAAACTATCTATCTCAAATTTGATGAGATTTATGCAGGTGGCGCTGTGGGTTAAACCACAGAGTCTAGGACTTGCCAATCAGAAGGTCGGTGGTTCAAATACCCGTGACGGGCTGAGCTCCCGTTGCTCGGTCCCTGCTCCTGCCAACCTAGCAATTCAAAAGCACGTCAAAGTGCAAGTAGATAAATAGGTACCACTCCAGCGGGAAGGTAAATGGTGTTTCCGTGCGCTGCTCTGGTTCGCCAGAAGCAGCTTAGTCATGCTGGCTACATGACCCGGAAGCTGTACACTGGCTCCCCCGGCCAATAAAGCTAGATGAGCACCGCAACCCCAGAGTCAGTCACAACTGGACCTAATGGTCAGGGGTCCCTTTACCTTTACCTTTATGCTCACAGACCAGCTGACCTGGCTTGCAAATTCCACCCAATTCCGTCCCAAAATAGAAAAGTTATATATGTTTCTCTTAAAAAAAATCATCATCATTGAACTTGAGAAGGTGTGCAGGAAGGCATTACCCACTTTGGAGGGCTAGCCATTTCTGCAGATTTTAGTCGCTTCTGTCAAAAGAATAAATAAAAAGAGAGAGCCACTTTTTGATGACCCAGTAGGTTGGAATGATGTAAGTGGACTTCTCACGAACCCTGAAATAAATGGGGCACCTCAAACACATGTGGGCTGTATCCATCAGGGCCCAAACTGAATCCTGTGTACATCCCTGATTTATTCCAGTTCTGTCTCATCTGTCAGGAGCAGACTTCAGAACCATCATCTTCTGTTGTGCTGTGCGAAGGGTGGGAGGAACTGTTGACTGCATAACTGATTGTTATGTCACCACAACCGGCTGATGATGTTCCTGCTGTAGCACTGAAGCCAATCAAGCTGTATAATTAAACTGCGTGTTGCTGGTCCATGCAGGCACCAAATCACTGTGTGAACAGGATGGGGAGAAAGCAAACGCACACCAAACTCTGCCTCTTGACAAGACATTAGGTGGAAAATACTATCCCCCCCCTCCAAAAAATAATAATGTTAGGTGCTTATAGCATCCTACAGTGCTAGCTGATGGCATTCTGCCTGCACTTTTCATTCTAAAAAGCAAACTCGAGGCGGGAGAGAACATCAGCCCTTTCCCTCTCTTTACCATTTTCAAGTTGCCAGTTCATCTGCTTTTTCTAAAAGAAAAAAAAGGGGGGAAGGCACGAAGGTGCATCTCCTTGGGAAATGCTGGCTCCTTTTTTTTTTGTTTGCTTTGTTGAAAAGCATTTAAAGTGCGAGACCTGGATGTCAGGTTGAAGCGATGCAGTTGGCAGGTGGCAACCGGGGGGATATCAAAGAGCAAGTCTTCATTGAAGCTGCCAGGGCTGCTGTCACCAGAATTGGGCTGTTTCAGATGAAAGTGTTTCCTGGCTTTAAATTATTGGAGGCGCTGCTCAGAGGAAGAGCCTTTCGCCAGCAGAGATGCCCTTTGTGTCCTGCTGCCCTCCGAGGTGTGTTTGAGGAGCACCTGAGACGGAACCTTCTTAATGGTGGCACCTTCAAGAGGCTCATTTAAGCCCCCAGAAAGGTACCATATTTTTTGCTCTATAAGACTCACTTTTTCCCTCCTAAAAAGTAAGGGGAAATGTGTGCGCGTCTTATGGAGTGAGTGCAGGTTGCGCAGCTATCCCAGAAGCCAGAACAGCAAGAGGGATCGCTGCTTTCACTGCGCAGTGATCCCTCTTGCTGTTCTGGCTTCTGAGATTCAGAATATTTTTTTTCTTGTTTTCCTACTCCAAAAACTAGGTGCGTCTTGTGGTCTGGTGCGTCTTATAGAGCGAAAAATACGGTAAATAAAATGCTGAACAAAGGCGTATGCTTTTCTGTTGATGTGCTTTTGTTGCTGTTTCGTTGCAGCTGCTGCTTTTAGCAAGTTAGCTGTTTCGTTTAAAAAGCATGTTATTGTTATTTTTGAAAGTCAGGTCTGTGAGCTACTTTGGGTGCCCCATATGAGGACTGCTGGGATAGCTCAGTTGGAAGAGCATGAGACACTTTTAGGGCTCAGCTACATTGGCAAAGGAAAAAACCTGCTTTATATGTATTGTTTATGCATTCTAACACTGTGACACCAGATGGCGCTGTGGAGTTCTGTTTTTGCCAACCCGATTTCTCATACAAAGTTTGCAACGTGTTTAACTGATATGCTTCTTTGATGTGTCTAGATCCAGCCTTAAACTCAGGTTCATGGGTTTGAGTTCTACGTTGGGCAAGAGATTGCTGCATTGGAGTGGGCTGGACCAGATGACCCTCGTCAGGGGCGAACGAAGGTGTCATGACATCTGGGGCAGGCTAGGGGGCGCATCGAAAGATGGCTGACAATAACATCTCTCTGACCCACACGAGGTAATTTGGAGGCTATGATGCGGGTAATTAGCCTCCTTACCCCCCCCCAGGATGGTGGGGGCGGACTGCCCTTGCCTGCTGTGCCTAACACCACCCCCGAATTTGTGGGGGTGGGGGCACTAGGCACAAAGCCCTCCTGTGGGATTCCGGCACTCCTGGACGCCGTCCCTGATCCGCGCCACTAGCTGCAAGAACTTCAAAAGAAACAATTTGAATGAAGCTAATTGCACATATTTCAAGGAAGGAGGGGGAGTAAAGACTGCTAACAGAAGAGATCTCTGATAAAACAAGACAAGAATAAATCATGAGAAGATACGCCAAGATACAGTATGGCAAATGACTGATGGGGGAGGGGAAAAAAACTTTCCTTTCTTTCCTTATGTGATTTAACAAGAATCCCCTCCCCTCACGAGTCAGAAATGTCCTTTTAAGGACTTAAGCTGCGGATTTAAGACTGTGTGGAGATAAACTTTCGAACCAAGGCATGTTTTGAGAAGAGCGTGGAATGTACAAGAGCTCTGGAATGATGCAGTTAAAAATGCCGTCGCCATATTGGGAAGTTCTGTCGGAGGTCTTGAGTCTGGGAGGAGAAATAGAGAAATAGAGCTGCTTTTATATTGTGGGTGAAACTCCTCAGAAGGACTTAAGAGCGACAGTTTTACGAGATAATGATGGAAAGAGTGATGTTATCTATGAAGGTGATGATATATGGAAACCATCTCGATTTGAGGATTGGAAGAACGGAAAAATTCACACAGGATTACTATTGGTGTTTATCAGCTTAAGGAGACTATCAGAAGAGATCATAAAGGAAAAAGAGAAAATATATGAACAAGATGTGATGTGGAAACAGCAAGATAAGACTGGATAGAATTATGAACTCTGTTTGGACTGATTTGGTCTGATTTGGACATTAATGCAGTAGCAAGAAGATGATCAGAATCCCCCTTCGGATCTTGAAATATGGGTCCCCCCAACAAAATTTAAAATTCGGCTTTGTAATTCGGAACTTATGTGATGTGATTTAATTTGATTTGATTGGCCGGTTAATAAAAAATATTTTTTTAAAAAAGACATCTGGTGCAGGACGTCGCTATGTAGGGCACATGTGTGGCATCGCTATGCATGACGCATGCACCGTACGTAGCAATGCCACACATGCGCTGTACATAGCAGTCCGTCGCCACTACAGCCGCGAACAGAGGATCTTCTACATGTGGCTGTAGCGGCAACGGATCCCACCACAGTCTGTACAGCGCTCAAGCAGCGCCGGTGGCAAACCGCTATGTACAGCGCATGTGCGGCATTGTTGTGTACAGCGCATGCATGTGACTGTACAAAGCGGTTTGTACAAAGCGGTACCAGGATCCTCTGCTCAAAGCTGCAGCCGCGAATGGAGGATCCTCCACATGTGGCTGCGGCGGTGTGATGGCTGCTCACACCGCCGGGAGCTCCCGCGGGGTGCCTTCTTGTCACCCCCCCAGATATGGCTCCCTGGGCGCACCGCCCCCTGTTGCGACGCTACTGACCCTCGTGGTCCCTTCCAACTCTACAATGCTATGACACTATGATCTAGGGAGACTCAGGATCATTTCCCTACTTGGCTATGAACCTCATTGAGTGACCTGGGGCCAGTCACTGCCTCTCAGTTTAGCCTACTTCATAGGGTTGCCGTGAAAATAAAACGGGGGTGCCGGGAGAAGATGTGTATGCTTCATCGAGACTCTTGGAGGAAAGATGGGTTTATTAATAGCTCTGGTTTTCCTTGGAAAGTTTTTCGTTTGAGAACCCAAAACTGCTGATTGATGCTTGGATTTGGTAAGTACAGTCATACCTTGGGATAAAGACGCTTCAGGATAAGTATTTTGGGGTTGTGCTCTGTGGCGATCTGGAAGTAACGGAGCGCGTTACTTTTGGGTTTCACCGCTCGCGCATGCGCAGACGGTCAAAATGACGTTACACGCATGCGCGGAAGTGACGAAATGCGACCCGCGCACGTGCAGACGCGCAGTTGCATCTTACGTTCTGTTCAGGATGCAAACGGGGCTCCGGAACGGATCCTGTTCGCATCCCGAGGTACCACTGTAAATGAACTGTGTGTGTGTGTGTGTGTGTGTGTGTGTGTAAAATCTCATATAGGGCCAGGCCTTGGTGGTCAAATAAGCAACCCCAGCTCACAGGCTAGCGGCCAAAGTCAAATGCCTCACTTGGCTTTCTGTCAGCCCAGAGGAACAGATGGTTCTGCCTGGACGAGGCCTCAGGTACTTTTTGGCAGACAAGGCCCACCTTCGGCAGTGAGGGCGTCCCTTTCCCACAAAACATCTGCTGGGTGCCAGGTTTTAAGTGCCGTGGCAGCTTCAACAAGAAATAAAAAGTGAGGGTTTTTTTAATGGAATGAAATATGTAAACAGATAATAGGCTTGGTGCAGTTTATTCCTTGTGCTATTTAATTTGATATTAAATCCAATTCGTTTTACGCCGTCCATAAATTTTCCCGAGCGCTTCAGATTTTTTAGCACTGGCAGCTCGTAACTGCACTGCAGACATTGTCATTTTTCGAAGCCAGAGGTTGATCTCGAAGGGCTCTTGGGAAGCGCTCAATGCCAGGAATGTGAGAGGGAAGCCGTACATGGTGCAAATAGACGGCTCAGGCATTAGAGACTCGCCACAGATAGATCACGGGGCCATTTTAAAGGTTAAAATGGCCGCCTTTTAATGGCCGCGACACCCCAGCCCTTTTAAAATGATGCTGACTGCGGCTTCTGTGTGGAAAGAACGAAATCTTGTTTGCATTTTCCGTGTCCTTACAATATTTGCTTGATGGTTACGTATAAAGGCTAGAAGCCTAGCAAGGGGCGAAATCTAATCCCAATGAGATCAGCTTTGCCCACCGACAGTATGTGCTGGCTGTTGTTTCCATCCTGCCTACTTATCTGAAGATGTGAACATTATGTGTTATGCATCTTGATCTCACAGGGCCATGAGAACCAAGTCAAAGCCATTGGAAGCCAAGACTTATTCACTGCCAGCTACCACCTTCCAACGTTTGCCTTGGGCAGACACCCTCTCTCAGCTGAGGGGACCCTGTTGCAAGGGGAGGATGTGCAAAGCAGTTGGGGTGATTGTGAAACTGGGAGAGCTGGTTTTGAAGCTGGGGAACTGTTTTTTTTTTTTGCTTGAGATGCTCCTTCCTTCTGATGTCAAGGCTGCTTAGAAAACACTCTGGCCACTGATGGAAAGGAGCTAGAATTAATGGCCCTCAAAGCAAGCGTTGATTTCTTTCTTTTGTTTGTTACTTGCTCGCAAGAAATCTTTTCGTTTCCTAGATCCCCAAGGCATACGTTTTATCAGAAGGTTGTGACTGAAGGGTATTTATATTTCATTTTATATCCCCCCTTCTTTTCTGCAGAGATGGCACACACTTGTACCTTCCTGCTTTCTGCGCAACACCAAAGAAACCTTAAAGCACTTTTCATCCTCATGCACTGGGAGAAGATGAAAGGTATAATTCACTTTGTAAATGGCTGGATGGCCGACAAGTCAATTATTCGGCATTATATGTTAATTCTAAATTGACTACAGAAAAGGAGATGGCCTATGGTTCATTTAGCCACAGAGGAAAGGAGCAGTGCACATTTGACACACAAAAAAAATGCTATTATATTAGTCTGCGATAATGTGGGGGAAATTACAAACAGTTAAATATTTTCTCTGCATTTATTGAAAATGCTGTCGGGCGGCAATGAAGTCTCTTTTCACAAGGTAAGTGGATTAAGTTGAGGACACTGAACTGTGCAATTGCTCCTCAATCAGCAAGATGGATTTTTTTTAAAATAAATAAAAAACTTGAGAGGGATGTTTTTATTCAGAATATCTCTCCACCCGTCTACGCTCTCCACCTGCGGGAAGCAATATTAGATGGAATAAGCTCCCAACTCTGCCTTGAGATAAGAAGCAACATTTATGTCTGAAATGCTTAAAGATTGCTCAGGTCAAGGCTAGATCTAGCAGGCATCTCGCAAAGGGCCCAGACGGTTGGCTAGTAGATAAAAGGGGGAGAGAGAGAGCAAGGTTGGCAGGCTCTGCCAGTAAAAAAAAAGGACCCAAGACTACAGACCCCATGCTACAGACTTAAAGTGATCTCTCATTCCGTTTTCCCAGAGAAACCTTGGAAATGTAGTCCTGAGGTGGAGAGGGGGAGAGCAGGGCTGGCTCAAGATGGTTTGCTGGCCGAGGCAAAGGAAAAGATGGCAAGTCACCCTCCCAAGTTCAGAAGCTGATTGGCTGACAGTTAGACCTTGCATCCTGGGACAGCTTTTGTTGTTTAGTCGTGTCCGACTCTTCGTGACCCCATGGACCAGAGCACGTCAGGCACTCCTGTCTTCCACTGCCTCCAGCAGCTTGGTCAAACCCATGTTCGTAGCTTCGAGAACACTGTCCAACCATCTCGTCCTCTGTCGTCCCCTTCTCCTTGTGCCCTCCATCTTTCCCAACATCAGGGTCTTTTCCAGGGAGCCTTCTCTTCTCATGAGGTGGCCAAAGTATTGGAGCCTCAGCTTCAGGATCTGTCCTTCCAGTGAGCACCAAGGGCTGATTTCCTTAAGAATGAATAGGTTTGATCTTCCTGCACCTGAGGCTAGTTTAGGAGGTGCAAGATAGCCTCCCAGGCACACATGGCTTTGATCTCTAGCAGAGATCTCTAGCTGCCGCCGCCGCCCTCCTCCCCTAAAGGTAGGGCGGCCCTGGAGCTGAATGCCTTGCTAAACTGCAAAAACACAAAAACAAAAGCTCCCATTGCTACAATGACATCTACAGACATTGCATAGATTACAACAGGCCTCGCTAACCTGGGACATGCAAATGTTTCGGACTACATCTCCCATGAAGCGGCTGCTATGCGTTGTGGTTCAAAACGTCTGGAGGGCACCAGCTTGGTGAAGGCTGTATCAATGCACAAAGTTTTATTCTGCTATCAAAAACCATGTCCCTTTGGAGATCTTCTAAAAGCCACAATGGTGAATATGAATATTTGCAGCTAACAACATTCTATGCTATGTGCAATAGCAGATTCCTGTCACTCCGAACTTTCAAAATTTTGCGAAACCATTTTTTAAAATGACACACACACACACACACACACACAATTTAAACCCCGCCCATCTGGCTGGGCTGCCCCAGCCACTCTGGGCGGCTTCCAACAAAATATTAAAATACCATAATACATCAAACATTAAAAGCTTCCCTAAACAGGGCTGCCTTCAGATGTCTTCTAAAAGTCTGGTAGTTGTTTTTCTCTTTGACATCTGGTGGGAGGGCATTCCACAGGGCAGGTGCCACTACCGAGAAGGCCCTCTGCCTGGTTCCCTGTAACTTGGCTTCTCGGAGCGAGGGAACCGCCAGAAGGCCTTCGGCGCTGGACCTCAGTGTTCGGGTAGAAGGATGGGGGTGGAGACGCTCCTTCAGGTATACTGGACCAAGGCTTGACTACCCATATTTATTATTATGCTCGAGAAAGGGCGTTGAGCTCATTCTCATTTTTTTCTTGTTGCTATTTCCTTTAAATTGCATATAAGAACAGAAGACGAGTCCTGCTGGATCCGTCCAAAGGCCCATGTAGCCCAGCATTCTTCTCTGGCTGACCAGATGCCTGTGGAAAACCTGCGAGCAGGACTTGAGTCTCACACAACAGAGACACAGGCTGAATGTTTTCTGAAGACCCCTATATCTTCTCACTGTCAAATGTCATTTTTGCAATCAGCTGGGGGAAGAAAATTGAATATGCATACAACTCCTTTTAAAAAAACCTATCAGCATTTGACATCAGAAGCAGGATGCGGAGATTTCATGTGTCTGAGATTGGAACGCAGAAACAGAAAACACCACATTGGATTCACTTGAGGTGTATCGCACTCTTGTCTTTCCGCATCTGGGATTGTCCTTTCATGTTTTGTGAGAGGGCGATAACCCCTGAAGGAAAAGAAAGTCTTCTCTGAAGACTGCTGCTGTGCTATCCAAGACAGGACGCATAGAAGGAAAAGGAGGAAGAAGTTCTGGCTGTTTCTCGATGGCTTTTCCTTTAAGTTTCGTTAGAACATAAGGATCCTGCAAAGGCCCCATCTAGTCCAGCACTGTTTTCACAGTGACCAATCAGGTGCCCACAGGAAGCCAACCAACAGGAGCTGATCGCAACCATGGTTCGGTGTGTCTGGCTGTTAACTAGAAGGTTGGTGGTTTGAGTCCATCCAGGAATAGCCCTGGACAGGATTCCTGCCTTGCAGGGAGTTGGACTAGATGACCCTCAGCGTCCCTTCCAACTCTACAGTTCAATGAATCTACATACCTTCCAACATTTCCCCAATGAAAATAAGGATGCGGGTGGAACTGTGGGTTAAACCACAGAGCCTAGGGCTTGCTGATCAGAAGGTTAGCGGTTCGAATCCCCGCGACGGGTGAGCTCCCATTGCTTGTCCCTGCTCCTGCCAACCTAGCAGTTTGAAAGCATGAAATGCAAGTAGATAAATAGGTACCGCTCTGGCAGGAAGGTAAACAGCGCTTCTGTGCGCTGCTCTGGTTCACCAGAAGCAGCTTAGTCATGCTGGCCACATGACCTGGAAGCTGTACACTGGCTCCCTCAGCCAGTAAAGCAAGATGAGCGCCACAACCCCAGAGTCAGCCGTGACTGGACCTAATGGTCAGGGGTCCATTTGCCTTTATTTGATAATGATAATAATAATAATAATAATAATAATAATAATAATAATAATAATATCCCACATCCCAAACCATTATGAAAGCTCTTTGGCCTTTCAGTGCAAATTTCTCCTAGTTCCATACACACATTTTTTTTTTGTACGCAGCTTTGACAAATACATACAAGCGATTTCCCCTAACCTAATGCATTCTTTTTACGTTATTTTCTCAAATTACATGCATTCGTATGCACACTTTACCACATGCTGTTTTGTACGCATTGTTTGCTCGGAGAACCGCTCCGCAAAATTTCGAAAGCTGCACGTTTCAAATGAAGGTTTTGTTCCGGCTTGCGTATTGTTCCGGGAAGTGTGCATTGGTTGGGTTCGCCTTTAAACGTGGACGGACCTGAATTTCTTCCCCCAGCCCTGAAAGCCGCAACATCTGCCTTCTGTAGTGATGAAGAAAAGAAGGCTGCCCATGTTCACGATGTTTCTAGCATGCCCTCTGGCAGTTCAGGGAAGAAAAACGGCTCATGCTCTTTTGATACCTAGGCATGATTAAATTGGGGGCCAGCCTCATCCCTATTACACTGCCTGGCTTTTTTTGGCTATATTTCTTTACTATGCAATTGCGAGCCCTGCTCTGATTTAAATGCCAAGAGGGTGACGGCTCCTCTGGCTCAGAATATACTAGGATAATAGAACTGTCCTGCTGTATATTACGAACAGTTCAATATATAGAGCCGGCTGCATCCCAGAGATCTTGTCTCTTGGTTTAATGTGGGATTGGTGAACCTTGTTCCTGCTGAGGGCCACATTGCCTTGGCAGTAATCTCATGGGGGCCGCATGCCAGCGATGGGCAGGACCAGAGCCATCCGGCTTTCCAATATCAACCCCCCCCCCCGTTTCCCACACAAGAATTTCCAGAGACTTCCCCCAATCTTATCTTCTCGGCAACAGTTGATGAATAATTGTCCCCATCTGGCCTGCAGCGATGCAGCCATAAAGATGATGAGGGGAGCTGAGGACCTCAGGGAGGAATTCGATGTGGTGTTAAGGAGACTATTCTGTCAGTGCGCACATTTCAGGTTGCCAGATGGAACGATCTCCCCTCTCCGTGTGCTGTTTGGGGAGGGTTTTGGGGGAGCACACGGGAGTAGAAGGTGAGGGGACAAAAAGCCCTGTGGCTTCCACTAGCGGGACTCATTAGTTGAATCTTGCTCTCAGCATTTTTCTGTCTAGCAGCACTTCTGGACTCTTACGATATCTGTATGGGTTTCGATTCCCTACTGGCAAATTAAGCTTATAGGATCAAAGTCGATTTGCTGCTATTGCACACCAAGCCCACTTCCCTCCGCCACCACTGACTTTTTGCATTAAGGAAATTGATGGAGAAACACACTGGGAAGCATGGGATAACATTTACTTGATGCAACAAATCAGAATGAACGCTCCGTAAATATCCGATGCTGTCTAACCTCCCTGTAAACCTTGTGCAAACAAATCAGGACGAATGCTCACTAAACAGATCACCTGGGAGTGGCCTAAATTCCTGCCCAAGCTGCTAGGAGGAACCCAGCCAAAGTAATACAGGCACCTGTATCAAGCTTGCACCCCCTGCCCCGTGGGGGTCTCTTAGCATCTTTAAAGGTAAAGGTAAAGGTACCCCTGCCCGTAGGGGCCAGTCTCGCCAGACTCTAGGGTTGTGCGCTCATCTCACTCTAGAGGCCGGGAGCCAGCGCTGTCCGCAGACACTTCCGGGTCACGTGGCCAGCGTGACAAGCTGCATCTGGCGAGCCAGCGCAGCACATGGAACGCCGTTTACCTTCCTGCTAGTAAGTGGTCCCTATTTATCTACTTGCACCCGGGGGTGCTTTCGAACTGCTAGGTGGGCAGGCGCTGGGACCGAGCAACGGGAGCTCACCCCGCCGTGGGGATTCAAACCGCCGACCTGACGATCGGCAAGTCCTAGGCGCTGAGGTTTTACCCACAGCGCCACCCGCGTCCCTCTTAGCATCTTTAGTGAGGTGCAATTTTGATCAGGAAGTTGTCCACTTCAATGTGAAACCGATTTGTAAAAAATGTTACATGGGGAAAAAAATAAGAGAGAGACAGATATTGCACATACTTTTGTAAATCAAGAAAATCTTTAATAAAAATACATTAAAAATAAAAAATAAAAATGTAAAAACAAAGCCTCCATACAGGGGATCTTTCCCACATCACATCTCTTCTGGCCCCCTCAACCAGTGGTTTTCAACCAGTGTGCCATGGCACCCTGGTCAAGGGTACTGCGGCCTCTGTCCCTCTTTCCTTCCGTCCTTCCTCTGATGCCCTCTTGTGTCTCTGCTTCCCAAAGGCTTGCACAGCTGTTTATTGCTGCAGCCCTGGCTGTAAGCTCCACAGGTGAATGACACCTCTGGGAGGCACCTCTCTTTGGGGTGGGGTGGGGGCTCAGAGACCAGTGACAGCAGCAGCAGCTGCCCAGAGGACTCCCAAGGAGAGGGGAGAGAAGAGGAGAGGAGGCTGAGGGCACACTCCACAAGGGAGGGTGTTTGAAAAAGGGCGAGAGGCTGCCAGCTCTGCAAGCAAGGGGTGACATAACTGGGCTCCTGAGCCCCATAGGAGTGCCGCAGAAAGTGTTGGGATGTTCCATTCCACCTTAAGGAACAGGCATGATTGTTGTGTGCCACATGTCTGTTTACACTCCAGCTCAGTATGCTGGGAACTTCCGTTTGTGTATAGCTTTCTGTTTTGCTTTGGACACGAAGGAGATCAGACATGTTTCCTTTTTGTCCTGATCTACGCTGAATAAACCTGCTTGTAAATATGCTCACACAGCCCCTCACACCACTTCTGTTTGTGCATTGTTTGCTCTTCTGATAGCGTGCTCAGTCTTCTGAAGCCTGGGCCACAGATTCATGCTGCACCAAGGACCGGGGTTCGCCCGGCACACCAGCCAGTGGGCTGGAGCCAGCTGGGGGCCTGCCAATTGCCCCTGTTTCCTTGGGTGTATGCCAACAGAAAGAATGCACCGTATTTTTCGCTGCATAAGACGCACCGACCATAAGACGCACCCAGTTTTAGAGCAGGAGAACAAGAAAGAAAATATCCTCTCCCTCTGTGCCCCTTCCATTTCTACTCCCATTTTGCTGAAGGGGCGCTGCGCAGAGAGGGAAAGCTGCGCAGCGCCTCTCCAGCGAAGCGAAGCCAGAAAGCCTGCATTCACTCCATAAGACGCACACACATTTCCCCTTACTTTTTAGGAGGGGAAAAGTGCATCTTATAGAGCAAAAAATACGGTAGTTGGTTAAGGGAGCCGTGGACTCAAAAAGGTTGAAAACCTCTGCCTTAATCCCTTACTATTGGCTGTTAAGTGAAAGCATTTGAAATGAACTGGGCCAAGTCACTACAGCAGGATGATTAGCGTAACAACCTGGGCTCTGTCTATGAATGAGTTGAAATGCTGCAGCATGCTGCTCCAGACTTGATGCTTCCCAATATGCAGCAGTGCTTTGTCGCTACCAAACAGTTAAGGAAAGCCACTTTGGATGCTCAGCTGCTGGGAGAATGCTAGTTCGCTAAATGAACTGCTTGGATGCCTCCTACCGTGTCCCGCAGAGAACCGTCTGCTGCCTTGCTATGTGTCTGTCTCTCCTTGCGTCTGTGTGTACACGCGGGAGTCGAACCATTTAGGGCCGGCTCTACCATTAGGCTGAACTAATGTGGCAATCACCGACCTGTTGATTATGGCTGCAACGAAAGGTCCGTGAGTTGTTAGCTATTCAGTTTGTTGTTACTTTACTTATGCAGCTGCGACACGAGAGAGGGGCATGTGGCCTTTCCTGTCTCAAGAGCCAAAATAACTCTTTGGACCTTTGGCACTCTGCACCTCGACTTTCCGTGTGGTTGCAAGGCAGCTCATCTCAGGCAGCAAAGACAGCAAAATGTCTTGGGAGAACCCTGTAGAAGACCAGAAAAATGCAGGGAGGGAATCCCCTCCATCCTGAAACCTTCCAGACTATGTTGGGCCAATGGCTGCACATGTCCCCCACACCACTGTGGACTATCCTCTATAGCCCTGGGCTGACTTAGGTTCTGCTGAGTTGAGTGATGTAAGAGCCAATAGCCAACTCCTGCCTTTCCTTCAGCCTCTGGCTTCCTGGTGGCTAGTTTGGGGGTCTTGGTTGTCTGGCCCTGCTCTACCTTGGATCTCAAATCTGGCTTGGGGGAGGGGGTAGTTATGGACCCATAAGAAGCAGACCCTGTGATGTGCTTCTTCTGAAATCCACCCCCCGGGCTTGGTAGGCTCAGAGGGCCCATGGAGCTCACTCAAACCTCCTTTGCTGCTGTAACCACTGTGGGGGCAATTTTGTGGCTTGGTTTGAAAGGAAGCCACAGTCATTTCAGAGGCTTATCAGGTTTACATCTCCTCTACGTTGAAATGATTGCAGAGGCTACAAGATGCTGCCCTTCTTTTACTTCTCTTTTAGGGTGTGTGTGTGAGAGAGAGAGAGAGAAAGAAAAGGAGAGGGAGGGAAGGAGGGAGAGGAAGAAAAGGAAGCATCGCCCTTCATTGAAATACACTGCCTGGGTTCTTTCTATCTGCACAAATCGTACTGGTAAGCGCCGGAGGTAGTTTCTTGGGGGTTTGGTGATACCCAAACCAGTTTGCAACTTGAATCTGCAATTACCGCTTGAAATTAACATAGAATTGATGTCGAGAGGAAAACGGCGTGTTAATGCTTGCAGCGTTTTGCTGCAGCAACATGGGGATTTATCCAGATAAGCGTCTTCCTCTCTTAACGTTATCAGTAGAAAGTTAGTTGAATAGTATCCCAGAGTGCTTTGCAAGGCACCATTTAGCCCCAAGGTGCCCGGTTCGTTTCTCTACAGCTTCTGTATTTATTCTCCTAACCCACTTGAAGCAGTTTTAACAGGACAGGAAACGCGCCTCCTGCCATTCACACTGTTGGCTGATCATCGCAGCACTGCACGCCTACTGTTAAGGGCAGGGCCAGCCCAAGACCTTTTGCTGCCTGAGGTGAAAGCGAATACGGCGCCCTTCTGTTCTACACAGAAGCCAACCTGTTTATTGAGCATTCATCCTGATTTGCTTGTACAAAACATACTCAGAGGTTAGGTTATATCTGTTCACATCTGAAGATTTGTTCTGACATGTTTGCGGGGTGGTTACACAACAATGAGCATTCATCCTGATTTGCTTGCGGGGTGTTTATACGCTAGTCATTCTTTGCGGTCCAAACCTGGTAGAAAAGAGACTCCGGCACTTATCGGATGTGACTCCGTAAACTAAGTACAGCTTCTGCGCATGCAAGATGCCAGCAGCACTCTTGCTAAAGTAGACGTAAGAGATAAACCCCAGAATAGTTCCTGCAGCGGTGTGAAGCTATCCACAACCTCCGCTATATCAGACCTGGTTCACAAGCTACGCATTTTGGTTAGGAAATATTTTATGGCTGCAGCCCAGGGGCCAGAATACACACAGAGACTGCTTCATCCATTATACATGCATGCCTAGCCTCATTGTTTTCAAGGAAAGAGTGCTGTAGCTGGCTAGACATTTATGATCTTCATTCCCCCCCCCCCATCCACTAGAGTGATTTCCTAGGGTTCTGAGCTGTAACCTACATGTGGAGGTGGTGGCCAATTAACATCCAATTTCCCCGTTGTCGTTTTCAGTCCAGGCACATGGATATTTGGGGGGGGGGGGAGGAGAATACAACGGTTCCAGGAATTCAGAAAATGCAACAAGTGGTCAAAACAAATCAGAATCCGCAGGAGCTCCAAACCCTTAGCTGAGGCACAATTTTCACCTGCGAGGATCAAGTGCTTTTCTACTTTGATTTCTTTCACCTTAAAAATAAATGTCGTTTTCTTTTTCTTAATCTTAAAAGAAGTGGGAAAGCAATTTTTGTTGCTGTTAAAGAACACATGTAACTCTTTCCAACTCTTTGCACATTTGCACACTCCTCCCCTTAGGTGTATGTGTGTGTCTTCTTTTTTGCTTGTGCAGCACAGCCTCACAGCTAAAGATGCTTTAAGCCTCTCAATGTCTTTGGACCAAACACGCCTGTGCCTTGTGTTCATCGTGGGGGACTCATTCAGCAGTTTGGAATGAGAAACCAGTTTCGGACTACTGCCAGAAGTTAGTCCGTTTTTAAACATGGATGTTAATAATTGCACGACACTAAAAACCAGCTGCCTGAGGCGCCCACCCCACAATGAGTTGCCTAACAACTACAGGATGCATATCCCTCCACTTCTGCCAAGAAAACAAATTGCAAGGTTCTAGTGGGATGGACGGGAACAGGAAAGTCTCGCTGGGCAGGTGGTAGGAATAACAAGGCGTCTGGCGGGGGCTTGCACAGTACTCACAGCTTAACAGGGTCAACTATTCATAGTGGCCAATGAGCGCAACAGCCTTGCTTGCAGCGAAAGCAACACATCAGAAACCCAAACCTATTTTTGTTCTCTCTTCCTCCTTTATATGTTAACAAGGAAAGGATAGGCGAAAGGGGAGGCGACGGTACTAAATGAAGATGTCTCTTGTTTGAAAAGCAGTCTATGCACGAGATGTTTGCAGGGAACTTGGTTTGTATTAATGCAAGAACGTAAGAAGAGCCCTGATGGATCAGTTAATCATAGAATTGTGGAATTGGAAGGGGGTTCATCTGGTTCATCTGCAATGCAGGAATCTAAGCTAAAGCATCAATGACAGATGGCCATCCGACCTCTTCTTGAAAACCTCCAAGGAAGGTTGCTTTCACCATGGCCCACAAGCTGGACCTTAGAACAACAGCTCTCCAACTGGAGCGCTCACAGGCCAGTGTTTCCCAGTTGTCGGTGTTTATACTATATATTTTTAGATTTGCCTCGAGACAGTTTTTAAACCTTTTTTGTTGAGCTTTCCATTTTTAAGTTTGGAATAGATGAGTTCCTTTGAAGACGATAATCAGGCATCTGCACAACATGACCAGTCCAACGAAGTTGATGTTGAAGAATCATTGCTTTGACACTGGTGATCTTTGCTTCTTCCAGGATACTGGCATTAGTTCGCCTGTCTTCCCAATTGAGGTGTAAAGGTGTCATGGGCTTTGAAGACGCTCAGACTCAGGACGAAAGGGAGAAGCGTGCTAAGAGGAAGGCATGCTTGGCAAACCCTCACCATGATCAACTCCCACTTGGAAACCTATGTCCCCACTGTGAAAGGATGTGTGGATCCAGAATTGGCCTCCACAGTCACTTACGGACTCACTTTAGAACCGTGTTTATAGAAGACAATCTTACTCATCTACGAGTGATTGCAGAAGAAGAAGAAGAACAACAACATCATTGCTTTCCCCATTTGCAGTTGCCAGCAACTGGTATTCCAAGGCATACAAACAGGGCCGGATCACCCACAAGGCAGACTGAGGCAGCCACCTCGGGCGGCAGAATCCTGTGGGGTGGAGCTGCCACCAGAGAACCAAGGAGAGGTGGTGCTGGCTTCTGGCGAGATCTTGCATGAGAGTTGCAGGAGATCCTGTGAAATCTCACCGGAAGACACTGCCATGTGACCCCAGTAAGCAAGGCTTGGGCAGGGGGAGGGGGCAGCAGCACCTTTCCATTTTGCCTCAGGCAGCGAAATGGAAGAGGCCACTCCTGCCTACAGTGTAGTGGGAACCTAGGCGCTGCGCTTCATAGCCACCGATTAACTTATCCTCCACGAATTTGTCCAGTCCTCTTTTAAAGCCATCGCTATATCTGTGGGTTAAACCACAGAGCCTAGGACTTGCCAATCAGAAGGTTGGCGGTTCGAATCCCCGCGATGGGGTGAGCTCCCGTTGCTTGGTCCCAGTTCCTGCCAACCTAGCAGCTCGAAAGCAAGTCAAAGTACAAGTAGATAAATAGGTACCGCTCCGCTGGGAAGGTAAACAGCGTTTCCGTGCGCTGCTCTGGTTCGCGAGAAGTGGCTTAGTCATGCTGGCCACATGACCTGGAAGCTGCACACTGGCTCCCTCGGCCAATAAAGCAAGATGAGCGCCGCAACCCCAGAGTCGGCCACGACTGGACCTAATGGTCAGGGGTCCCTTTACCTTTTTATATCTTGTAGGATTGAGTTCCACAGGCAAGCTGCATGCAGCAAAACATTGCACACATAGGTGTGAAACCAAAAATGAGAAGAAAAGGGTGGCCTGTAGGAGGAATTCTGTTGTCCCCCCCCCCTACTTTTCTAACCATTTGGTATACTGCTGCTGCAGCTGCCGTTCTGCTGCTTCCGAGGAAAAAGGCTGAATATTTTCCATTAAGCACAACATCTGCTTCTTTTGCAACAGCCAAACTTCACTGCTGGGGATGATGGTATTGGCACTCTTCATTTAACACTAATTGCACAGGCTTAAATTGTGGTTATTTTCCAACATGTGTAAATTAACACAGCAGCGATAAAGACAAAAGAGTGAACCTGGATTTGAAATTGTGGGAATTCCCCCCCCCCCGAGGGGAGGGAGGAACAGGTGGCAGAGAGCTGTGTATTCATGCATGCATGTGATGATGTCAGAGTCCACTGGAATCTATTTGACTGCCTAAGGCACAAAGTGCTAAGCACGCATGTGTTTCAGCCAAATTAACTGTTAAGAAACAGCAACAGCAACAACAACAGTTAGGAAACCAAATGTCTGAACGCTCCCCCTGTCTTTCCACAAATGGAAGTACTGGAGAAATTGTTGCTGAGGGCTGTCGATGACAAGATTGCATATCATTACATATATTTAGGTGCCGGGTGAAAGTATTACCTACTCCATAGGTGGATTTAGGGCAGAACGGCTGGTTCCGTTCTACTGGGTGCTGAGCTTAAGGGGTTCCGCAACAATGACATAGTGAAGGGAGCAGAACAGAAGGCAGGTGGGGGGCGATTTTGGCTGGGCTGGGCGCTGCTGAAATTTGAACGTCCATCAGATCCTTATCCTGCTTTGTTTCTTCTGGAACAGCAGCTGCTGCTTCTGCCTGCAGATCCAGCTGTTGAGTGGAGTCCTCTTCAAGTGCTCAGAGCAAATCTGTGTGAGCTAAGGGAGGGTCGATGGCAGGGTGCACAAAGACATAAGCCCTGCCTTATCCCTGCTTGTGGCAGTTTCAGTTCAAGGCTTCCTGCTTAAAGAGGGAAGTTCTGCAGGGATTCTGATCGTGTTCAGCTCAACACACTTGGAATCCTAACTGTTGCATTCATGTGCTATTCACTGCTCTGCATGCAGAGTGCCCCATGTAGGGTCTGGGATGTCCTCAGTCTGCAACCCTAGAGAGCTGGTGCCAGCCAGTGGCGTAGCGTGGGATGTCAGCACCCGGGGCAAGGCAAGTAATTTGCGCCCCCTAACCCGTGGATTTGCGCCCCCTAACCTGTGGATTTGCACCCCCTAACCCTAACCCCCAGATGTTGCGCCCGGTGCGGCCGGCCCCCCCTGCACCCCCACGCTACGCCACTGGTGCAGCCAGTGTAGGCCCGTGGGTTCTCAAACGTTTTTCTCTGGGCTACACTTTCTGAATAAAAAGTTGCCTGTGCTACACTGAACTTTTTGTTGATAAGGAAACAACAACAAGAAGAAGAAGAAGAGGAGGAGGAGTTTGGATTTGATATCCCGCTTTATCATTACCCGAAGGAGTCTCAAAGCGGCTCACAATCTCCTTTCCCTTCCTCCCCTACAACAAACACTCTGTGAGGTGAGTGAGGCTGAGAGACTTCAGAGAAGTGTGACTAGCCCAAGGTCACCCAGCAGCTGCATGTGGAGGAGCGGGGAAGCGAACCCGGTTCACCAGATTATGAGTCCACCGCTTTTAACCACTACACCACGCTGGCTCTCAACAACTCCTAGCAGTGCTTGGTTTATAACACAGACCACAACTACTTTATAATAGGCTCATGGGACACCCAGAAAGTATGAAACAGTGCAGCTACATAAGAACATGAAGCATCCCCCAAAGATTGTAAATGAGCCTCTTACATGACACACACCTTAAGAATGTATACAAACTCAGTGAGAGGGGTGAGCTTGCAGTTCTACTTGATGCCCTTGCTCTCATTTCAAAAATATATATATCTTCATTCTGCAATTTTTAAAAAATGTACTGTACTGTGCTATACTATCTCAAATGTTTAAATGTTCAAATGTTTCTTTGATTGTCCTTGACTCTACCCACCACACTTGCCATCCTCTTCTGCCACACCAGTTTGAGAACAAACTGAACTGCTGAACTGGAGGAACCAATTGTGTAACACAGTACAGTGGTACCTCAAAAGTCTGTTTGACTTCCAAAACATTCAGAAACCAAGGTGCAGCTTACAAGTGACTGTAGGAAGATCCTGCAGCCAATTGGAAGTCAGGAAGCCACGCCAGATGTTTGGGTTCCTAAGAAAGTTTGCAAACCAGAACACTCACTTCCGGTTCGGGAGCCAAAATGTTTGAGTCTTAATAATAATAATAATAATAATAATAATAATAATAATAATAATAATTTATTATTATTTGTACCCCACACATCTGGCTGAGTTTCCCCAACCACTCTGGGTGGCTTCCAACAAAGATTAAAAATACATTAAAATGTCACACATTTTAGGGCTGCCTTCAGATGTCTTCTAAATGTCAGGTAGTTGTTTATCTCTTTGACATCTGACATCTGATGGGAGGGCGTTCCACAGGGCAGGCACCACTACTGAGAAGGCCCTCTGCCTGGTTCCCTGTAGCTTTGCTTCTCGCAGTGAGGGAACCGCCAGAAGGCCCTCGGCGCTGGACCTCAGTGTCCAGGCAGAACGTTTGTCAACCAAAGTACGACAGGGGCGCCACACTCTTTGAGAACAAACTGATGTAGAAAATGCTGAACTGGATGGACCAATCGTGTGACTCAGTATAAGACAGCTTCCCATGTTCTTCGCTGTAGCCACTATGCCTCACTGGCCCTCACATGCTCTCTCAAGCCCATCTGTCCGCAATAAGAAGCAACTTGATCTAATTCACAGGCTTTTAAAAAAACGTTAGCAGGATAATGCATGCAAAGTACGTTTAAAGCACCATACAAAAGCTTAGTATTCTTATAGGGTAGGGGGACTACTTTTAGAATGGCTGTGGACACAAATGCACCGCAGCTTTGCATCTCGAACGGAACCATTAATGCTGCGGAGGGCAGAAAATTCAACTGGTAGATGTAAGTATCATAGCACCGTATGTTGCCAGGGGAAGCTGCCCATGTCCCTGTGCAAAGTGCTTGTTGTGTGTTCATTAATGAGCGGAAGGGGAGACTTGATCTAGTTAATGCCGCTGATCGCATTAACAACGCAACACACACTGTGTTTATTTTTTCCAAAGAGTTTCTCTTGCGGACTCCATAAGTAAATGGGAGAGCGAGCAAGGGAAAATGCTTCTGCTTCCATTATTTATCTCTCGAGATGAAACCCGCAGAAAAAAGGGGCACTCTTTGTTTTGCTACGCGCTCCCAGGATAAATAACAAAAACAAATAAATTATTTGCGCAGGAAGGCATCCTGTACATGCATCAAGAGTCAGCGGTCAAGTAAACAAAGCATGGTTATTTTGTTATCTCTTTCTGATATGTGAGCCGCACACGCACTCCTAGAACTATAGCTTTATTGCGAATTGGTGAATAGCCATTCCTAAAGGTGATGGAAAACCCTTTAAATTTCTCCAGTAGTTATCTGTTTTAATTAACTCATGCTGCACGGAAATGCTAGCTCTTTGTTTAAACAAATTTAGCACCAGCTGATGTGTAACTGTTGATCTAAGACTGAGAATGCTGGGATTGTATGTGGAGGAGTCACGTAGGGTTCTTTAGAGGACTATGGTAGGCGATAGGAGGGCTGTGTTGTCTCTGACACAATGCAGAGGTAAACTATAGAGTTCACCACCACTGGATGTAGTTACAGCCTCCCTTCCGAATGACTTTAAAAAGGGGTTATACAAATCAGCTGAGCACTTCAAGAGGAGAAATGCAACATGAAATGGTTGAAAGATCATATATCTGAAGAAGTCTGCATGCCCACGAAAGCTCATACCAATAACAAACTTAGTTGGTCTCTAAGGTGCTACTGGAAGGAATTTATTTATTTTGTTTCAACTATGGCAGACCAACATGGCTACCTACCTGTAAATATATCAAAAAGTTCAGCACAATTACTTCTGGACTGAACTGGCACAGTGGAGTTTATTTCTATCACACCACATGTGCTAATTGGCTTACCAATGCCAGGATGTCTGTTTTATCAACTCCTCTTTCTGTAAATGCCGCTGTTGGTAACGTAATTATCGCGGTCTGTGCTTTTCTGCACTTCATTTCCTTCTAACCTCGCTGTTCACAATGCTCTCCTTCCAAATAATGTACATCTGTACCTGCAACTTGGAATTAACCCTGCACCTGATGAAGTGGTCTGTGGTCTGTGGAAGCTTATGCTATACTAAATGTGTTAGTCTTTAAGGTGCTACCAGGCTCTTAGCTGTTTACCCTGTCACAAAGTTGCCTTACTCCCTACATTGCTTGATCTTTGTGGACTTACATGATTTCGGGAGAATTATCAGATCTGGCACAATAAAGATGTAGGCACATCAATCATTCCAAACAATTTGGCAATGGCTGTGTACACACACTTCCATTTGCTCTGCAATCCACCTCTGGTCTGGGAAGCAGTGTACACATTAACCGCCCACTATTTCTCTTGCTGCTTCATATGAAATACTGAGTTTTGATGCGTTTGCATCCAAATCAGCCTTGATCCGAATTGAGAAAAAGGATGACCTAGCTGCGTTTAAAGTTGGCAATGTGTGAAAAGACTTGGTCATCTTGATGGGTTGCACGGGAAGAGTCTATCTCTATTTGGATGAATTCAAAGAGCACCACCCCCCACAAAAAAAACAATGAGTGGTCTGGGCACAAATTTGCCAAGGCAAAATTTCAGGATGGTGATGTTCCTGAATTTTTCAGCAAACAGATTTGACCCCAGAGACAGACCTTTCCTTCCAAGAAACTGCTATATCTGCTGAGTCTTCAGCAATGACTATTTTTTTTTTTTTTACCTTCTGAATTTTATTCCAGACACGTTCTTTATCACTTTTCCTTCCTTCGAGGGTGTCCATGGCATCTGCCATTAGTGACTGCAGCTGTGACACCAAGATAAAAATTATCGGAATGGAATTCACACAGAAATAACTTCTCTAAATACACAGATTAAAACCTAATTAAAAAATCATTTGTACGCTGATGATTTTATTGCTCATCTTTTGCACAATGAACACCACCACCATCACCTCCTTCCTCTTCTCATCCACACTTGCCTTGTGTTATTGTGGGATGGATAATGCTCAACAATAAGGGTGTATGTGTGTGTTTGGTGAAATCTCCTGTCAGAAAATGTGCACTTAAGGAATTTCGGAGAAGCTTGCTTTGCAATGCACTATGTGTTTGTAAATATTAGAGTATTTCAGTCTCATTAATTTCAGCATGCGAGTGGAACACCTACTTAAATGCCTTCTACTGAGCTCAACAATCAACTCGAAAGTGTGCAACTGGCTAGGCTGCGTCGATTAAAAGAAACAAAGACATTTATGGAAAAGGCTTTTCAACACCCCCCCCCCCCGCAATGGGGCACTTAAGGTGGTTCATAAATAAACATTAAAAACGCAAACTGCAATCTAGCTTTTGGGCCACACATACATAGAAGCAGCACCCAGTTTGACTGAACTGAAGGATTAAATCAAACTGTTAAAAGTTCTCGTTTTAACAAACTGGCAGTGTTCTAAAGGTGCAGCCAGGTGGGTTGCGATGTGAGAGATCAGTAAGATTTCTCTTAGTTAGAAAAAAGTATTTGCAGTGTTATGCTATCCTTTCCCTCTGTGGGTGCTATAAATGTGTTGCTGTTTGTTTGTTTTTAAAGTTAAATGTGGGAAGTCCAGATTATAGATCTCTTTCTGCATTACTTAAAAGTGGTGCCCTAAGGGAAAAGAAAAACAACTTGTCATAGAATATTCTGTTTGGGGGTTCTCTACGTCTGCCAGGTTTGGTAAAGAAAGATCGAAAGCAATGCAAACACTCCCAAGGCTTGTTGAAATTCTACCCTTGAGAAGGTCACTGTGTCTTCCGAAAGGTGAAGTTTGCAGCTGGGAGAGCCAGGTTTAAGTAATGGTTTCCCAGCATGTGCTTAAGCCATGATGTATGGCTTGGTCTGCAAGCCATCCCAGAGGAGAAACCACCAGCCACTGCTCATTTGCATGCAGTAATTAATTTAGACGCATGCAAATGGAAAATTATCCATTGCGTTAGTTTGAAGCAGAGCACTGGGCTGCGTCTCCAGGACCAGCACTTTTACTGGTGGTCTTCAGGGAAGCGTTTTTGTTGTTGCAGAGTCCCCTGGTGCTCCTGAGGTCATAATAAGAACAAACGCACCCTTGCTTTGTGTAACTTCTCATTGCAATACTAACGACCTGTGGAATGTTCTCGTGTGAGGATTTGAGCTGATAGCAAATGCCTGGAGGAGGCCAGTCTCAAATTCAGTTATGCAGCAATTTGTGATTTTTTTTTTTTTAAATCCTCATGGAAATTTCTCAGCATTTCATCTGAAATTTCTCAGAATGCACATATTTTTTGCATGCAGTTTTAACTGATGTATACACCCATTTCCCCAAGCAATTTCCCTTAATACGATGCATGTTTGTTATTTTCAATAATATTTGAATTCTTATGCACACTTTATCCCAATGTATGCATTTCTGTATACATCCCTTGTCTGGAGAACCTTATCGCACAGTTTGGAGAAGCGTAAATTTTGAAGGATGGTTGTGTTTCGGTTTGTATATTGTTTAGGGAAATGTCCATTTGTTAAGCTTGCCTTTAGATGTGGGCTGAATCAAATTTCTTCCCCATCTGTACACACAGCCCCCTCTGTTCTTTTTTTTTAAATTTCCACTTGGGTGATGGCAGTGGACTGAGACACCCTAGCCCCACATCTCTTTGGTGTAAGCTCTAAAAAGCAAAACGAGCTTTGCAGAATCCGAATTACTGTGTTGCCAGTGGCGTAGCGTGGGGGGTGCAGGGGGGGCTGGCCGCACCGGGCGCAACACCGGGGGGTTAGGCAAATCCACGGGTTAGGGGGCGCAAATTACTTGCCTTGCCCCAGGTGCTGACAACCCACGCTACGCCACTGTGTGTTGCAGATGAGCAAGGTCTCAGGCCTCAAGGTCTCAAGGTCTCAGGCCTTTTGCAAGTTAGTGACTGTGATATTTACGGATAGGTTATGGAGCTGAAATAAGATCAGGGGGTTAGTTGTCTTCCCTCTTTAACCAACATTCGACCTCTGCGGCCCAAACGTAACAGCTTCTATTGGGCAGATTGGTGGAAACATTAAGGGCACAATTAGGGTTGCCATATTTCCGGACAAAGTTGTTAAGTTTTTTTTTTTTTTAAGGCAATCACCCAAAAACAGGGCCCGAGCTGCCACCCCCCCCCAAACCTGGACATTTGCTTACAATTGTAAAATTTTCCCCGAATGTGCATGTAGGACATGTCCGGGATTTCCCAGACGTATGGCAACTCTAGGCATTCCCCTCACAGACCTACAATTCCCAGAGTAATTTAACAATCATCCCCACTTCTCTCAGGGAATTCTGGGAACTGTAGCTCTCTGAGGGGAATAAGGCTCCCTTAACCAGGTCTGGATTAAGACCCCCCAAAGCACTTAAAAGGGTTTGGCACTCCCATATATATCTAATTCAAAACTGTTAAATAAAATTTTCTTGTCCGAAACAAAACAGTAAGATGGGAAATAATGTTTATTTTTGTGTACTTGCACTTCATTTATATTTGAAAAATAAATAAATCTGTGGTGCCCCCCATTCCCTGGATGCCCTAAGCACACACTTATTTTGCTTAATGGTTATACCAGCCTTGCTCCTAACAACTCTTAGCACCTTTTGTAGCTAATAGGAAGCCATGACATGCTCTCCAACATTTCTCCGATGAAAATAGGGGCGTCCTATTCCACAATATTAATAATCATACTATGTATACCCTGCCCACCTGGTTGGCTTGCCCCAGCCACTCTGGGTAGCTTCCAATATATATAAAAGCATAATAAAACATTAAACATTAAAAAAACCCCTTCCCTATACATGGCTGCCTTTAGATGGCTCGGGGGTCGGATAACTCCATACCCTCCAACCAGGGCTTCCCCCCCAAAACAAAAACACATTTAGGGGTACTCTCATTTTCCTACTCATATTGAAATAATCCCCCTCAATGAGGGCAAACTTAGATTAACAAAATGTTTAGGGGTATGCGTACCCCTGCGTCCCACCGAAAAAAGCACTGCCTCCAACATTTCTCCGATGAAAATAGGGACATCCTAAGGAAAAGCGGGACGTTCCAGGATCTAATCAGAAACCGGGACAGCTTCTGTAAATCCGGGACTGTCCCTGGATAACAGGGACACTTCCGGGGGGGGGGGGGAGGTGTGTGTCTGCCATGACCGTTTAAAGCAGGCATGTCCAAAGTCTGTTTTGGGGGCCTAATCTGGCCCGCCGGTCAATTTAATCCGGCCCCGGTGGCAGTATATGTCCTGGGGTAAAATCCTTAAAAAAGCTCAGCAGCTTCAATCTTAAAGAAAGCTCAAGAACTTTGGGGATAAATCCTAAAAAAAGCTCAACTGCTATCCTAAAGAAACAACTCTCAACCACTTTGGTCGGCCCTCACGCATGTTCACTTCATCAAATCTGGCCCTCTTTGGAAAAAGTTTGGGCACCCCTGGAAGTGATGTGAGAGTGCTTTAAACGGGACCTCTGACTGCCAGCTTCCCTCTGTCTCCTCAGGCAGAGGCCCTTCTCCATCACCTGCCATCTCAGGGGCCCAGATGTTGCTGGACCACAGCTCCCATTCTTCTTGATGACTGGCCATATAGCCGGGGCTGTTGGGAGCTGGAGTCTAACAGCATCTGGAGGGCATTTGTTTCTCCATGGAAACAGGGACCTTCGGTGTACAGAGCAGGTGCACTGCCACTGAGCTTGAGCTTGTGAGCTTCCTGGTAGCATCTGCTTGCCTGCTGCGAGAAACAGTGTGGATCTTTCATTTTGATCTACTGCGGCTCAAATGTTCTTGTGCTTATTTCCCTTACTTACATCCGCTGTAGAGAGTCCATTTCTTGCACATTCAGTGAACGATGTCTCAGTCAAATAAATAAACAAACAAACAAAGCTCCTTATTTTATTTTGTTTTAGGTGGTTCCCCCCCGGTTCGTCTTGTACTCTTGATATTTACGCTACGGGATGCTAATAATTCTGTTTATAATGCACTTTGTTTCATAATGCAGGAAACACACCAATGCTCCTCATCCTCCACAATAAAGAGATCTGAGGGTGGCCATTTTAAATGCCTCTTGAAGTGTTATATGCCTCTTTTGGGTTTAGCCCTCGCTTTGCCAAAATGTGCCCAGGTTTTCAAAGCAGCTGCTAATTCTTTTATTTAAAAAAAAATAGGTTCAAGAGGGGAAAGGCAGAAGAAAAAACAACAACATTGTGTTTTGTTCCTCTTGCTTGACAAGCAAACCCACACAGCAAGGATTGAAAACCAGATTGCTCACCAGTTCAGCATCCTGCTGGCTGATGTCTTGGAGGTAGGGGATAGTGGCGAGCTCAGCCATGGCTTGGTTGATCACTTGCGATTGCTCCTTGATGCGCTGCAAACGGCCGAGCAGGCTGGCGTGTTGCAGCTTCTCTATCACCCCCGAACATGCGCAGAAAGTCTCCTGGGCACACAATGAAACACAAAGAGGTTAGACAAGAGCTGAGGGACTCCATCTGGCTTTTTAAAATGGCTATTGTATTATTATTAATAATAATAATAATAATTATTATTATTATATTTCCATCCCTCCCTTCCTCACAAAGGAGTGACAATGCAGCAAAACATTCTCTCTCTCTCTCTCTCTCTCTCTCTCTCTCTCTCTCTCTCTCTCTCTCTCCCTCTCCCCCCCCACACCACATTAATAAACATCTACCTACCTACCAGCAACATTAAAAAAGTGAAAACATTTAAGAACAGTCACATGTTCACATAGGTCACAAGCTTGCCAGAAACAGTATATTTCAACCAACAAATGCCTGGCTGAACAGGCTGTTTTTAAATTCCTCCTGAATGTGAATAATAAGGAGGGCAGTTGCACCTCACCAGGGCTGGCATTTCACAAATGGGGGGTGCCACCAAGAAAGCTCCACCAACAGATCCACTGATATCTAGGTAAAGGTAAAGGGACCCCTGACCATTAGGTCCAGTCATTTACCTTCCCGCCAGAGTGGTACCTATTTATCTACGTACTTGCACTTTACGTGCTTTTGAACTGCTAGGTTGGCAGGAGCAGGGACCGAGCAACAGGAGCTCACCCCGTTGTGGGGATTCGAACCGCCAACCTTCTGATCGGCAAGTCCAAGGCTCTGTAGTTTAACTGACAGCGCCACCCACGTCCCCTACCGATATATCTACATATCCTCAATTAATTTGTCACCATTTAAAAAAAAAGCCTTCTAAAAGCAGTTCCATGTGTTCCAAACTAGATCCATTAATGGAAATCAGGCCTCCTTACACTTTGGTTAAAAAACCAACAACAGCTGTGAGGGTCCAAGGTGTGGTGATAGCCACTATCCCCCAATTTAGATGGTTTTAAATAGGGATTAGATTATTTCATGGGGGATTTGGCTGTCAGTGGCTACTAGTCCTGATGGCAGGATGCGACTTTCAGGATCAGAGGCAGACTGCAATGCTGTCAATGTGGGGCTGCCCTCGAGGTTAAGAAATTGGCTACCTGATTTGGATAATGCTGGATAGTTATAGCAATTCTCTATGAACCTACTTTAGGTCAGAGACTAATGGAAGAAGCAACCTAATTCTCAGCTTTAAGGAGCGGGCGGGAAACCAGGGATTATAGCAGGTTGGATGCTGTCAGGGGTTGTGTTTCAGTGGCAACGAAAAATGCAGAAAGAGAGTGTAAATAACTGCTTCTGGCAGCAATAAGAGCCCACGGGGAGATGAAGCGCATGATGAGAATTACCTGAGCTACAGTGGAGTTCAAGAGGCTACTAAGCTGCAGTAAAGAAAATAATAAAGTGGCCAAGGATGAAGCTGGAACCACCTCATCCCGGTACAGTGAAGGTTAAGTAAATAGCAAGCTTAAATGGAGGCTTTGGGCCGACAGAATTGGATGATTTAGCAGGGGAAAGAGCTGAATGCCTGACAAATGGGAAGAAGGGGGAAAGAAAGAGAGCTGGCGCCAGGCTTCGGGGGGGGGGGGGGAACGGGCTTTTCATCAGGAGTACAAGGAGCTGGCATAGCAGGTGGAACAAGCACCACTTTCCCCAATTTATATTGCAGGAAGGCAAACGACAATAACAAAACAGGGCCTCTGAGGCAAAGTGCAGGTGCCAATTGTCATGTCATGCTGCTCCTGAAAGAATGGGACTGGATGCCTGTCTGCTGCGTGACCCAATGTAAGGTGCTTCCTTTGTGTCTAAAACCCTATATGACTTGTGATCCAGGTACTCACTTGAAAGGATGGCTCTTGCGTTCCCTTCCAGCTGATGGTTTAAAACAGGCATAGGCAAACTCGGCCCTCCAGATGTTTTGGGACTACAATTCCCATCATCCCTGACCACTGGTCTTGTTAGCTAGGGATCATGGGAGTTGTAGTCCCAAAACATCTGGAGGGCTGAGTTTGCCTATGCTTGGTTTAAAATCTACTTGGGAGGCTCTGCTGAAAGTTCCACCTGTAAATGCAGCCAGTCCCTCAGTGACTTGTGACAGGGCCTTCTTGGTTACGGCCCCGCAGGTATGAAACATTCAAGAGATTTGTCTTGCTCATTGAAATCTGTTTCATCTTGCCTTTGAGGGCGGAAGGCTGTGTGGGTTGGGCAGTTCCTGACCATCGTGGTTTCTGTATTGCCACTATCTTGTAACTAAGCAGTGTGTTGGATCTTTCTGTGGTTTTAGTGTTAATTTTAATGTCATATTTAATTTCAGTCCTTGTATAGCACCCTGAAAACTTTAGCTGGAGGCCAGCCTAGAAGCATAATAAATGGATAATTGAATAGTGTAGTGATTATCGCCGACATTTGGGGGGCGGCGGGCACATTTGGAACTTTGAGAAAGTGGTGAGGGCACCAGTAACAAAATGGCTGTTGCAGATATCCCAAAGAGCAGAAAAAGAGTTGAAATGGTGTAGGCATGTTCCCAACGTTGATGAAAAGGAGGAGGGCAACCAAAATGGTCAAAGGCCTGGAAACGATGCCTTATGAGGAACGGTTAAGGGAGCTGGGCATGTTTAGCCTGGAGAAGAGAAGGTTAAGGGGTGATATGATAGCCATGTTCAAATATATAAAAGGATGTCACATAGAGGAGGGAGAAAGGTTGTTTTCTGCTGCTCCAGAGAAGCAGACACGGAGCAATGGATCCAAACTACAAGAAAGAAGATTCCACCTAAACATTAGGAAGAACTTCCTGACAGTAAGAGCTGTTCGACAGTGGAATTTGCTGCCAAGGAGTGTGGTGGAGTCTCCTACTTTGGAGGGCTTTAAGCAGAGGCTTGACAACCATATGTCAGGAGTGCTCTGGTGGTGTTTCCTGCTTGGCAGGGGGTTGGACTCGATGGCCCTTGTGGTCTCTTCCAACTCTATGATTCTATGAAAAAAGGCATCCCCACCAGCCACTGCTGTCCTCATTCTTTGCACCTCTCTGTTGAGAACAGAAAGGGGTGGGGTGTTCCAGTCCTGGCCTTCCGTAGAATGAAGCCATGTTTAAGGGTATGTGTTCAATGTAGGAGAGGCTGAGCCAGTGCAAATAGGAACTGAGCAGAAAGTCAACAGTCTTTCACGCACTGCGGTTTTCTGAGGGAATATTTGCTGAGATCTTTTTGCTAGTGCCCACAAGCACTGGGTTGGTGATCGCCGAAACAAGCACATTCATAAAGAAGAAACTGTAATGTGCGGCAACAAACCTTGGCCCACACTTGTTGGTAGTCTAGAAATGAAACAAACAAACAAACAAAAATGGTTTCTGGGATGCTAAAGATGCAGGAGTTGAATTTTGCATCCTTCAAATTTCTGTCTGTTCACCAAAGGACTGCAAGCGTATTGTGAAGGAGGTCTTTGCCATGCTGTTGAAACAAAGTAGGGACTAAAAAGAAAAGAAAAGAAAAAAGCAGCACACACACCTAAATGCAGATGTCCACCACAATGAGTGCTATTTTGGAGTGGAAAATGATTTCCTAACTACATGCTACAGCATACCGTTGAAGGAGTCGCTTTGGACTATAACTCCCATTAGCCTCAGGCACCATGGCCAATAGTCAGAGATGAGGGGAGTTTTAATCCAAGAACACCTGAAGGGACTAGGGTCTGGGAAGACTGCGTGGGAAAATTACCCATAATAGCAATTTCCTTTAATCCTTATATGTTGACAACCAGCAGAGAGCACTAGACGGATAGGTCTCCCGTGATAAAATGTGTGTGACATGTTTTGGCAGAACTCCCTTTTTTTGTTGTTGCTGGAATATTCGTGCTACATTTTTTCAGTTTTGAAATCTCAAGGCAGGCAATGATTTATTGGTACTCTGAGCTAAACAATGAATGCAGCTGAAATGAATTAAGGTGGTGGAGTTCCTAGGTAGTTCTGTGGGAGGTCCCATGTGCATCTGATTCCAGGTGATGGCTGGGTGCATTGCAGTGCACTTGGCAGTACTAGTGCCAGAGGGAGGGCAGCTGGAGAGGCAGAATCAGAAATCTAATCCCATGAATTCTGCAGGGATATGATCTACGTGTACATGTACCTGTGATGGCCTGGGAATTGGATTCAGAGGCTGAACCTGAGGAATCCCAGCCTGCACAGGATTCCCCGCCTCCAGAACCAGCTGAGCCAGGACTGGGGCTTGAACCTGAAGGGCCCTCACCTGTGCTGGATCCTCAGGAGCAGACACCAGCTGAATCTGCCCTGGCTCCAGAGGTGATGGAGGACCCATTGCCTGCAGGTGCTCCACTCTCAGCCCCTAAGTTCCTGCAGGAGGAGTGCTCGCCTCCAGACCAGGAGAGGCGAGTCACCTGTGGACCGGGGCTGCCCTATGCCTCAGAGGAGATAAATGCCAGCCAGCCCCAGTCCTAGGTTGTGGGAGCAACATTGTTGGTAACCTGTTCCTACCGGCACCCTGTCCTGCTCTTCTGCCAGAGTTCCTGACCTCACCCGACTCCTTGCCTTGGACCCAGCTTCAGCCTTGACGGACAGCCTCCATACCACACCCTCGACCTCGGACTGGACTCGGACCACGCTGCACGGTAACCCACTGGGACCAGCACAGTACCCATGATTTGCTCCCATTTTGGTGATGGGCTCTTTTTCAATTTATTGCTACTTGCCCTGACCCATATTTATTTATTTACTGATGGCGTCCTACCTTACCCCCGAATTGAAGCACAATTTAAACATGAAGTAAGACATGAAACCGTTAAAAAAGAAGAGGAAAGCCCCCCCCCCCAGATATAAATGCAACAGAACAGAATCTGCTATACCCCAAAAGTTAAACACAGATTTAAGAAACAGAGGGACGGACTAGCTAAGTTATTGAAAAGGCTGGGTGAACAGAAAGGCGGCAAAAATCCCTCTCTAAGCAGGAAGACTCCCTTGGAAACTGAAGTTCAGGGAGCCCAACTAAAGCCAAACCCATAAAGCAGTTGAGCAGAAACACCGAGCTGAAGCAGACCGACCGAGAAAGTATGAGGAGACCTGATAGATGAGCCCAAAGGCCTATGGGAGTCCAGCATTCCTTTCTCACAGTGGCCCACCAGATGTCCAAGGAAGGTCCATAAGGACCAACCAGATAGTCGTGGAATGCCGTTAGTAGGCCATGAGTGCAGTAACACTCTCCCATTTGTGATCCCCAGACGCTGGTATTCAAAGGCATACTGTCTCTGGTTCTGGAGGTAAAATAATTACCATGACTAGAAGCCACTGATAGCCTTATCTTCCATGGATTTGTGCATCAAGGTCTTCTAAGTTGATGGACATTGCTATATCTTGTTGTTTCAGATTCCAGAGTTTAACTATCTGCTATGTGTTTTGGCACAACCGGCTTGCAGATTTGGGCTGCTAATTAGTTCTCCCCCTCCCCCTTGTGTCCTGAGATGCCTCCACCATTGCCTTTCAAAGAGAAAACTAGCTCAAGTTTTGGAGATCTTATAGAAAATAATTGCTTTTTTCCAACTGTAGTGTATTTTCCCCGCTCCATACTATCTTTTTGTAAAACCCATGAGAAATTCAAAAAGCTAATAGCAGGTAACTGGAAGGAAAGTGTTCTATAAAGCACATTCTTCCATGGAATAAGTATTAAGGCTGATAAATAATAGCTGCAAATATAATTCAAACAAAAAATTGGACTACTTCCACAGGAAACAGAAGTGTCCAATTTCATCAGTGTCTAGACAGAGCAGACAGGAATGACAGAGGAGTTCTTGTCCCGTAGTACCATCTTTAGATTGCTTTATAATCAGGTTTTGGGGTTGGGTTCTCACTTTTCATCATCATTATGGAAAAAGATTTTCCCTTCAGTTATGTGTCCTGTTCCTTTTCTGATCATATGAGTGGCAATGTTCTTTCGAAATAATTGATAAACCAGTTCATTTTCAAAATATCCCCCCCCCAAAAAAAAGGGAGAAAAGAAGCCGTTCCGCCATATTGTATAAAGTTTGGTTGTTATAAAATGGCTGCGTTGGGTTTTAAGGGCTCTCCTCATAGAAGGGTCCATTTTCATGGGAAGGTCAAAAGTACAAGTGGTTGTTCTACTCGGGATCTATTGAACAGAAGGTCAAAAATTCAGTCTAGGAATGTGGCCATTCAGGGGAAATGGACACTTAACCAGGAGTTTACTATCCTTATAATTGGCTAAAAGGCTGGGGGGAGGAGTGAAAATATGGTACATGAGCTGAGCTGAAGAAAAGTGCTCTTCATAGATTTGAAGAGATGGAGTTCAAGAGCTGCATGAAAGAGAAAGGGCTGAAACACCAGAGAGAGCAGGGACACTGGAAAGTGGTAGGGAAGTCCGCTCACCCCTTCTGGTGCAGCAGCGTTGCAGGATGGCAGAGGCTTCTCCATGGCCCCGAAGAGGGAATCATGTCACTTGAGTCCCGTTTGGATAGGGGGGGCGTGGGCATAAGCTGGCGCTGCCTATCAGAAGCCGGATCCTAGCCTACATCCTTGATTAGCAAATGGGGATGCAGGCTGGGCTGGAGGGAGGGCCAATGGAGCTGGAAGGCTTCCCTTGGGTCCACTCCCTGGCCATTTAAATAGCCTTCACCTGGGGCCCTACCTGTTTCCCCCTCACCGGGTTCCCCCAACCACCCTCCTTGGATTCAAGCTGACTGTTAAGGAATTTGCTGTGGTGGTTTCTGTTTTATGGGGCCAGGTAGGAATTTGTCCACCAAGCCAATTGGCTCTAACCCAGTGGTTTTGCCTACCTCATAGCAATTGTCACAACTGGGTTGGGCATTGGGACATCCTTTGTTTGGGATGGAGGGGAGGGTGTAGTCTTCGCCTGCCCCTCCAAACTTTGAGGTATCCTGTTAAAGGGTTTTGGGGGGAGTGGTCATGTCTGCGTGCCCAGGCAGGGCCAGGGTTGAGGATGCTTCCCCAGACGGCGGTCCCTGGGGGGGGGGCACTCTATTTGATGTAAGACTTATGAACCACCCTGCTTGGAATGACCTACGTCTCACTTCTGGTGGGCGGGCTGGAAGTATTTTGATTGCCTAATGCCCAAGCCAAACCTCTTTCATCTCTATTCAATAAAGCTGTGGCCTGTTTCGATCCAAACCAGTCTATGTGGTCCTTTATTTGTCTGTGGGCTGGGGGACTAGGGAGCATGATGCCTGGATCCTGCAACACAGCTGGACCTGGAAGTAGTGGGAAGGACGGAGCCAGAAGACCACAAAGGGCCACAGACAAGATTATAAATTGTTTTTATATGCAACAACAGGAGCAAGAATATTATTGGCACAAAAATGGAAGCAAGAAGAATTACTGACAAAAGAAGAGTGGCAAATGAAATTAATGGACTATGCAGAATTAGATGAATTAACAGGAAGGATTCGAAACCTGTGGGATCAGAGATTCCTAGAGGACTGGAGTAAATATTTGAAGTATCTGAAAAGGAATTGTGATAAACAGATTACGCTAGTAGGACTGCAAGAAGTTCCGTAAGGAGGACTTTGTGAAATATTGCAAGGAAGACTTTGAAAAGAATTGTTAGTTAAGGTCAATTAAGAGTAACAGAGGAATTAAGAAATGCAGAACAAGTGATAAAGAATGGAATATCTGCAGAGGTTGTTGACAGAAGTCTAAAATACTGTATAAGATGCAAAGTTATATTAAATGATTGTTGGAACTGATATGTAGATAGATAGATAGATAGATAGATAGATAGATGATAGATAGATAGATAGATGATAGATAGATATATGACCACAAAGGGCCCATATGCTGAACTGCAGGATTCAAAATTGTTTTGGTTGAGGCAACAGTTTAGAAATAGGCATAGCTCAGAGGGGAGGAACCTCCGGTCTATGGATCAAATGTAGCCTGCCTTTGCATTTGCTCAGTGAGGCCATATTGGTGAAGCCATTCTCACCCAACCTAGGCCTGAAATCATATGTGATATCAGGTGCGGGGCGGGTAACAGCAGGACTTCGGAGGAACAACTGGAAGCTCAAAGTGACTTCCCAGTTGCTTCTTTCCTGGAGCAACAATCAAGACTTCAGAGTTCAGCACCAACACCATTGCCCCCCCCCCCATGGGTGACCCTCCCTACCTGTCAAATTTGGCCCGCCAGTGGTCAGGGAGATTAAGCTCTGGCCCATTGGCTGGAAAAGGCTTCCTGCCCCTGGTATAACTGGATGCATGTATCTCTTGAGGGAGTGGGTGGTGCTGTGGTCTAAACCACTTAGCCTTTTGGGCTTGCAGATCAGAAGGTCAGCGGTTCAAATCTCTGTTTATTTTTATATTTATATATCTCTGTTTATTTTTTATTTACTCTTATGGGTAAAAGCAGGGACGTGGGTGGACACAGAGCCTAGGGCTTGCCGATCAGAAGGTTGGCGGTTCGAAGACCCGCAATGGGGTAAGCTCCCGTTGCTCAGTCCCTGCTCCTGCCAACCTAGCAGTTCGAAAGCACATCAAAGTGCAAGTAGATAAATAGGTACCGCTCCGGTGGGAAGGTAAACGGCATTTCCATGCGCTGCTCTGGTTCACCAGAAGCGGCTTAGTAATGCTGGCCACATGACCCAGAAGCTGTACGCTGGCTCCCTCGGCCAATAAAGCGAGATGAGCGCCGCAACCCCAAAGTCGGCCACGACTGGACCTAATGGTCAGGGGTCCCTTTACCCATTTTACTATAAAAGTAGCTCTCCCCCTCAATTTTTTTTTCTTGACTTGTTTAACTTGTTGCCTTATATAAACCTTAAGTACAGTGGTACCTTGGGTTACAGACACTTCAGGTTACAGATGCTTGAGGTTACAGGCTCCGCTAACCCAGAAATAGTACCTAGGGTTAAGAACTTTGCTTCAGGATGAGAACAGAAATCGTGCAGCGGTGGTGTGGCGGCAGCAGGAGGCTCCATTAGCCAAAGTGGTACCTCAGGTTAAGAACAGTTTCAGGTTAAGAATGGACCTCTGGAACGAAGTTCTTAACCAAAGGTACCACTGTATAAGCATTGTTTATTTTTGAAAACTTGGCCCTGCTATTTATCCCACCACATTCGCTGAACAACCAGTCAGGATTCTGTAGCCCCTGAACCTCATTGAGTTGTTTCTGGGGCTCCCCCCTAGGTTTTTCCACCCTAAGGTTTTTGTACTTACACACGGATGGTGCAGTTTTGGCAATATAAATAATGACGATCACTTCTGGATATTGGAAACAGAGCGCTTGTTCATTTCCGCAGTTGTGGAAGTAAGAAGGCAGTTGCCACATGTTCTGCAGGAGCTAAATTATAGTGCTGCTAGATTATAATTCTGTGTTTTCCGAATTTTCTAAATTATAATACTGCATTTTCGCAACAGCATGGCAAAGCCGTTCATCACAAGCAGCTCATTCATTTCGGCAGCAGCAGAAGCAAGAAGGCAATTGCTGCAGGAGCTAAATTATAGTGCTGCTGGATTATAATTCCGCATTTCCTGAATTTGCTCAATTATAATACTGCGCTTTCACAACAGCGCAGCAAAGATTTGCAGTTGTCTGCAAACATTTAGCTAGCGTTTTGTCCTTGTTGAGGACTACATGGGAAGCTTGGGGTGATAGCTGTGCCTGAAATAGCAGTATGAAACCTCATTACTCGCCTTCAGCAAAATATATACCATTTATTGTAAGGGATGGGAACCGTATTAAAAATATTATCATACTCACAGTCAGTTTGGTGCCTCTGATGAAATCCATTATTGGCAAGATTCTTTTTCCAATTGTCTCCAGGTGTCTCCTTGCTTCTTCTTTTGTGAGAGGACTGAATGGAGCTTTATGCTCTAGGGAGGTATAAAAGAAGCATTATTTAACAGAACTAACAGCTGTGGACAGAATCGCATTGAAAAGATAACTCCCTGTTGTGTGGAAACTTAATCCCAAGGCTCCGGAAATGGATTAGTCATGACTTGCTGGTTGCCAAATGTCTCATTTTACCACATGGTTGAGGAACCTCAGGCCTGAGGGCTGGATGTGGCCCCCTGAGCATAACCACCTGGCCCTCAGGGCTCTTCCTCAGCCATGCCTGCTCTGAGCCCTCCTCGAGTTCTCTTGTCTGGCTTAGAACATGTCATCCATCCATCCAAGACAGCAATATAAGCCTTGCGAAAATGACCAAACCAGGAGATTCCCGCTTCATCATCAATTGTGTATGTGCGAGAGAGAATCCACATTTGTTACCCGAAAATGTCGGCAACTTTCTGCTGGACATCTTTTCCAGAAATTTCCCAACTTCCTTGTTTTTGAAGCCCAGGGTCAGCAGATAACACTGGGGAGAAGGGCAAGACCAGTTGGCTGTCTGTGGCAAACTGTGAAGTCCATGAGGGTCTGAAAAATAAGAGGAGGAAGCAGAACATGCACAGTGGTCTGTGGGGTTGTTCAAAACAGCACTCAGTTTTTCCACCTTTATATGAAGAGAACTCTAAAAATCAATGACACAAATAAATAGCACAAGCACTTCCAGAACCCGGGGGGGCGGGCACACGGCATTTCCCCCGTTCTGGTGTGATTTATTGTTTTCCATTTTGGATTCACGATTCCGCCCTCCCCATAATGTGAAATTAATATGTAGACTGAAAGCCAGCGTAGAAATATCCTAAAGGAAATTGGTATCCAAATCAATGGGGTAAGAAGCGCTTAATTAATCTTGGCCGAACCATCCCTCATGTTGTAGGGTGTCAACCTTGTCACCTGTATAGATGTATTCCACATAGTCGGGGTGCTTTCTGGTGAAAGCTTCCTTCAACTTGTCTACCTCTTCAGCCTTTACTTTAGCTGCAAATGGCGTGTACATCACTGAAAAACATTCGGCTCTTGTGATGGCCTCCTCAATCATAGCCTTAAAAAAGAAGAAGGAAAGAAAGAGATATGATACAGGCGCTCTGTGTGTGTGTGTTTATTAAAAAAAAAATGTGATCTGCTATTAAAGAAGGGGGAGAGGGAGGGGGGAAAGGAGGAAAGAGGAAAATGAAAAATAATTACCTTCATGGATGATATTTCCCCCTTAATAATTGCACAGTCATGCAAAGATAACATATTTTGGGTTTGAATATTAATTAGAGAAAAATTCAAATTAGTTCCAGAATGCATTGCCTATCTCGCTCTTGGAAAATCAATTTTAATGTAGAAAAAGAACATTTGTAAACAGTTTTCACTGCGGCAGGTCTGCGCCTTGCATGGGAAGAATAAAGGCATTAGGCAAATTATCTCAAAGATAATAAGAAAATGAATTTTAGTTTCTCTGAAGGTCATATCTACACCCACTGGAGAGTTTGTTCAAAGCTTGGAGAATTGATCTAAATTTAGGCTGTTCCAAATGTGGATTATCCAGATAGAAGAGACAATACACAGGGTATAATGAAGGGGCAAGCAATTTATAATCCATTTATGAAGAACATTTATGCAGCGGAGACTGGTCCGTGAGGGCGACTGGGTCGCTGCTCCACCAATCTCAGGTGACCCAAGCTGCTTGCCTTTGTTCTGCCAGTCCAAGGGGTAACACTGCTTGTCAACTTCCTTGTCTTCTTTTCAAGGGGCATTCACACTGGACAAGGGATTGATCCAGGGACACATGATCTAGCCAACTGCGCAGAGCCTTGTAGCATTGAAGCTGCATGTGCTTGTATGTCTCACCCGTATCCTACAGCTTCTATGCACAAAGGGTCTGTGTGCAAGGTTCGATTGGTGTGGCGCCACTGGGAGGAATCCTTCCACGCAGGGTGGATTTGATTTAAACTGTTGTATTGTGGGAAAGATGGGTGACAGACACAGCTCTTTTAAGCAACAGCTCTTTATTACAGCAGTTAGCACTGCTCCAAGTCTCTCTGAGCAACAGTGAAGCTGGCTGCCTTATATAATGCTCAATAACTTGTAACAGTAACAAATTCCAACTAACTACCCAATCGGTGAAAGCAACTCTCAATCCTTCACTTGCATACTGGTGGCCCAGAGTGAGAACTGTAGCCAGTCTGAATACATAACACAAACCAAATTGATTTAAATCACTAGTCAGTAAGACTTGATTTAAATCACTAGTCAGTAAGACTTGATTTAAATGATTGTTGTACAGAAAGACTCATTCTTGCTGGTATAATATTAATATTTACAACCAGATGAAGGTTTCATTTTTGGAATAATAATTTAGTTTTTACAGTTATATAAAAAAAATCTGTTTTGGTTATACTATTAGAAATACATAGACAGATAATCATGAAATTATTGTGAGCTTTAATAAGTTAGTTGTTTATATTTGGACAACTTTTCTGCTGTACTTTATTGGAAGGAGAAAAATAATCATTTCCTTAACAATTTAAACAATTTATTTAACTAAAACAATAACATTACAGCATATGTATCCATGTTTATTAACTGATGTGGTTAAATGGTTTTTAAAAAAACTTAGACTGAGTTTTAGCACACATGAAAAACTTAAAACGAATCCTTATTTCCTGATTAATAGCCTTTGGAGTTAAATAGAAAACTATCTTTAGAAAGATTTTTCTTCCAAAAGCATTTTATTTTAAAAATCCAATTTAAATTAATAAAAAACTGATTTAAATAAAAAAATCCTATATTTTTTTAAAAAATCATTGATTTTTATCCACCCTGCTTCCACATGTTGATTGTATTCAGACTTATAATGTATGAATATATAAGTAATATAGCAATTTTATATGGTAAGGAAAGAATTCCATGGACGGGTAGATGGGAAGTCAATGGACATGAGAGATTTGTTTTGAGTACTGTCTAAAAGAATTTGTAAAATCTGAAAATTTAATTAAAAGGTTATGCAAGAGTGAGAGGGTGGGAGAAAATATGTATGGATTGAGCTACTCTTAGGGATAGGTGAATCTATCAGTTTTGGATTTTCTCAGTTTCTCATTTTTCCATTCTTAAATTCAGTTCATTTAATTTCCACATCAGTTTGTATTTTTTTTTAAAAATCTCATGAGAAATAGCCAGCACTTTAGTATGAATTTCCCATAATATACTTATTTTTGTAAGCAGTTTTTGTTCAGTATAATTGTTTAATCGCACACTGGAAATGGTGAATGCCTTTATGTATATTGCTAAGGGTTTAACGCTAGAAAATTCCATTGGAGGATACTAAGCTAGAAGAGAGCTCTCTAGCTGGGTTCATGATTAACTCTGTTCTCTGTTCTTTTGTGTGAGTGTTTAACCTTAGCTCATGTGATTAAGGTATTCCATTGCAAATCTTGATTTTGAAAGGGAGTTGGCTTTTGGTCTCTTGTTCCCAGGCACAGTGGGAAAAGGATGTGATAATGATGCATCCCCAGGAGCTGCATAGCATTGGGGGGGTGAGAGTGTTAGAATTCCTGCTCCATGATTGCAGTCATGGGGTTGTTGTCTATCACATGATGGTGTATGTTTTGACTCCACAGAGTGGGAAGTGGCGGAGACAGGATGTTTGTGTTACTGTGTTCCGTGAAGTGGGACTATTGTCCTAGAGAGAGGGGGAGCCATGTTGCAGTGCTCTGTGTGTGTTTATATGTAAATAAAGTAGATTAGCCAAAATGCCGAGTTGCTGAGTTTTGTTACGCAACTGCGCGAACTCTTCGGATACCTAAGTGTGCTGATGTTTCTTGGCATCAGTCGCTGTGATGTTTGGGCTGAAGAAAGCTTTTGAAGCTCCCGAAAAATCGACCAGGAGGGAGAGAACATGCCAGTCGGGCATGTCTCTCTGCCAGGGTCCTACTTGAGTGTGGGACGAGCTCCTGACAGGGGGACGGGGGTGGGGCAGGTTATGCAGGCAATGGGAAAGACAGAGCTTTGATTTTTTGCTCTGATCATAATTACATTATATATTTAAGAAGAAGGACCTATGCTTGAATATGCATATACAGTGGTACCTCGGGTTAAGTATTTAATTCATTCCGGAGGTCCGTTCTTAACCTGAAACTGTTCTTAACCTGAAGCACCACTTTAGCTAATGGGGCCTCCTGCTGCCACTGCGCTGCCGGAGCCTGATTTCTGTTCTTATCCTGAAGCAAAGTTCTTAACCTGAAGCACTATTTCTGGGCTAGCGGAGTGTGTAACCTGAAGCATATGTAACCTGAAGTGTATGTAATCTGAGGTACCACTGTACAGTGGTACCCCACAAGACGAACGCCTCGGAAGACGAAAAACTCGCTAGACGAAGGAGTTTTTCGTTTTCTTAGCCGCTTCGCAAGACACATTTCCCTATGGGCTTGCTTCGCAAAATGAAGCTTGCCCCGCAAGCTCCGGGGATAGCGGGGAAGCGCAGCGCATCTTCCCCGCTGTCCCCGGACCTCTTTTGAAGCAAGGGGCAGCGGGGAGAAGATTTTCTCCCCTCCACCCCTTGCTTCAAAAGTGCGCCTTCCCCTCTCTACCCGGACCCCTTTTGAACCAAGGGGCGGCAACGGGGAGAAGCGATTCTCCCCGCTGCCCCTTCCCTTGCTTTAAAACAGGTCCGGGGACAGAGGGGAAGGCGCGCGGCGGTCCCCGGACGGTCTCCATAGGAACGCATTGATTGATTTTCAATGCATTCCTATGGGAAACCGTGCTTCGCAAGACGAAAAACTCGCAAGAAGAAAAAACTTGCGGAATGAATTAATTTCGTCTTGCGAGGCACCACTGTACTTTATACAACTTTATGGATGCATTATTGATTGTTTTCTATCTGTTTTTAAAGACGTTCTGGTTAGTAAAGCTTTGAATAATGGGTCTGGACAATTTTTATTCCAAAATGGGCCAGCTTTTATGTATCCAATTGCTTCATGCTGTGCAATATTAATATCTGCAATATATACACATTTTTGAAAGCAATCTCCCCAATATAACGCATTTGCACATGCTATTTTCATTAATATAGACATTTATGTGTCCACTTTATCCCATGGTATGCACTTTTGCACATGTTCTTAGCTGGAGAACTGCACTGTGAAATTTGGAGAAGTTTGTTTCGGTTTGCATATTGTTTCGCAAAGGGCAAATTAGGTAGGTTTGCCTTCACAGGCAAGCAGGATCAAATTTCCTCTCCAACCCTAATTACCCAGAAACATGTTTGCCTTTCATTAAGCAGCAATGCCTAATGACATGTCACGTTAATTGGACCGACTTTTTTTAACCCGAAGGCCAGTTTAACAGAGAGTGCCCTTTAGTAGAGACAAATCGACAAAGGCGAACGAGGAAGGCAAAGATTTTCACCCTGGAATGAGTCTCGGAGAAATCTCTGTGTGGAACTGAGAAATTACCGCTAGCCGTTTTACTGGCAGACTGAACAAGACAGCATTTCGGCTCTCAAGGTCACTCTTGGGCGATGCAAAATTGCTTGAGAAATTATGTGTAAATCTGAGTAATGTTTCCAAAAGCCGAGACAATTGTCTCTGCTCGGGTGGAATGGAAAGGCTGAGGTAATTCAGTATTTGTCTTCTCTTTTGTAATGGACATAAACAGGTACTTTGGCGCGCATTATGCCACTTCACTTTCGGGAGAACGCTGCCTCGGATGAAAACAGCAATTTGATCTGTTGGCCCTTCTGCAATACGTCCTGGAAATGAAACTGAGAAGCAGGTGACCTGCCTTTGCTAACCATTTCACAGTGGAACCTATCGGTTAAAGCAGAAAGCAAAGTGGCTTTATGTCTAGAAAGGGAAAAATAGGGTAGAACAAGGAAACAAAGAAAAAGGCACCAAAAACTGAGGCAGGTGGGGGCATGTATTTATAACAGGAATCTGCTGCCTCCTCCCAGATGTTGCGTGGCGAGTTCCCACCTCCCACCGGAAGAAATAAAGACACAAGACACCATAGTTAAGGTTAATGGGTGAAAATTGGCCACAACTTTATTGATTGCAGGAAATGAGTGGTATCGGCCTAGGCATTGGTCCTAATCAACTAACCGGCTTCAGGCTGTATGCCTGAGAGGCCGGGAAGGGTTAACACCAGCAGGGGGAGCCCTGCTGATGCACATCAACTAGGCACTCCCCTGGGGTCACCGCTCAGGGGCGTGCCTTGGGCCCTGGCCTCCCTAGGCTTCGGACAGGGTCACGCCCCCGGAGTCCTTTACCGGACTACCCTTCGCAACCGGGGGAGGTGATGGTGTTCCCTCCCCGTCCATCTACATAACAATACCCCAACCAATGCCTAACCGCTGAAACCAGGGAAGTTGTGACGATTTGCTACGAGGTAGGCAAAAAAACCAAATGGCCGGTGCCAATTTGCCAAGTGGAAAAATTCCTACCAAGCCCCTTGATGGCAACCAACCGAAGTCCATAGCAAGGTCAAAGGAAAACCTTAAAGGGAGGGTGGGTGGGAAATTCCCCAGCTGATCGGTGGCAAAGAGGGAGCTCCTCTGCTGCGCTTGCCTTAAGAGTGGCAAGCCACGCCCCCTGAGCCAGCCGATAGGCTGGCCATGGGATGACGTGGCAGAGGATTCCCCCTGTAAGCGCGGGGCTGAGAGCCAGCCTCTGAGCGGGCATTGTGGGTGGGAAGCCTGCAACCCCACCTCCTCCCTAGGGTCGGAAGTGGCTTTATTGGATTTCAGCTCCCATCATTCCCAGCCACATGGGCAATGGCCAGAGGATGATGGGAATTGTAGTTCAGCAACAAGTCCACAGGTTCCCTTATCTCAGCTGGGGCAGGCAGGTGGCCCAGTTAACCACGTGCCCATTGGGGCAGAGGAACACTGGGGCTGGCTGATTAGTCTTTTGGGGTACTGGGAAGGAATTTTTCATGCTACTTCACCGTCTCTGCAATCCACATCTGTAGAGTTTAACTGGACCTGACTCCCAGGCAGGGAGGAAATCATGACAGCAAAGTCTTGATAACACCCACAGTCTGAGTGACCTGCAAACAGTGATTGTTTTGGAGGAAGCCATCAATAAAAGGTCTCCCAAAGTGGGAAAGCAATAGACAAGATGCTGGTAAATATCACTGCTGAGAGTACAACCCATTCTTCCACCCCATGTATGTTCTTGCTATTTGCTTTGTCATCTTCGTGGATTTGTGTGTGTGTATGTCTCTGTGCGTGCGTGCGCTAAAGTCTTCATGGACATAACAAATCCTGGGTCCATAAATATTTCAGGGTTGGAACAAGGGGAGTTTTCATTTTTAAGAGCAAGTGATGCTCCACAATGTGTGTTATCCATACAGGACGACTTATGCTTCTGTTGGTGCAATGTTTTCGGCAGATTGTTCATAATCTTCACAGAAGATTGTCCACAGGAAGGGATGCTGGTGTTGCAGATGGTCGCTGCAAAAAAACTCCATCAATCTCTCTTCTGCATCCGCCAAACCCCTGAGAATTCCAGCACTGGAATGTATGAAGTAACTTCTCCTGAATCATCTCCCTAGCATCATCTACTCTGCCTGGCAGTGGTTCTCCAGAGCCTCAGGAAGATGCCCTGAAACCTGAGGACCTGTGTAAAGTATGTGCTTTGCTGCTTAGGTGCTGCATTTTCTCTACAAAGCAAGTTTCTAACCCTCATGATGATGTTGTTTAGTCGTTTAGTCGTGTCTGACTCTTCGTGACCCCATGGACCAGAGCACGCCAGGCACTTCTGTCTTCCACTACCTCCCACAGTTTGGTCAGACTCATGTTTGTGGCTTCGAGAACCGTGTCCAACCATCTCACCCTCTGTTGTCCCCTTCTCCTTGTGCCCTCCATCTTTCCCAACATCAGGGTCTTTTCCAGGGAGTCTTCTCTTCTCATGAGGTGGCCAAAGTATTGGAGCCTCAGCTTCAGGATCTGTCCTTCCAGTGAGCACTCAGGGCTGATTTCCTTAAGAATGGAGAGGTTTGACTTTCTTGCAGTCCATGGGACTCTCAAGAGTCTCCTCCAGCACCACAATTCAAAAGCATCAATTCTTCGGCGATCAGCCTTCATGATAGAATCATAGAATTGTAAAATTGGAAGGGACCATGAGGATTATCTAGTCAAACTCCCTGCAGTGCAGGAACATTTTGCCCATTGTGAGGCTCGAACCCATGACCGTGAGATTAAGAGTGTCATGCTCTACCGACTGAGCTATCAACAGATGCATGGATGTTGTTACTATCTTCTAAAGGTTCTGATCACCCAGAAATCCTCAAGCTTTCGACAGTATAGTATCTGTGAGGTGCTGTCAAAAGTGATCAGATCAGACAATGGAATTGAAAAAGCTGCCAGTGTTTGAATTCCTCACCAATGGTGTCCCTGTATTGGAAAATGTCTAATGTTTTACAATTTTTTATGTGCTGTAAGCCACCCCGAGTGGCTGGGGAAACCCAGTCAGATGGGCAGGGTATAAATAATAAAATAATAAAAATAATTATAACCTACCACCACAATTTCTTTGCTATGACAATCTGGTCTTGCCCCTACTTCTGTGCTTTTTGGTAAGCTGGCTGGCTGGCTTCTGGTTTTGTTTCCTGCCTAATACCTTTCCTGTATGACTACTCCTTGGGCTCATAGGATTAATTGTCTCCTCTTCCGGAGAAGATATGTTCCCCCTCCTGCTTTCCGAGCCTGCCCGTGCTTCAAGAGAAGGGGTCGGCAATGTGCAGCCCATGGGCTGGATGCAGCCCATGAAGACCGTTTTACTGGCCCACGAGCCGCCCCCAAACCTAGCCTCCCCTCCCCCCCAGTTCCTGCTGTGGGTCTGGAAAACCCCCAACTTGCTCTTCATTTAAAAGGCCAAACACTCTTGCTCCCCACAAGCACCTTTCCAGACTTTCTCCTGCGGCCTCGGCTTTCGAACTGGTGGTGGTTCCTTTCTGTTCTTAATGGTTACACCGTTTTCTTCATCATGAAAGTTAACCTATCCTGAACTCTGGCAACAGGCCAGGAAAGCAGATAAATGCATCAAAAATTGGTATTAAGGATGTCCAGCGTCTTGGAGCTCTCTCTCTCCTTCTGCATTAGCTCTCTCCTCCCCAGAGACCGTCTCATTTATTTAAGAATCCACAAAGGAGGGCAGACTGAAAGACTAGGATCCTTGCCATTTAAGAGAATAGGATCGAGCACAGATTATTTTTGCTCTTGTGCTAGAGTATTTTGGCAAAGGATACTAGATATTATTAAGGACATAATCAGATGTGATATAACGTTGACACCTAAGCCATCTCTCTTAGGCCATTTGAAAGACATAATTAATAAGAAAGATTTAGAATTAGCCACGGCTGCATTGACTGCAGGGAGGCTAGTGATAACTGCCAACTGGAAATCTTCAGAACTGCTGGGTAAATTATAATGGCACACTAAAATCTTGGGCACAGCATTGCGACCTAAACTCACTTGCTATCAAGGGATAAAGACGAGCTCCTTGCTGAGGACAGTTGGGCCTCTGTAACACGGGGAACAACAAACAGCGTTCCTCCAGATGATTATGGATCATTGCTCCTACCTAGTACTGATGATACTCACCAGTTTGCTTCAGCAAACAGCAGACTAGTGTGGAGCAACAATGGAAAGAACAGCAGAGATTTTTGCTGTCTTGTTTATTTGTGAGCATGCAATGCATTCATTTACAATACAAATGCAGATTTTTTTAAAAAAATATTTAAAGTTTTTGTGACAGAAAAAGAAGTAAAAACTAGGAAAAAAACCTTACAACTCTTCATGTATTTTTCTCTCTCTCTCTGCCAGGAGTTACTAGGTCATATGGGGATGAGGGAAGAAAAGAGAAGAATGAAGAGAAGATAATGGTGTGGTTGAAGGGCTGAGAAGATACCCTCCAATATCTCTCCCAAGAAAATAGGGGTGTCCAGTGGTATTTTTCTCTGGAAAAAGAGGTGCAGGAACTAACCACGAACACTTCCCTCATTCTCTTAGAATGGCAATGGTGCCCACCTGAGAGGTGATGGAGCTGAGTTCCGGCGAGTTCCGGCTGAGAAGAAAAAAGTCCTGTGGGCATCCTATTCCATACCCTCCAGCATTTCTCTGATGAAAATAGGGACATTCTAATGAAAAGTGGGACATTCCTGTTAGGATATAGTTCCGTTCCACCTTAAAAGGAACAGGCATGACTGTTGTGTGTCACATGCCTGTTTACTTCCAGCACAGGCTTGCTGGGAACTTTAGTTTGTATATTGCTTTTGCTATGCTGCTGTGAGCTTGGACACGAGGGGAAGCAGACATGTTTTTCCTTTGTTCCTGAACTATGCTGAATAAACGCCTGTAAATAATGCTTACACATGTCTCTGTCCGCCACTTCCGTTGTGAGAAGTTATTCACTCTGCTGACTAGAGCGTGCCAAGTCTCCCCGGCAGCGTCCCAACAATTCCATGATCAAATCAGGAACCAGGATGGCTTCCTTAAATCTGGGACTGTCCCTGGAAAATAGGGACACTTGGAAGGTCTGAGGAGATGGGGGGATGGCGGAGGATTTCGCATTGACTCAGATACTTATTTACCTGCATCTCAAAGAACATGTTTCCAGCATGCTAGAATATGAAGCAGCCTCTGCTTCTTTTGCCCTCAAATCTTTTCTCTACACAGGCTAGACCTGGTCAGGCAGCCATGACCGATTCTCTCATAGGCCTCAATTTCCAGCACTTGTTTTATGCAAAAGCTGTTGCAATTGATCTATGCTCTGTTTAGACCACTTCTCTGCATTTTCCTGGATTTCCTTGAATAATTTTATGTGCCTTTAATTAGGGAGTTTTTAAAGCGGCATGATACGTCACCCTCATGTCTATGCAAGTTGTATAAGATGACCTGAAGCTGCAGAAAGCGCTTTGCTATTTTGGAAACTGGGAAGATGTCAAGAAAGAGACTGAGAGATAAAGTGTTCCCCAAAGACACCGACAATTTATGCAGTGGCAGTCCCCAAGGACTCAGGTTTACCCCAAAGGAGCGTACTGAACTGCGTAGCAGAATTCCCTAGGGGAATAATGAAGTTTCCTGAGAACGGCAGCTGACCCCCCCCCCCACCCAGAGGTAAAAAAAGAGCTCTCTTAGAACTGTCAAGCTCAGAACTATCAGCTTCCATCAGTCCCAGCAAGTTTGGCTATTGGACAGGGATGATGGGAACTGTAGTCCAAGAGAATTTGAAAGGCCACAGTTTCCTCATCCCTAGATGGCTGCTTACACTCGCCAGTGGGCCAGAGGCTGAAGTAGGTTTGTAAGCTAGTCATCATCATCATCATCTGTTACCTGGACAGGTAAAAAGTGGCTGTCAATCAATGCGTGCAGGTTAATTTCAGAGAACCTCATGTTGCCTTTTTGGAATGAAAGTATATACGGTTTGTCGGTAGCATATTTTAAATTCTATGTTGTGCTTTCGATTAAATAACATCCATAACCGCTTTAGAAGTCATGGTTTCCACCCAAAGAATCCCAGGAAATATAGGTCACCCTCCAAGTTTGTAAAATGTTGGATTAGGTCAGTTTAATTGTATTGATTGATTGATGATGATTATGTACCATAATTGAAACTAATTGTAATTGTGGCTAACACGTTTTTCGAATTGTAATGTTTACTCTGGCTCATCTGATACGCTGTGAAGTGTAGGTGGGTCCCCATGAGGCAAGACACAGTGATAACAGCAAGAACCTTTCTTGAACTACATAACTGGGAAACAGGGGCAAAGCAACTGCTTATATACATTCCTGAAAGCCTGGGCCACTCCCACTCCCAACGTGATTGGCTGTCTAAACTTCCAAGCTGCGAATTACGACTCAGAGTTCAAGGGCCAATGGCAGAGGCCAAAATCCTGAAATGTTCTGTGATTGGACATCATGTATTCAGTCAGAACACAGGAGCTCAGAATCCTTAGTCCAGACTCAAGCTCAGGCAAACACAGACCACTGAATACATAACGATTTGTGTGACATTTTGGGCATAGCAGCGTAAATAGGTGATGCTGGAAGATGATATCCTATTGGAATATCTGAATAGTGGCGCTTATCCATCCTCTGAGCCAGGATCCTGACTTGGCTTACTCCCAGTTCCTTAGAGAAACTCAAGGTTGAGGGTCTTTTCTGCAACGGTACCTTGGCTTTGGAATAGTGTGTGAAAAACGCATTCTTACTGTTATAATATCTCTAGGCTGTTTTTTTTATTTTCTAAGGGTGAGGGAAAAGAAACAGCACAGAGCACCCATACCTTCCCATTCAGTAGCGCTCATCCCATTCAATGAATAAAACATTGCATGTACAGTAATAGTTGAGAACTTCTGGCTTATCTGCTGTTTTATGCCTCCTCTAATGTAGGTCACGTCACATATCAGCTTATTATTTGGGTTCTTAAATGTGTTTAATAACTTAAGACGGCGGCCGTATTTTTGTACACGGCGTGGTTATTTTAAAACTGGCATTGCGGAACGGCTAAAAATACATCTCTGTGTTCTGCTGAGCTCTAAGAGGCAAAGCCACAGAGGCTTAAGAGATTTATTTTAAAGTTCAGGAAGTGTTAGATGCTACAACAAACTGTAAGTGTATTATTTCGCAGGAAAGGGGATCCAGACTTAGCTGTCACTTCGGCCTCGCAAGGGAGATATGTGCACAGAGGCAGCTTTCCCATGAGGAATTCTCTGTTGCATCAGGAGTTCTCTGCGCATCCTAAGACACTGTCTCAGGCAGCCTGGGGATTGTGGTACCTGCCTGGGGAATTTAGGGGTTGGCCATCTTTTTAGGACAATGGGCACGGGTGAATGCCATAGGTATCACCACTTCTGGCCACTCCCACCCAGGGACTGGGGTAAAAGTTGAACTCAGCACACAGGGGTGGGGGTGGGGGGAGAGGAAGTGGGGAAGAGCATCACTCTTCCAACTTCTTCCTTCGTGGCCATGGCGAGGGAGGTGTCTCAGAGACTCAGGGGCATCAGGAAACACTGCAGGGGTGTTCTTGTGCCTACAGGCACCGAGCTGGCAACCCTTGCTGCAGGAAGAGCAACACATTTTTACAATTTAGTGACACCTCATGATCATTAGAAAAACACACAAGAGTGTAGACATGGATGTGTAGACAGTTTGGAACAGGAGTGGCAAATCAAACGTACTGTTTTGCTGGCCAAGTAAGAGCAGAAGGCCAAACTCCTGGCATCTATATAAGGCGTGGCCAATCCAGAGGTGCCATACTGCCAGCCAACTGCAGGGTGATGTTGTACTATTTTCACTAACATGTGCAGCATTATCATTATTATTATTATTATTTACTAAATTTGTATACCGCCCTTCATCCACAGATCTCAGGGCGGTTTGCAACATAAAAATACAATAAAGGTAAAGGTAAAGGGACCGCTGACCATTAGGTCCAGTCGTGACCGACTCTGGGGGTGCAGTGCTCATCTCGCTTTATTGGCTGAGGGAGCCGACGTACAGCTTCCAGGTCATGTGCCCAGCATGACTAAGCTGCTTCTGGCAAACGAGAGCAGCACATGGAAACGGTGTTTACCTTCCCGCCAGAGTGGTACCTATTTATCTACTTGCACTTTGAAGTGCTTTCGAACTGCTCGGTTGGCAGAAGCTGGGACGGATCAACGGGAGCTCACCCCGTCATAGGGATTCGAACCGCCGACCTTCTGATCGGCAAGTCCTAGGCTCTGTGGTTTAACCCACAACGCCACCTGCGTCCCCAATACAATACAAAAGCACAAAATACATGATAAACAACAACAAAAAACCCTACAAACAATAACCCCCTCCCGTTCCCACCAACAAATTTAAAAGGGCTTGAAGAGGAACTTTCCCCCTGGTGCCTAAAGGTTTGTAATGAAGGCGCCAGCCGCACCTCCTTAGGGAGGCAATTCCGCAAACAGGGAGCCACTGCAAAAAAGGTCCCGTTCTTTTTGTTACTACCCTCCGGACCTCTCGTGGAGGAGGCACACGAAGAAGGGCCTTAGAAGATGACTGCAGGGTCTGGGTGGGTCCATATGGGGAGAGAGTCAGTCCTTGCGGTATTGCGGAAATTTATGCACGCTTTACCGTAGTATATGCATTTTTGTACGCATTGCTTGGCCGGAGAACTGCGCTGTGAAATCTGGAGAGATGGGGATTTTGAAGGATGGCCTTGTTTCTGGCTCGTGTATTGTTTCTGGAAGTCTGAATTAGGGCAGGTTCACCTTTAAATGCTGTCTAAATCGAATTTCTCTCTCTTCCTTGAGCCAGGTCTGTAAAATCATCCGAGCCAGGGAAAGTCTAATGCGATGTAACCTGGCAATGCACTGTGGTAGGTGGCCCCAGCAGTCCAGCTAAAACAGCGATGACCAAGAGGTTACCTCCGAAATCCAAACCTACTATTCAGTGGGAGGTTTATGAATGTCTGCTGAGCTTGACACACTGCATGGCAACTCCAAGGCACATCTAAATTAAGCGTGATCGGCATAGCTGCTTGTGTTCCCTCTTCCCCCTTTTCCTCTTCCTGCATAGGTGGGCAAGGTGCTTGGCTGCTGAACAGTGGTATAATTTCGGTACCCAAGGAATAGGATTTAATAGGAAGATGTGCCCGTAAAGCAGGATTTTGCTCCTAGCGCTTGGAGACGCATGTCACCAAGCGGGTCTGCAGTCATGATCCTCATCAATTTCACACTGCTGCCAGTGTCTCGCAAATAGGGCTGCTACTTAAATGCTTTGCTCCTTCTCTCCCCAAGGACGAAAGGATTAGAAGCTCTTCTCAAACAGAGGCTTTTTTTAAATAAGAGGAACTCAGAAAGAGACGGCTAAAAACAAGGGAGATGGACAAAACAAATGGCTTTGGGTTTGTCAGCGCTGGCCCCATGTCAATGATGCCTTCAGAACGAAGCCACCGCCTTGTACTTTGGTGTGCGCTAGGGCCTTAAAGTGACAGAGTGGATGGGAGAAAGACTCCCCAGAAGGGAGTCCATGAGACCCATGATCAGAGTTGGCAAGCAAAATTGGCAAAATTCCACAGCGTGGGCTCTCTCCTACGTCAGTAGTACAGTGGTACCTCAGGTTAAGTACTTAATTCGTTCCAGAGGTCCATACTTAACCTGAAACTGTTCTTAACCTGAAGCACCACTTTAGCTAATTGGGGCCTCCTGCTGCTGCCGTGCCGCCGGAGCCCGATTTCTGTTCTCATCCTAAAGCAAAGTTCTTAACCTTAAGCACTATTTCTGGGTTAGCGGAGTCTGTAACCTGAAGCGTATGTAACCCGAGGTACCGCTGTACTGCAGGCTCGCTCAGTGGCGGCAACAACAGCAATGGAGAGCACAAATGCTCTGATGGAGTTGCATTTAAAATGTCCCACAATGCTTTAATGTTTTCATGTGGCATTGTGGGAACTTAAAATGGCGGCTCATAGACCTATCAACTTGGTATCTATCAGTTAAAGGGGAGAAGCAGAGGATGCAGTACCAGCAGACCCTGCAGGGGTCTCAAGACCCTAACTGCTGCCCTAAGGTGTTTTTGCTGATGCCAACCAAGCCTGCCAAATAGTGAATTTCTTATGGTCTTCCTTTGTGCTCTTTCACACCACTGTCAGTTATCCTAAGTCATTCACCTCCCATTGCTTTGAACAAATGGTGTCCTTCCTCAGCACTCCATCCTCTTCGTTATCTAGCTAGCACAAGCCCCCTGCCTATTCTTTAAAAGGTATCCAGAGCCTTGTATACTATCTTTTAACATAACAAACGTCCTCCTGGATCAGATGAGTGGTCCTTCTGTGTTCATTTTAATTTTATTGGAATTTTATTTACAACATAACGCAAACACCCCCCCAATACACAAACCCACCCTCATTAAACGTGAACATAACATACAGTGAGCATAACATACAACAATACAAACAACCAAATAAAAGACTTCCTTTATCCTGTATCTGGCCTCCATATTTACTTCTTAAAAAACTGTTTCCTTTATGGATAATGGTTAAGATTTTTCTAATTATAACTTAAATATCCACAAAGTCTCCAGATGAGTGGTCCTTCTGGTTCAGCACCCAGTTTTCTAAAAGTTGGGCATGAAGGAAATAATGCTCCCATTTTTGTTCTCTAGCAACTGGTAATTCAGAGCCACAAAATCGCCAAACCTGAAGGTTGCCCAGTAGCTACCAAACAGCCTGACCTATTATGAATTTATCTAATTCCCCTTGAATCCATTCCTCCCTTGTCTTGTGGCGGCAAATTCTGCTGGCATTATGCTTTGCAGTTCTCATGATTTCTAATGGCCTGGCATGGATATTTGGGTGTCAGCATGAGGGCTAAACTACCCTGGACCAATGCAAGAGCATTGCCACGTCCACCTGTGAGGGCACCCACCTGCACCGCTAACCTGGAAGCAACTAGGCCCATATGAGTTCTTGTTGGCTCACTCCATATGTTCCCATCAAATACCATGCTTTTTTGATTAGAATACTTTAGAAAGCTGCCCCTAAGCTGCTAAGCCCTAAATGGTGTTGGCCCATGTAATAGGTATGAGTTACTCGTGCGTAAGCTGGTGCCTTTCTCGGTTAATTTGCCTTGTTAAACCTTTCTGACTGCACAGCCCCTTCTCATCGTGGCTGCCTCAGTCACTGGCAGAATCCGTCAGTGGGCGTTTCTTGAACCTCTTCCAACATAAAAGTTGTTTGACACCCAGTCTCCTCCTCCTCTCACTGCGCGGGAGTCTTCTGCGCAGGGAAGGCGTGGGTAGCGGAGGACCTGGGCTCTCCTCACTGATGTCCAGTGAAGAGTCCTGGAGCCCTCTCTCCAATTCCCCCGTCTGCCCCCCTTTATCCCTGGTGTTGCGCTGATTGGCTTCCCCCTCTACTGAGCTGTTTCTCCCCCTGCTGCTGGGTCCTTCGCCAGCATCATCTGGGAGCCTCCCCTTCGCCTCTCCCTCCGATGTCAGTTCCCTGACAGCCCAGTATATCTGAAGGAGCATCTCCACCCCCATCGTCCGCACTGAGGTCTAGTTCCAAGGGCCTTCTAGTGGTTCCCTCGCTGAGAGAAGTGAGGTTACAGGGAATCGGGCAGAGGGCCTTCTCGGTAGTGGCACCCGCCCTGTGGAACGCCCTCTCATCAGATGTCAAGGAAATAAACAACTACCTGACTTTTAGAAGACACCTGAAGGCAGCCCTGTTCAGGGAAGTTTTGAATGTTTGATGTTTTATCGCTTTATTATTATTATTATTATTATTATTATTATTATTATTATTATTCTGTTGGGAGCCTCCCAGAGTGGCTGGGGAAACCCAGCCAGATGGGCGGGGTATAAATTATTATTATTATTATTATTATTATTATTATTATTATTATTACTAGTCCACCTGTTTTCCCAAGCAAAAAATCATTTCCTTCAGGAAAGGGGATAAGAGGAAGCAGATTGTTGTTGCTTTTATGGCCTAGAAGTGAGGCCTGCACTGGCTTCTACCCTTCTCCCTTCCTCAAGGAAAGACCATGAGGTACCACTGTAGATCAACAGGTTCCTTTCTTGCTGGCTTATACCTCTTTATATGGGGAAAGATACCTCTCAACTGAAGGACCTTTTTGAGTCTTACAAAATATTTTGTAATAAGATGTGCAGGGCAAAAGCAGATTCTAGACAATTTCGACAAGGAAAACAAAGCAGAGTTAGAAAAACAAACAAACTCGTAATTAATCAGCCCAGGCAGCATACTAAGCAATGTGATGGATTCTCCATCACAGAAATCTTTAAAAGAGAGATTGTGTTTTGTGTGGTGGTTGGGGAGGAGTGGGGAGAGAGAGAGAGAGAGAAAGAAAGAAAGAAAGAAAGAAAGGAAGAAAGAAAGAGAGAGAGAGATGGGGGATATGCCATAATGCAACCAGGATATTAGGCTTTTTGAAGGAATTGCTTGTGAAATGATATGCCCTGCACATTATGTAGGAGGTCAGAGCAGATAATCATTCCTCCTGGCTGTAAAGTATTTCAATCCATGAGAATTTATTATCTGCCCAAGGCAAAATGACACTATCGCACCCAGAACAACAAACTAAAAGGAGGGGAGCCCAGGAGGAGAGGGGAGCCGGGATGGCCTGAGGGTTTTTTTAATGGATTTTTAAAGGATAAAGAGGACCTTTTTCTTAAAGGCTACCTTAACCATTGTGGGTAGCCCAGGTTCTGGACTCCAAGTCCCACCCACCACTGGGAGTGTTACCTGTGGGTGATGGGAGGTGAAGCCTGCAACACCTGAAGAGGACCCGGTCGACTTCTTCTGAACTGCTAAATGTAAGCTACTTCCCTTTCTGCCTCTGCTGTGGTTAGAGTTGACCTGTCAGTATGGGAGGCATTTTTATGCATTCTGCAGGGCAAACCTGAGCTTGCTACTGAAAATGGATTTGACAGGGCCCATCTCCCAGTGCAGAAGGAGATAAGGTCTTCAACGGTCTACCTTTCAAGGTAGCAAATTCCCTAGTTCAACAATGAGATGTGTGAAGAAGTACTGTCTTTTATCTGTCCTGAATCTCTCAACATTTAGCTTCTTTGGATGACCTCCAGGTTCTAATATTACAAGAGAGAAAGAAAAACATCTTCCTCTATCAACAATCCTCCCTTATGTACCATTTTCCTGACAAGACAGAAGTACTGTTTCTGGTGGGCCGGTGTGGAGGACTCCCTGGTCCTGAGTGGGGCAACTGTGCCCCTGAAGGACCAGGTGTGCAGCCTAGAGTCATTTTGGACTCACAGCTGTCCATGGAGGCACAGGCCAATTCTGTGTCCAGGGCAGCTGTTTATCAGCTCCATCTGGTATGCAGGCTGAGACCCTACCTGCCCGCAGACTGTCTTGCCAGAGTGGTGCATGTTCTAGTTATCTCTCGCTTGGACTACTGCAATGTGCTCTATGTGGGGCTACCTTTGAAGGTAACCCGGAAACTACAACTAATCCAGAATGCGGCAGCTGGACTGGTGTCTGGGAGCGGCCGCCGAGACCACACAACACCGGTCTTCAAAGATCTACATTGGCTCCCAGTACGTTTCCGAACACAATTCAAAGTGTCGGTGCTGACCTTTGAAGCCCTAAACGGCCTCGGTCCAGTATATCTGAAGGAGCGTCTCCACCCCCATCATTCTGCCCAGACACTGAGGTCCAGTGCTGAGTGCCTTCTGGTGGTTCCCTCCCTGCGAGAAGTGAGGTTGCAGGGAACCAGGCAGAGGGTCTTCTCGGTAGTGGCACCCGCCCTGTGGAACGCCCTCCCAGCAGATGTCAAAGAGAACAACAACTAGCAGACTTTTAGAAGACATCTGTTTAGGGAAGCTTTTGATGTTTAACAGACTATTGTATTTTAATATTTTGTTGGAAGCCACCTAGAGTGGCTGGGGAAGCCCAGCCAGATGGGCGGGGTATAAATAATAATTAATTAATTTATTATTATTATTATTATTAACTACAAATGGAGTGAGAAGAAGCCACATATGCTTCTTTGAGATCTTGGGAGGAATGGTGCAATGTATACATAAACATGTTGCAAAGTCTATAATCTTCTCAGATATTAATAGCTGGCTACCTGTGGAACACAAGGCTTTCAAGGAGAAATAAGGTTTTAGCTGGGGTGTACATGCACTCCAGTAAACATTTCCTCTAGAAAGACTTGTTTAGAATCATAGAACTGTAGAGTTGGAATGGACCATGAGGGTCATCTAGTCAACTGTCTGCAATGCAGGAATCTTTTGTCCAATCTTTTGGTTGATGCTTAGTGGGTGAGCAAGAATCCCCTCCCCCAACATAAGTCCATGTTGATACTGTTTTATTTCTCTCTTTTTCTGTTCCCCTGTGTGGATAGTCATTATATAGGGGACTGGATTGATTATATCTAATTGGGGACAGGAGAACAATGAAGTTCTTGTCTAGCGTCTTGACTAGCATGTTCTCTAAGCCGTCTATGACATGATGTCGTAGACACAAATTCCTAGCATAGCAAAGGAAGTTTCATGGTTTCCAGCACCAGATACCTCCAGCTTTCATAACACAGAAGCATATTCTGAGAAGGAAGAAAGACTTGGTGTTCTCACCTAGCCACAAAGAGGAACGAATAGCCCGTGTGTAAACTTCCCTTTACCATCCAGCAAGACTGACCAGTGAATACGTTTTTTTCTCATCTCCCTCTTTCCCTGCTTGTATGACATAACGCAAAGCTTGTGAGCCATTTGGGCCTTCTACTCTGCAGTAGGGATGGATGAACATGCCTATTTGTGGTCCATGTCACCTTTGCATGTCTCCCCCCCCCTCCAAGTGCCATTCATTTCCCTTTCTGCATTAGTCTGCCATTCAAAGGATGTGTTTAAATACCTATTTTCCTTTAAATTTAAACTGCTAAGGGCTGATAAATCTGTTGGGTACCTGAGATGGAAAAGGATCAGCGCATTGGTCTCAGAGGTGTGGAGCAGGACATTTAGCTAGGAAAACTGCAAATACCGACTTCCGCAAGCATCCCTACTCTCCACCCTGCCTCTATCCCACCCTGCAGGTGAGAGTGAACGGTTCCTCGGGTGACAGAGGTCTGTCTAAGGCTAACTCTCACTGCTTGCAAAGTACATGAAAGGACATCAAAATACTATGCACATTTTTGCCCCAGACCCAACCCCTCCTCATGGAAGGCCTGTGTACCAAAGCAGAGATTTTCTATCTATCTATCTATCTATCATCTATCTATCTATCTATCTATCTATCTATCTATCTATCTGGGACGCGGGTGGCACTGTGGGTTGGCGGTTTGAATCCCCGCGACGAGGTGAGCTCCCGTTGCTCGGTCCCTGCTCCTGCCAACCAGTTTGAAAGTACGTCAAAGTGCAAGTAGATAAATAGGTACTGCTCCGGCGGGAAGGTAAATGGCATTTCCGTGCACAGCTCTGGCTCACCAGAAGCGGCTTAGTCATGCTGGCCACATGACCCGGAAGCTGTATGCCCGCTCCCTTGGCCAATAAAGCAAGATGAGCGCGGCAACCCCAGAGTCGGCCATGACTGGACCTAATGGTCAGTGGTCCCTTTACCTTCTATCTATCTGTCTGTCTGTCTGTCTGTCTGTCTGTCTGTCTGTCTGTCTATGTCTGTTGCAATGATACAGTATCAAAGATGAAATTTTATGGCTGTCTATGAAATTGAAGTATGAGCCAAGGGTTAACAATCTTGAATTTTTAGCCTTAAAATTAGTCTCCGAGAGAGAGAGGGGAAAAAAAAGCCACTTCATTATAAATACCTTACTGCTATATAATGGCCTCCTGATTGATAAGCCCCGCAGCTACCTTAGCCGGCAGTCTTTTAAGCACCAATCCTTCATTTGGGTCCTAACAGCAAGGTGGGCTCCTCCTCCCTCGCTGGGCCATCAATTTTTACCTGCCAATACAGTTTGATGAGCTTGCTGGTATGCTGCTCACTTCCTCCTGACAGCCAGTACATGTAGTCAGCAACCATGGCACTCCTAACGACGAAAACAGAATAAGCAAGTGAAATAATTCAGAAGGAGGAAGGAGACTGATGAGAATACAGAAATGCAATGCTCATGACCTAAAAGACCCGCACAGGCTACGAAACCTTTGCAGCCCCGTAGTGTACCTCTTGCACCCATAGCTGCCATCCCAGAGGCATAAGGGGAACATGGAAGGAGCAGAAGTTTCAATAATGGGACTCACTCAGCCGAGTATCAGACCCTCCAATTGTCCCTGTTTTCCAGGGACAGTTCCGGATTCATAGAAGCTGTCCAGGTTTCTGATTTACCGTATTTTTCGCTCTGTAACACGCACCTGACCATAACACGCACGTAGTTTTTAGAGGAGAAAAATCCGTAGGCATGCCACCCATAGGCATTCCCTCCATAACACGCACAGACATTTCCCCTTACTTTTTAGGAGGAAAAAAGTGAGTATTATGGTGCAAAAAATACGGTAATCCAGGAATGTCCCACTTTTCATTAGGACGATCCTAATTTCATTGGAGAAATGTTGGAGGGTAAGGAGGGTGAGGTTTTACCCACAGCGCGGGTGGGGACTTGCCGATCGCATGGTCGGCAGTTCGAATCCCCGCGGCGGGGTGAGCTCCCGTCTTTCGGTCCCAGCTCCTGCCCACCTAGCAGTTCGAAAAGCACCCCCAAGTGCAAGTAGATAAATAGGTACCGCTTTATAGCGGGAAGGTAACGGCGTTTCTGTGTGCTGCGCTGGTGCTGGCTCGCCAGAGCAGCTTCGTCACGCTGGCCACGTGACCCGGAAGTGTCTTCGGACAGCACTGGCTCCCGGCCTCTTAAGCGAGATGAGCACGCAACCCCAGAGTCGGACACGACTGGCCCATATGGACAGGGGTACCTTTACCTTTAAGGATTCATCTGAACCCCAAGCCAAGGAGATAAGTAACTATACAACCTTTAGAAGACATCTGAAGGCAGCCCTGTATAGGGAAGTGTTTGTTTGTTTTTAAATAAGGTTAATGTTTTGTTATATTTTTATATATGTTGAAAGCCGCCCAAAGTGTCTGGGGAAACCCAGTCAGATGGATGGGGTATAAATAAAATCATCATCATCATGGAATTGTTGTTGTTGTTTAGTCGTTTGGTTGTGTCTGACTCTTCATGACCCCATGGACCAGAGCACGCCAGGCAATTCTGTCTTCCCCTGCCTCCCTCAGTTTGGTCAAACTCATGCTGGTAGCTTCGAGAACACTGTCCAACCATCTTGTCCTCTGTCGTCCCCTTCTCCTTGTGCCCTCCATCTTTCCCAACATCAGGGTCTTTTCCAGGGAGTCTTCTCTTCTCATGAGGTGGCCAAAGTATTGGAGCCTCAGCTTCAGGATCTGTCCTTCCAGTGAGCACTCAGGGCTGATTTCCTTAAGAATGGAGAGGTTTGATCTTCTTGCAGTGCATGGGACTCTCAAGAGTCTCCTCCAGCAACATAATTCAAAAGCATCAATTCTTCAGAATAGCACGTCCGTATTTTCCTTGGCGAAATGTTGGATGGTTTGGTGTTTCCTTCCATTTGCCCTACCCTGAGCAAAAGCAGGCTGCTGCTCAGGATCTGGAGCAGGATACCACCGTTCCATACCCCCCTGTCAAAGGGACACTCTCGCAAACTAAGGCAAGCAAGGACTAAGAAACATTACAAATGCAGCTGTTTATATTAGCATACATTCATAATTATCAGCCATTGGCAAAAGGATATAGCATGCATTTGGAAACTCCGGGGAGCTGTTTTATTAGGTAACAAAAGTGCGAGGAGGAAATGGCCCTAACATTTTTTTCCCCTCCCGCAGTTGATGGGTTTTTCCATTTTTATTGTGAGCAAATATTTAACGGTCACTCAAAAATGTTTTATTCCGGCTCGCTTTAAAGTATTTATGGACTCCCACGCATTATATATAGTCAAAATTTCTTCCAGGACAGCAGCTGAATGTGTGATATAGCGTGCTGCTGGTATCGGAGGATATCTCAGTTTGTGGCAAAGTCAAACATAGTTCATCTTTGATTAAATTATGCTTGCCGCGGTGGAGTTTGGGGGTGTGGAGAGTGGGGGAAGAGGTGGCAAATCTTGCAACTAATTGAATATGCTTTAGTGCCCTGAGTGTTTGTAACAACTACCACATTTCTCTTATTAGACTGAGAGGATATTAAAACTATTGTGCAATGGATATTAATGCAGGTTTTAACAGACTTCAGAAAATCACTTTGCTTTTTTATGGCTGCTCCTCCAATACCCCCCTCTCTCTCCTTCCCCTCTGGAGATTCCAAATCCAATTAAATGCAACCAGATGTAATTCCAAATTGTCACTTTAGTCAATTAAACATATAATAATCTTGTGTGCCTAATTACTAGCACAAAAAGTTTATTTGTTGATGCTTTCCTATCTGCTTGTCGCTGCCCGTCTCCCTCCCTCCCAGCCCCCCATCACTGCCGATATATTTATTGCTCCTTGACATTACTGTAAATTGAATTTGGAATTCTCTCCCGAGTTACATGTGTTATAAAACCCTAATCCCAGGCTAGTAGTAATACCATTTTAGAACATGTTTTCGCAAGCTGCATTATGTTCTTAATGAGATATGGCCGAGAGAAAATAAAGGAAGCAGAGGATTTAAATCACAAGCAGTTCAGAGTTGTCTGGGTGTCGTGGGGAAGGCAGGGGGGAAGATGACTGCCGCAATGCTCTGTGGGAGGCCCAGCAAAAGATAAATCTATCCTTGCACAGAGGTGAGCATCTCTTGACTTCAGTGCATTGGTGGGAGGGGGCACTTGCTTTGAATCTAATGCTAAAGAAGTTCCCCATCTCTCGTGCGACCCACTGGCAAAAATCTGGAAACTTTGATGAAAACAATGAAGATGTCAGGGGCTGGATTGAGGAGGAATGGTGGCAGCCCCCCTTCTTCTGAACCTTCCCAGGGGCAGGAGGACAGTATTGATTTAGAACAATGGTTTGCAAAAGGGAAAAGCTGGGAAATCATGGCTGAGGAGCAGCTAGAAGAGGAAACACCAGGAGAGAGATAGCTGGCAGATTCAGTGTCCTTGGACAGCATTCCTGACCCTCCTTTGCCCAAGACTAGACGGGCGTTGAGAGTGATAGAACACAGAGCTTAGTGGCAATAAGCTCAGATTACCCGACGTAGGAGTGACGTAGATTAATGGGGACGGAGGGGGAAACCTTTACTGGGAGCAACGCCATTTCTAGAAAGATATGCATCCCTTTTTCTCTCTCTGTGATTATTAAAGAAGCAAACTGGTAAGAACGCTCCTTTTGCTTGATCTGCTTATTTACTGCCACTGGGGGATGGATCTGATCCCCCAAAGCCTGACAGAGGATGATAAATGAGCTTCTGGCTTTATACAGAAGAGACCCAATGCCAGCAGGTAGTCTCCTTGGGCCAGAGCTAGAGGGCCCACTCAGAGCCGGCCCACCAATGATGTGGGGTGAGGCAGCTGCCTCGGGTAACACCCATGAGAAACAGCACAGAGAGGGAGAGGAAGCAGCTGCCCTGCTGCTGCTTTGCATGGCGGGGTCGCCATAGCCTCTATGTGACGTGGTGGGCGCAGTGGGGCAGTGGCTTCTCTTCCTCCAGGTGACGGCCCTCTCTGGCCGGCCTCGGCGAATAAGCTTGCTGCTTTCACAGCCTAGGTGTGCCTAGTACTCTTGCCAGTGCTGCTCTCGTACCACTGAGGGCAGGCCTGTCAATGATGCTGCATGTCCTATGAGGCCTATGAGTGCCCTGGACTTGCTGACAACACCACAATTTCCCAATGACCGAACTCAGTTTAGGCCCATTCACTTCAGTATTAATTTCAGCAGGCCCACTTTGAATATAATTTAGCTGGATGCAACCTAATTTGCCTAGTATGCTGCAAAATCCTGTGAGATCACAGCAACCAAAATGGCTGCCGTTCTCTCACAAAACAACAACAACACGGGATGTCCTAGGGATGTGCTAAGACCAGGTACTCTCAACAAAGATTTCACCTCGTACAATATGGTGAAATCATTGGTTATGAATGTAACAATTACTCCAAAAACATTGTGTAGGGTGGCCATTTTTCAAGAAGTAATGATCCAGACACAAAAAGTTGTTGACGTATGGCAACCCTAACATTATGAGCTAATCACTGGAAGTACCCAGGCTGTTAGGCTGGCCTCAACTAGAGCCAGGGCCTTCTCGGCTGCGGCTCCAAACTGGTGGAATGCTCTGTCACAAGAGACTAGGGCCCTGCGGGACCTGACATCTTTCCGCAGGGCCTGCAAGACAGAGTTGTTCCGCCAGGCTTTTGGTCAGGGCGCAGCCTGACTCCCTCCTCTGGCAACCTGCACAGAATTTTGTTTAATCGGTTGCCATCAATTTGATTTTAACTAATTTTTATAATGAAATATTTTTAGAATGTGTTATTATTTGATTGTTTATTTGATTGTTGTTAGCCGCCCTGAGCCCGGCTTTGGCTGGGGAGGGCGGGATATAAATAAAAATGATTATTATTATTATTATTATTACCCTCAGACTCCGATGGCTTCGTAGAGCTTACTGAAATGTCTGGAACTGGCGTGATGAACAAATTAACAGAAGTAATTCATAGGAAAAAGGACGGCTTTGACTCATTAATGTTGCAGATAATTGGATGGACTTTATAGCTTATTGTGACTTGTATTATCACCGTGTCAAGTTAGGCAGGAATTGTGTTTTTGTGATCAGGTCTATCTGCTTCGCTTATTAACGAGCAGTCATTTCTTGAAATGAAATGGGTGAGGGGGAAAAGGAAGATTTTTTTTTTAAGCCAACTTTCTGCCACCTGATTTCTAGATGCAACCCCAAACACAGCCACCTGTCGAAATTTGCACTTCAAATTTTGCATTGTAGTTCCTCAGAAAAGTAATGTGCACAAAAATGCATATACAGTGGTGCCTCGCAAGACGAAATTAATTCGTTCCGCAAGTCTCTTCGTCTTGCGGTTTTTTCGTCTTGCGATGCACGGTTTCCCATAGGAATGCATTGAAAATCAATTAATGCGTTCCTAGGGAAACCGCCTTCAGACCAGGTCCGGGGACAGTCTGTCCCCGGACCTCTTCTGAAGGCTGGGGGGGGGGGGACAAGGGCTTTTCTTCCCACCCCCAGCATTTTAAAAAACCCCGGGACAGTGGAGGACTTCTCCGCTGTCCGGGGCGATTTAAAAGCCCCTGGGAAGGCTCCGAAGCGGGGCGGTGGGGGAAGGTGTTCCCGCCCCCCCGCCCCTCTTCGGAGCACCGGGAGAAACGATCTCCCCGCAGCCGCTTGCTTCAAAAGGGGTCCGGGACCTCTTTTGAAGCAAGCGGCTGCGGAGAGAAGCGATCTCCCCGCAGCCGCTTGCTTCAAAAGGGGTCCGGGACCTCTTTTGAAGCAAGCGGCTGCGGAGAGAAGCGCAGCCGCTTGCTTCAAAAGAGGTCCGGGGGCAGCGGGAAGCGCTTCCCGCTGCCCCTGGACCTCTTTTGAAGCAAGGGGCGGTGGGGAGAAGCGATCTCCCCGCCGCCCCTTGCTTCAAAAGAGAAGACCCGCTGTCCCCGGGGCAAGCTTCGTTTTGCGAAGCAAGCCCATAGGGAAATTCGTCTTGCGAGGCAACTCGAAAACGAAAAAACCTTTCGTTTTGCGAGTTTTTCGTCTCGCGAGGTGTTCGTCTTGCGGGGTACCACTGTACAGTGGTACCTTGGGTTAAGTACTTAATTTGTTCCAGAGGTCCGTACGATTTCTGTTCTCATCCTGAAGCAAAGTTCTTAACCTGCAGCACTATTTCTGGGTTAGTGGAGTCTGTAACCTGAAGCATATGTAACCTGAAGCATATGTAACCCAAGGTACTACTGTACTAGGGTAAAGCATACATACCAATGCATATATTAGTGGAAGTAACATGCAGTATATAAAATTAGGGGAAATTGCCCTGTGAAAATAAGTGTGTAAGGCAAAATTGCATCCATAATTGGCGCTAATATGCTGATGAATTTCCATGACGGCTATTTTAAAAAAAATGTGAACTTGATGTGGAAGTGTAGAGAACTGAACGCAAAGAAGCCAACATCTACAGAGTCACCCATCCCTCAGTGATATCAGGACATGAGATAATTAGTATTACAAGTGACCAACCTGGTGTGTGTGTGTGTGTGTGTGTGTGTGTGTGTGTACTTGACATTGGGTAACCATTTTCAGGGGTACCCCTGGATATTTATTTATTTTGAAATATTTACAAACTACCCGCTCATGTCAAGGTGGTGATGCAATAAGACACAAGATACCATCAAAACAGTATAAAATAATCATAAATACAGCGAGCTCATCCTAAGAAAATGTAAACAACTGAATAGGACTGTCATCATTAAAAGGCTTTTGAGAGATGCCTGGAAGTTAACAGCAGGGATGCCCGCCAAATCTCTGCTGGAAGAGCATTCAAAGCATGGGATCAGTGACAATAAATGCCCAACTTCTAGCTGAAGCCAGTTGGGCTTCTGAGACACGGGGGACAACTAATGGTGCTCCTCTGGACACGCAGTTCCACCCCCTCTGAGGCTTTGTATCTGAGAGATTGGATTACAGGCCTTGTTCCATATGCCAGCTCGAGACAAGTCACTTAGGGGACAATTTAATGGAGTCAAGAGGGACTCTTGCAATGTAAGTGGTCCCTGATTTGCCTCTTAAATGACTTGCCTGAGATCACAGACAGGAAATCCCTTGTCAAGGGAAACCCATTTGCCTTCGCTGTACGGAATGTCTGTTTTGTGGGGGACGAGGATTACTGGCCGAGCAGTCAAACTGATTCCGGCCCCATTTCTTCAGGAAAGAGAGCGAGGAGGGACAGGTGGGTAGCGGGAAGGGGAAGCACCATGTAAAAATACTGGGCATAATTCCTTGGGAGGTTTTCCTGTGCAAGTCCCGTGTAAGGGCTGCCTCATGCTAGCATACAGATGTGTGCTGAGGGGAGGTGGAAGATAACAAACCCGAGGCCCAAACAAATGCCAGCTTTAACCCTGCTCACAAAACCCTCAGCCCTAAATACTCAGCCCTCACCCGCAATAAATTATGAGCCGCTGCACGTTGACTTCCCATTCTTGGGCTGCTGTCCAGCAGACAATGCATCTCTTCTGTACTTGAAAGGAGATGGGCTGTCTCCTTCCCTTCCCATGGAAGTTCAGGAAGAAGAAGAAGAAGAAGAAGAAGAGTTTGGATTCGATATCCCGCTTTATCACTACCCTAAGGAGTTTCAAAGTGGCTAACATTCTCCTTTCCCTTCCTCCCCCACAACAAACCCTCTGTGAGGTGAGTGGGGCTGAGAGACTTCAGAGAAGTGTGACTGGCCCAAGGTCACCCAGCAGCTGCATGTGGAGGAGCGGAGACGCGAACCCAGTTCCCCAGATTACGAGTCTATTGCTCTTAACCACTACACCACACTGGCTCTCTCCAAAGAAATTGAGGGGGAAATCCTAATACAAAGCATCATTGAAAATTTACCCCCATCTGGGGATTGAAACTGCAACCTTGGCGTTATCAGCACCACACTCTAACCAAGTGAGCTATCCAGGGTTAGGGTTAGGGTTACTGGAAAACCAGTACAGCCCAAGAGCAGGGCAACATGCATCTCTGGCGTGTAGCTGGAGCCGCCTTTACAAAAGCAATTGCAGACAGTTGGACTGTGTGTGTGTATTGGACTGTGTGTGTACAAGTCCCAGGCTGCTGGGTAATTTACCTAACTTCTTTAATGGAAGTTGTAGCCTTTCAAAGGTAGAGCATCTGTTTTGCATGGAGGAGGCCTTGAGTTCAATCCTTGGCATCTACAGGTAGGACTGGGAGAGACCCCAAGCTGAAAACCCAAACAGCTGCTGCCAGTCAGTGTAGACAATAGTGGGATCAATGGATCAATGGCATGACTCGGTATGAGGCAGTTTTCTATGTTCCGATGTGGTGGATGGACCGGATTACTCCCATTTATTTTATCCTCCTGGCCATGTCAAATACCCTGGATGGTCGGTGACTAATTCACAAGAGGCAGAGAAGGGTGAGTGTGGTGGGATGGTTGCCCAGGCAACACACAACGCACAATTCCAAAGCAGCCGTAGGAAAACATGCATGTGCAATATTAGAACCTTGCAAGGAGAGAGTATTTCTGAGCAGCTGCAAGGCTGATCACAATTTGCCATCTAGCTATTTCCACGGGCAACTCTCCCAGCACCAAGCAATACAATCGTACCTCGGAAGCTGAATGGAATTCGTTCCGGAAGTCCGTTCAACTTCCAAAACCAAAGTGTGGCTTCTGATTGGCTGCAGGAAGCTCCTGCAGCCAGCTGGAAGCCGTGGAAGCCCCATCGGACATTTGGCTTCTGGGTTTGTGGCATTTGGGAGCCAAAACGTTCAGGAACTAAGCTGTTCAAAACCAAGGTACGACTGTACTTCATATAATTCTCAGGACAAACCTGGAATTTGATTACAGCAACTTTTGGCTTTTTCAGATGTTCCGATTTCTACAGCTCCCATCATCCCTGACCATTGGGCACAATGGGCACATTGACTGGGGCTGAGGGGGGTGGAATCCAACAATATATGGAGGACCACAGGGTCCTTATCATAATCATCATCATCATCAGCTGTCCTTCTCTGTGAGGTCCCAGGGCAGGCATGCCTAGGACCTTAGCATACCTTTAGGGTCTAGTCCCCAAGGTGTGGAAAATAGGAAGGCATTCCTATTGCCTTATCCTCTTTGCTGGCAGGGTGGAATTCTGCTTTCCATTCCTACATCCATTACCAAGGCTTTGAGAATTTCTTTGGAATGTTTTAAATGCATTTCCTTTCCTACAAGGAAAAAACTGGGATAGAAAGGGAGGGAACGGTTTAGAGGCCTTCCCAGAGTGGGCCATTAGGGGCCTGCACCTTAAGCTGTGGTAGTGTTTTTTTTTAAGAAGTAGGGTTTTTTTTTAAATAGAAGTTTTAGAAACTGTATACCAAACGCTTTTTCCTTTGCAGCCTGTTACTGAGAAAATAAATCAATTGACCCAACGCTATTAACACACAGCCGGACTAACTAGTAACAACCGACACTGAAAGATGCGCGTGCAGAAGTCTGCTTTTTCCATTCGCACCCTGCCTTTCTGACATCATGAGACACAAGGCAGGGTGAATAGGGCTCCCAGGAGCTGATCCAAAGCTCCTTGACCTGCCTTGATCCTTGACCAGAGGTAAGGATCCTTATCTCTGGGTGCTGAATATTGCCCTCCATATCTTGGGACTCCCTTAGGCCATGCTGCTTCTCTCCACCTCTGCTGAAAACTCTCCTTAAATACTTTTGCCTGGCTAGAATTGTGTCTCTGAACTGTAACAATTCCTTGCCTTGCTTGGATATATCTTATATAAAGGTAAAGGGACCCCCGACCATTAGGTCCAGTCGTGGCCGACTCTGGGGTTGTGGCACTCATCTCGCTTTATTGGCCGAGGGAGCCGGCGTACAGCTTCCGGGTCATGTGGCCAGCATGACTAAGCTGCTTCTGGCGAATTAGAGCAGTGCATGGAAACCGTGTTTACCTTCTCACCGGAGTGGTACCTATTTATCTACTTGCACTTTGACGTGCTTTCGAACTGCTAGGTTGGCAGGAGCAGGGACCGAGCAATGGGAGCTCACCCCGGCGCAGGGATTCAAATGGCCGACCTTCTGATTGGCAAGTCCTAGGCTCTGTGGTTTAACCCACAGCGCCACCCGCATCCCTCATATCTTATATATCTATGCCCATATATTTATCTCTCTCAAACTTGACTTTGGTATGAGTTGCAGCCTGCTATACAAAAGGAAGAGTCATATCCATTGCCAGACCCTCCAAATGTCCCTATTTTCTATGGATGGTCCCGGATTTACAGAAGCTGTCCAGGTTTCTGTTTTGGTCCCGGAATGTCCCACTTTTCTTATTTTCTCTATTTTCACTGGAGAAATGTCGGAGGGTATGGAGTTATGTGCCTCCCAAGCCACAGAAATGAGTAACTATACAACCTTTAGAAGACATTTGAAGGCAGGCTGTATAGGGATGCTTTTAAATGTTCATTGTTTTATTATGTTTTTATATATTTTGGAAGCCACCCAGAGTGTCTGGGGCAATCCAGTCAGATGAAAGGGCATTATTATTATTTAGAACATCCCTATTTTCATTAGAGAAATGTTGGAGGGGATGCTTCGCTCCATCTATCTCTGCCATTGGAAGGTTTCACATGTGGGACTGTGCTCCCCCTCCCTAGCTTCCTAGCATCTACAGTGGCTTCCAAGCATCTGGTGCCAATGGCAGTTGAATCTCAAGAAGAAAGCAGACTCAACAGCTAGTTGGTTTGGCTTCAAAAGGCCTACTGAAGGGAAATTTGAGCACAGTTTTTGTGGAACAGGCAGCTGAGTTCTAGAAGGAGTGGTCTAAACGACTGAGCCTCCTGGGCTTGCTGATCGGAAGGTCGGCGGTTCAAATCCCCGCAATGAGGTGAGCTCCTGTTGCTCTGTCCCAGCTCCTCCCAACCTAGCCGTTTGAAAGTACACCAGTGCAAGTAGATAAATAGGTATCACTGGGGTGGGAAGTCAATGGCATTTCCGCGCGCTTTGCTTTCTGTCACGGTGTTCCATTGCACCAGAAGCGGTTTAGTCATGCTGACCACATGACCTGGAAAGCTGCCTGTGGACAGGCACCAGCGCTCTCGGCTTGAAAAGCAAGATGAGCACCGAACCCCATAGTTGCCTTTGACTGGACTTAACTGTCCAGGGGTCCTTTGCCTTTTACCTTTTTACTAGAAGGAGAATGAAGAAGCTAAATTAGCAGAACAGTGTGGATTTCAGAAGTGAGCTTCATTTGCTGCAACTGGCCACTGGGTGGAGGAAAACCCTAAGAGATATACAATCACAGGGCACAACGACAGATCCTGCGCTTTGTTTTTCTGAGCCCCCTTTGCAGACATTTATGCGATATATATATTTTCAGAGTCAGGGTTCCTATTTTCTCAGAAGGACTGTTGTTGGTTGGCCTTTGGTCAAAGCTTCACCATGCAGATCAGGTTAGAGGTGTTCGAGCCAAAACGGTGTGATGTTTGACACCCCAAATAACATTTCCTAAGCAACAAAAACCAAGGACCACACTGCTGATATGATATATCTTAACTTGCCATCGACATCAGAGGGCTGAGTCAAACAACAGTCTGTGATCAATCCTCATATGGATTTTTTTTGGTTTTAATTCTGTTTTCATTGACGTGTTTCTGACGTATTTTTTTCTTACTGTGTTTTATTTTAATTCCTGAATGTTTGTATTAAAGCTGGGTAAGTACGTTTCCGAGCACAATTCAAAGTGTTGGTGCTGACTTTTAACGCCCTAAATGGCCTCGGTCCAGTATACCTGAAGGAGCGTCTCCACCCCCATCGTTCTGCCCGGACACTGAGGTCCAGCTCCGAGGGCCTTCTGGTGGTTCCCTCACTGCGAGAAGCCAAGTTACAGGGAACCAGGCAGAGGGCCTTCTCGGTAGTGGCACCCACCCTGTGGAACGCCCTCAAAGAGAAAAACAACTACCAGACTTTTAGAAGACATCTGAAGGCAGCCCTCTTTAGGGAAGCTTTTAATGTTTGATGCATTACTGTATTTTAATGTTTTGTTGGAAGCCGCCCAGAGTTGCTGGGGAAGCCCAGCCAGATGGGCAGGGTATTATTATTATTATTATTAATAATAATAATAATAATAATAATAATAATAATAATAATAATTTTATGAGGGTGCAAGGTGGGCTTGACCTTCTGAGGCCTAGCTGGAATCTGCTAGCTTCTTCTCACTCCCATTGCAACAGGTTGGCTCCTGGGGTTCCACAGACACCACCATTCCCAGAGCAGATTGTCATGGAGCAGTTGTCTCCAAAAGCCTCAGAGTGACTCTGTCTGTGGGTTTCATAGAATCATAGAAACTGCAGAGTTGGAAGGGACCCAAAGGGAAATGTAGTCCGACCCTCTGAGATGTAGGCGTAGTTGCTGAGAGCAGCCTGTCCTGAGATGGGATGTCCTTGCTTCCAGGTTCTTTTCTGTCAAGAGGAACATACACTGGCCCTTACTTAGTCTAGCGGTGAGATGCCTTCAGGAGACTGTCACTACCATAGGCTGCTGACTTCCAGTGTGCCACTTGGGATGCCTTTGAAGATGGCTGAGAAGCTTCAACTAGTATTGAAAGAGTTTCAGATAGTATATTCAAAGTGCTGGTTCTGAACGATAAAGCCTTCACTGGCTCAGGACTGCAATACCTCAAGGACCACCTCTCCTGGTATGCCCTGTGGAGGACCTTAACGTCCCCAAATGACAACATTTTGGAGGTCCCAAGTCGTATGGTGGTTAGATTGGTCTCAACCAGGGCAGGGCCTTTTCAGTACTGGCCCCGACTTGGTGGAACACTGTCACAAGAGACTAGGGCCCTGCAGGACTTGACATCTTTCCGCAGGGCCTGCAAGACAGAGCTGTTCCGCCTGGCCTTTGGTTTGGACTCAGTCTGACCCTTATTTTTCCCTTCCCTTATGGTTTTGATCTATGGGCTACTTTTAAAATGAGGCTGCATTTTAAATTGCATTTTAACCTGTATTTTAAATTGGTTCCCCCCCTATTATGTTTTTACTGTAATTTTACTGGTGTTAGCCGCCCTGAGCCAGGCTCTGGCCGGGGAGGGTGGGGAACAAATAATAATAAGAATAATAATAATAAGAAGAAGAACTGACCAAGACTCTGCAGTCATTAGCTATAGACCCTTTGTAATGGGCACCATCCATGAGAGGTCCAGAAGGTGGCAAGGGCCTTTTCTGCAGTGGCTCCCCATTTGTGCGATGCTCTCCCCGGGGAGACTCACCTGGTGCCTTCATTACAGGGAAGTTTTTAATGTGTGACATCTTAGTGTATTTTTGGTCTTTGTGGAAGCCGCCCAGAGTGGCTGGGGAAACCCAGCCAGATGGACGGGGTACAAATAAATTATTATTATTATTATTATTATTATTATTATTATTATTATTATTATTACATATCTTTATACGCCAGACAAAAATGTTCCTTTATGAACAGGCCTTAAGCAATCTATGGTTTTTTTGTGTGGGATGGGGTCATTAGTTTTTTCTTGTTATTATGATACGTATTTTCTCTTTTCATTTTGTATTTTTATGCTGTAACCCCCCCCTGTGATCTTCAGATGAAGGGCCATATGCAAATTTAATAACTAATAATAACAATATAACTCTTGTTCCCACAGTTCTAGTTACAGGTAGGTCTGGTGCAGTCAAAACAAAGTTAAAAAATTCCTTCCAGTAGCACCTTAAGGTAAAGGGACCCCTGACCATTAGGTCCAGTCGTGGCCGATTCTGGGGTTGCGGCTCTCATCTCGCTTTATTGGCCGAGGGAGCCGGCGTATAGCTTCCGGGTCATGTGACCAGCATGACTAAGCCACTTCTGGCGAACCAGAGCAGCGCACAGAAACGCCGTTTACCTTCCTGCCAGAGTGGTACCTATTTATCTACTTGCACTTTGACGTGCTTTCGAACTGCTAGGTGGGCAGGAGCAGGGACCGAGCAACGGGAGCTCACCCCGTCACGGGGATTCAAACTGCCAACCTTCTGATCGGCAAGTCCTAGGCTCTGTGGTTTAACCCACAGCGCCACCCACGTCCTTCCACTGGGTATAGGGTGGTGTATAATCATCATCACCCTGTATAGGGTTTATTTCTATACTACTAAGTCATATAAAGGTAAAGGTAAAGGGACCCCTGACCATTAGGTCCACTCGTGGCTGACTCTGTGGTTGTGGTGCTCATCTCGCTTTATTAGCCGAGGGAGCCGGCGTACAGCTTCCGGGTCATGTGGCCAGCATGACTAAGCCGCGTCTGGCGAACCAGAGCAGCGCACGGAAACGCCGTTTACCTTCCCGCTGGAAGTAGAATTTATCTACTTGCACTTTGACGTGCTTTCAAACTGCTAGGTTGGCAGGAGCAGGGACCGAGCAATGGGAGCTCACCCCGTCGTGGGGATTCGAACTGCCCACCTTCTGATCGGCAAGTCCTAGGCTCTGTGGTTTAACCCACAGCGCCACTCGCGTCCCTAAGTAGCACCTTAGAGACCAACTAAGTTTGTTATTGGTATGAGCTTTCGTGTGCATGCACACTTCTTCAGATACACTGAAACAGAAGTCACCAGACCTTTATACATAGTGAGAGGGTGGGGAGCAGTCTTACTCAGAAGGGTGGTGGGAATGGGTGATTGGCTGATAGGTGTGGTAAACCTGTTGATGACTGTTAACGACTGCAATTGGTCTTACAGGAAAGCAAGGGGGTGAGATGGCTAAAAATAGCTTTCTAATGAGATAAGAATCCAATGTCTCTATTCAGATCAGGTCTCTCTGTGGTTTTAAGTTTGGTTCCCACCTATTGGTTAATCTAATTTTTGCACAGTTGCAATCTTCACACCATCCTCCTTCAGGTGTTTTGAGCTACAGCTCTCACCAGCCCTTGCCAGCATGGGCAAGGATGTTAAGTATAGTAATTTAATTCACTGAAATTGTAAATGCTTATATGCATTACTATGTATTTAAATTTTATTGGATGGTAACTGAATTCTAGTAGTTCTCATGTGATTGGCTAACAATGGTCACATGGGAAGTATTTCATTGCTCTATTTTATGTGAAGCAAGATGGCTGTGTTTTAGAATCTGTGAACACTGCTAAGTTGAATAGAGTGTCGGAGAGCATCTTCTCTGCTTGAAAGAAAGAGCAAAGCTGCAAGAGAAGGTAAAGGTGGAAATCTCTCATAGGAGCTGCAAAACATGGTCTAACTGAGATACAGAAGGTTGAGTGCTGAGCTCTGGAAAGAGAGGAAAATACTGTACAGTTGTTTGGAAGTTAGCAGAAGAGATTGTAAGCCTATGCATGGATAAGCATGTGACTGTAAATATTATGTTTTAATTCATCTATAACTAAAAGTTTCTGCAAGTAGAGTTTTTGAATGCTTAAGTCTGGACATTGGCTTAATCTCCTAAGAAGGGTGTCTGTCATAAGGTAAAGGTAAAGGGACCCCTGACCATTAGGTCCAGTCGTGCCCGATTCTGGGGTTGCAGCGCTCATCTCGCTTTATTGGCCGAGGGAGCTGGCATACAGCTTCCGGGTCATGTGGCCAGCATGACTAAGCCGCTTCTGGCGAACCAGAGCAGCGCATGGAAACGCCGTTTACCTTCCCGCCGGAGTGGTACCTATTTATCTACTTGCACTTTGACGTGCTTTTGAACTGCTAGGTTGGCAGGAGCAGGGACCAAGCAATGGGAGCTCACCCCGTTGCGGGGATTCGAACCGCTGACCTTCTGATCAGCAAGTCCTAGGCTCTGTGGTTTAACCCACAATGCCACAGTCATATATATGATTTGAACTTCTTAGCTGCGTTTTTGCTACTCTGATTTCAACAAAGGATGATGTGAGTTGTAGGAGAACACACCTAGAAGGTCCATGCTCAGGAAAGGCTGCTTTAGCCACTACAGGGAAATCAGGGAAATCACAATCAACTGTAGCAGCCCAGAGCTCGATCAATCCTTTCCTCCCCTGCCTGCGACTTTACGCTTCCCTGTGACTTAATGCTGTAGTAATATATTTCTGGCTGGCCTGAACTCTCTTTGCAGGCTGCCAACTCCGAACCTTCATCATATGAAAAGAAGCCATTGAGAAGCGGAATAAGGCAGTCCCACAAGGGCCTGAGCATGCTGTTTTGGTAATGTGCATATTCCCAGGTGACTTGGGCAGTGTGAGACCAAGGCTGGGAAGAATAAATAAATCTCCTGCAAGGCAGTAGAACATTAACTGCCGGGCCAGAGCCGCCTCTCTCTCTCTCTCTCTTTGTACAGCGGTTGCCATTAAAATAGAAACCCATCTTGGTGCAATAAGCGGTAATGTTTCTATTCCGAAAGCAGAATGTCGCAGTGAGAGAAATACAGTGGAAGACCCCAACCACCACAGTGAGAAAAGACAGGGCTGCTTTAGAAACGACAGCCATTGTGCGCTGCAAGAAAGGCATAACATGTCCCCCACGTGAGGCATAATGGATAAATTGGGGACTCGACAGAACAGAGCAACTAAGACGTTGAGCTTCCAGGTCAAAGGAGTCAAAGCCAGACAAGAACTGACTTCAAAGTGCGCCTTTCCATTTAACATACATAATTTTCAAAAGTATCCACAGGTCGTATGGTAATGATCAGGAATGCAGCAGGCAAAGAGAGAGAGTTTTAAGGTTTTCCTCTCCTGCTGAGGTAGTAATGGAAACTGAAATTTCAACGGGGGGAGGGAATCCTCCCATTGGTGTCACCAGTGCTATCACTTAGTCCCACTCACTGGAACCCCTCATTGGTTAAACTTCCCTTCTCTGCCTGCTAAAATCTTGATCATTACCAGCCTCCTCCCAAGCAGGTGGTATTTGCATTTCAAAAATGTGCATGTTCCATAGAAAAGAGACACCACACTCTTAATGTCATACCTGTGGGCCTCAATTCAGGCAGAACTATGAAGATATTTGCATGCAAACACACAATCCGTCAGGTCAGCCATCCCTTCCCACAGTCTGGAATGGAACAGCCAGTTTTAGATACTGTTTTTCAGCATCATTGAGAAACAGGACTGTGCCATGTACCTAATCAAGGCAGGTAGGCAATTTGTGCTAAGATGGCAAAACTGTGATTTAATTGATTATAACGGATAAATTTATTCTGATCTTGGGATGTGTGTGCGCCCCCTGATACCGTGGCAGGGCTGCCATTTCAGGTCTGTTGCATTTTCTTATCTTATGAATGCATTTGCCATCTTCTTTAAGGAAATAAATCGTGCCAGTGGTGGTAATATATTGCTCGGTTGCTGTTGTTTTTAGTAAAGAGAGGGGAAAAAAAATCAATTAGTAATCAAAGGAGTCTCCAAAACTTGGCCCAGCACAGTTTGAGTCAAGTGTTATTTCTGAGCTAAAAAAAAACCAACCACACACACAACCCACTAACAAGAAACTTGGACTGTTGGAAGCCTAACAAGTCTAGCATAAGAAATAGCAACTGGTATTTTTGGCATGTAGGCTGACATCATATGCTGGTGTCAAATTAAATAACAGGCAGCCTGGACTTTCCTACAGGCTTCAGCAGAACCTGATGAACGTCAGTGGTAGCTTTCTCTGATCTAATCTGCAGAGGGGTCCTTTTGGAGTGTTTCCCTGGGGACGGTGGAGGTCACAGTCACAGTCACTCCCCACCCCTGCCCCTCAGTTCTGTGTTCACAGAAAAGGCATCCTTTGCCTCCATTCTCTTCAGTGCTGATCAGGTTGATGTTTATCTCTCGCTTGGATTAGTTATCTCCCGTTTGGACTACTGCAATGCACTCTATGTGGGGCTACCTTTGAAGGTGACCCGGAAACTACAACTAATCCAGAATACGGCAGCTAGACTTGGTGACTGGGAGCGGCTGCCGAGACCACATAACACCAGTCTTGAAAGACCTACACTGGCTCCCAGTACATTTCCGAGCACAATTCAAAGTGTTGGTGCTGACCTTTAAAGCCCTAAACGGCCTCGGTCCAGTATATGTGAAGGAGCGTCTATACCCCCATTGTTCTACCTGGACACTGAGGTCCAGCTCCGGGGGCCTTCTGGCAGTTCGCTCACTGCAAGAAGCCAAGTTACAGGGAACCAGGCAGAGGGCCTTCTCGGTAGTGGAGCCCTCCCTGTGGAATGCCCTCCCACCAGATGTCAAAGAGAAAAACAACTACCAGACTTTTAGAAGACATCTGAAGGCAGCCCTGTTCAGGGAAGCTTTTAATGTTTAATAGACTATTGTATTTTAATATTCTGTTGGAAGCCGCCCAGAGTGGCTGGGGAAGCCCAGCCAAATGGGTGGGGTATGTATGTATGTATGTATGTATGTATGTATGTATAAATAAATAAATAAATAAATAAATATTATTTGACCTTTTCTCTCCAGCGGTGGTCTCCTTGCCTCTTCAGCTCTGGTAGGAAATACCTGAAACTCCATGTCTAGTGGAAAACATTTCAAAAGGTGGCTTTGAGGGCTGGATACCTAAGTGTTCCAGGCCCTTGGGTTTTGCCTGGAGCCTCTGAGCCTAACAGACAGGAGATGCTCCAAGCCTTACCTGTCCTGGGCACCCTCAGAACAGAAGTCCACTTACAATATTCTGATACCTCTTGGTAACAGTCCATGACGTTTCTGTCCTCCCCTTCTTTTTCTTCTTGTTGGAGGTGAAAACTCGCTGGTGGATCTATTCTCTGTCATGGTCCTCCAGCAAAACTCAGTAAAGTTTGACATATATATGTGATAGAAGACCATGAATATCCCTCCCGCCTTCCTCAAAAAATGTTTGATTTTTAAGGCATTGTGGCCGATGGTGATCCCTACCCACACTATAGTTTCAGGTTTTCAGCTGTTGCTTTTAAATGCTTTAAAAATCTGCAAAACCTGCTGAACGATGGATCAAAGGTAATAGGAGCACGCAATGCCAGCAATGTAAGCTCTGCTGTCGCCATCTTACCCTCGATATTTCTTTGTGGGCTCTTTACCCCTTTAGCATCATTGTCAATTTAACGACAAATAACTGTTCTCGTAGTTTTCTAACTAGCTCTAATCGGTTTGCTTTCTGTGTTTTAGAGGATTCTAGCTAGAGTAAGTCTGAGGAGATTTGTAAGTGCAATTTGATGGACGCTTGGCAAAATGTCAGGACCGCTTGACATCCATAGACTCTGAGGTGGCACCGCTTGCGATTTATTTTTGTAAGGAAGAAGAGAAAAAAACGTTTCTTTGAGAGAAAGCAGAAGGATAGGAAGAGATGTGCCTGCTCTGACTTTTCCACAGGATATTAGAGCTGTGATATCTTGGCAGGTTCAATTGATCCAAGGCTGCTTCATTTACACAGCAGGGAGAAATATAGTCTTAGCGAATTAGATTGTTTAAAGTGCTATGTGTGGAGGCAGCTCCTTTTAGCCCACCGTCACATGAAAGCACAGAGATGCCAAATGTTTTCATCTGCTGGTCAAGTCTCTTTTGTTTGGCTTGCTCCTGAGGTTCATAGCCTAAATCCATGTTCCAGATTTGTCGTCAGACTGGGAAGAAGCACATCATCAGTGAATGGAGCAGCTGCTTTCAGTGGTTCTCAAAACGCTTTCCAAATGAAAGAACTGACAGCGCTTTGGATAGCGTCAAATGCCTCGGATAGGAAAGATATTTAAACCTTGGATGGTGAGCAAAATTTAACAGCGTGTTGGAGATGTCCAGAGAATGTGCAGTGACTGAAGGGAATTGCTCTGCACTTACTGGGCAACTTCACATTTTAAGTGGTCACTGACAGATATAGGGAAATGATTCAGAGTGACATAGGAAACTATGGTCTGCTCAATCTGCAGTTTACTTCTAAAGCAGGATTAAGCAATATGGAACCAGTGCACCAGCCAATCTGTTCTGTGTATCTGTTCTAATAGCAGGTTGTATCTGCCATTAGCTTGCAGAGCACCCTTGGGGGAAAATAAGCAACTGTGTTTTGAACACAGGTACCGCAGCTTCAAGTGTTTTGGCTGATTATAAAAAGAAAACAATGAATATGATGACACAGTTGAGTTAGGTAGCATGCATGTTTTTTGATCAGAAGAGAGATGAATGACCCATACTTCAAGTTTGTTGTATTTTGGGTTTTGGTGGGGTTTATTTCCGGGGTGGGGTGGGGGGTTACTTCTAATTCCTGGATCCAGTGAAGAATCAACGTCATCATAAAGGACAAGGGACAGGAAGCTTCAGAGAGTGGCAATAGATGCCCTGCAGGGTTGCTAAGCAGATGTCCAACTTTGCCTACCTCTGATGTTACCCGTCTTCTCGACATGCAGCCAGGTAGAACTGGGTAGCATAAAAAGCGTTCTCTACTTTCAGTAACCTAGACAGCATCTTAAAAAGCAGAGACATCACCTTTCCAACAAAGGCCCGTATAGTTAAAGCTATGGTTTTCCCAGTAGTAATGTATGGAAGTGAGAGCTGGACCATAAAGAAGGCTGATCGCCGAAGAATTGATGCTTTTGAATTATGGTGCTGGAGGAGACTCTTGAGAGTCCCATGGACTGCAAGAAGATTAAACCTATCCATTCTTAAGGAAATCAGCCCCGAGTGCTCACTGGAAGGACAGATCCTGAAGCTGAGATTCCAATACTTTGGCCACCTCGTGAGAAGAGAATACTCCCTGGAAAAGACCCTGATGTTGGGAAAGATGGAGGGCACAAGGAGAAGGGGATGACAGAGGACGAGATGGTTGGACAGTGTTCTTGAAGCTACCAGCATGAGTTTGACCAAACTGCAGGAGGCAGTGGAAGACAGGAGTGCCTGGCGTGCTCTGGTCCATGGGGTCATGAAGAGTCGGACACGACTAAACAACAACAACTTCCAGTAAATCTGAGCATACAGACATTACCACAGTCAATCTGACAGCTGAAACAGATTCACGAGAATCTCATTTTTTTTGGCTTAAAAATAAACAAATAATGCTAGTCCTTGTGGTTATGAAGATATGTTCAAAAAGACACAGGCAAGTGCCCGTAAAATATAAGTATAGTTGCTCGGCAGGCAATTGCGGGGGGGGGGGGCATTCCTCCATATTTTTTTATATATTGTTTTTATAAATTGTTTCACCCATAATTTTTTCACGTTCTTTTTATATAAGGAGTCATTTTGTTTTCATAGGAAGTGGTCAATAAATGAAGCCACATATATCCATACTTGCTATTATTTTTATATTATCAGAGGTTCAAACATTCCAGCTGCTCAAAAATTCTGCAAACTGTCAATCAACATGGCATCACAATTGAACCGCTGATCAGTTTATTGGGTTATGTGTGTGCATGAGTCTATGGGAATGGTGCATGTGTATATGAATACTGCATGAGTGTGTGTGTGTGTGTGTGTGAGAGAGAGAGAGAGAGAGAGAGAGAGAAAGAAATGATAACAGCCACAGAGAAGGCATTCACACACAAAAGAGCCCATCCGCAAATTTACGAGTGTCTCCACTTGTATATCTAAGAACAGACCTTGACTCTTAATTTCAAAGGCAGATATTTCTGGACACCGGTGTCGGTTCATTAAAGATTTACAGCCGGCACATTAACCTTAACGTTCCCTCTTTATGGGCATGTTATTCCTGCTATAATTCTAGTGTAACTCCTCGTCGCAGTCCCCTCACAAGCCAGCTTGGGACTCTATCTCACTTGGGGGAGAAATCATTAGCCTTTCTGTCAGGCTCTGAGTTGCTCTCCTATTACTTCATCCATCTCTCTCCCACCATCAAAGCAAACCCAATTTAGAAACTCCCCCACAACATTTTCACTGTTTGACATCTGCAGAACAGCGTCTTGGGATTCTGTTGTGTCTCCCACACTTCTGCTGGCCTGTAGTGATTGTAAGATTAGCCTAAGAAGTGCCCTGCTGAATGTGATCTAGAGTCCACCAGCAGCTAGTGATGATGATGATTACCCAACTTTAACCACCAGTTCCCAGGCTGGGTCAGAATATGCAGGGATATGCTCCATGCAAGAAGATCAAACCCATCCATTCTTAACGAAATCAGCCCTGAGTGCTCACTGGAAGGACAGATCCTGAAGCTGAGGTTCCAATACTTTGGCCACCTCATGAGAAGAGAAGGCTCCCTGGAAAAGACCCTGATGCTGGGAAAGATTGAGGGCACAAGGAGAAGGGGACAACAGAGGACGAGATGGGTGGATGGTGTTCTCGAAGCTACCAGCATGAGTTTGACCAAACTGGGGGAGGCAGTGGAAGACAGGAGTACCTGGTGTGCTCTGGTCCAGGGGGTCACGAAGAGTCGGACACAACTAAACGACTAAACAACAACAGGAAATCTCCAGTGCTGAAGACACTTTTTGGGGCACAGATTTGATTGCATCCAGCACTGCATGAGCAGGGTTCCACTTGCACAGCAGGACTTCCTTTTCCTCTCCTCTCCCCACATACCTACAGAATCTGCTCCAGAGGGTCCCCCAACCCCTTGGAGCAGATTTTGAGAGTGCACAGGGAACTGCACAGGAGAGGAGGGGGAAAGATCCCTTGCAGAAGTGCTAGTCAGTTGCATGAGCACAATGGCAACATTGGATAGAACCCCAAGTTTTACATATTTAAGAATTTAAGATATTTTCATGTTTTGCAACTTTGAAGAATTCTTGTTGGCCTTAAACCAGGGGTCAGCAAACTTTTTCAGCAGGGGGCTGGTCCACTGTCCCTCAGACCTTTCGGGGGCCGGACTATCTTTTGAAAAAATAATAGTGAACGAATTCCTATGCCCCACAAACAACCCAGAGATGCATTTTAAATAAAAGCACACATTCTACTCATGTAAAAACACCAGGAAGGCCCCACAAATAACCCAGAGATGCATTTTAAATAAAATGACATATTCTACTCACGTAAAAACATGCTGATTCCCAAACTGTCCGTGGGCCAGATTTAGAAGGCGATTGGGCCGCATCTGGCCCCCGGGTCTTAGTTTGCCTACCCATGCCTTAAACCAGCATTAAGCAACAGCCGGCGTACCAAATCAAGTTTGATGACTTCCAAGATTTGCCTTTGTTTTGTTTATTGATCCTTACTCTCCAACATTTCTCCAATGAAAATTGGGATGTCCTATTCCATAGTAATAATAATAGTAATAGTAGTAATTTTATTATTTATACCCCACCCATCTGACTGGGTTGCCACAGCTGCTCTGGGCAGCTTCCCACATATATAAAAGCATAATAAAATATTAAACATTTTTAAACTTCCCTATGCAGGGCTGGCTTCAGATGTCTTCTAAATGTTGCAGAGTTACTTATCTCCTTGGCTCAGGGGTGTGGGGTACATAACCCCATACCCTCCAACATTCCTCTGATGGAAATAGGGACGTGCTAAGGAAAAGCGGGACATTCTAGGATCAAATCAGAAACCATGACGGCTTCTGTAAATCCAGGACTGTCCCTGGAAAACAGGGACACTTTGAGGGTCTGTGGATCAAATACAGCTTTGTTACTTCGCAGAGGCAAGTTTTAATTGGTGAGGAATTCAATGGCAGGGTGCACATGTTTGTTGTGGAATTGTTTTGATTCTGGCACATCCATGTAATGGGGACTGAAAATTAAAATCTTAAAGGCAGCCTTTCCTCTTAATCATGCGTTATTTGTTAAAGGATCAGTGAGTGATAATCCGACTGTAGCCAGGTGGGGTCCCACTGAGAAACACGAGGGAGATATCTGCAGGTTTGGAGGAACCTCAAGGTTTACAGAAGAACAAGGAACTTTAAGTCCCTCAAATAGCCCATAGCTGAATGTGTGCCGTAATTATGGAATGTTTAATGTCACATGGAAAAGAAAAATAGGAATAGCTGGAATGCTGGAGGATGCTGGAAGCAGGGGCAGAGCAAGGAGGGCGCAGTGGGTGCTGTTCCCCGCGGGTGTCACCTCTGGGGGGGGGTGTGTGACAAAATGCCAGCGGCACTCAATGTCTGTGAGAGATGCTGTGGCTTTGGCACACACAGGCTTCCCGCTGGAGCCAGACTCCTCGCCGCAATCTCTGCAAAAAAAGCTCAACAACTTTGGCTTTGGCTATGAAATAAAGTCAAACCATTTTTGCAGGCAAATAAATAAATAAATTTCAGTGTGTGTGTGTGGGGGGGGGGGTGACAAGAAATTTTCCGTACCGGGTACCACCTGACCTTGCTACACCACTGGCTGGAAGGCACATTGCAGCGTAATGTCCTCTTGTTTTTCTATAATAATATCCTTCGTTCTCCTAAGAATCCTGTGTTTTCCCCTCCCATGCACATTTCGGCAACGGATTGTTTTGACTGATTAATCATTGGCAAGATGGATGATTCACAATCTTTTCATTAGTTCTAATTAGCAGAGCCATACTCTCATCCCCACACCCCTTATAAAATCCATAAGTATGACAGCACCGTCCATAATAGGAAAATATGTAAACAATCGCATTAAGGAGGTATGAATTTGAAACTTGGGAATCAAACGTGAGTTGCAAGAATTTCTCCCTCTCCTGAATTGATTGTGGTTCTCAAAATAGTCTGGGGAACGAGAGGGAAGCTGTCTTGGGAATTAAGGAACACGGAGAAATTAGGGAATGGGAAAAGAGTGCAACTCAGTGGTGGATCATCTGCCTTGCAGCAGAAAGTCCAAGGTTCAGTTCTTGACATCTCCAGACAGGACTGGGAATGTCCACTGCCTGAAGCCCTGGAGGATTCTGCCAGCCAGGGTGGACAATACTGAGTTAGATGGACTAATGAGTCTGACTCATTGTAAGGCAGATTCTTTTGCTCCTACTGGTAGAATAGATGCCTGGCATTCAGAAAGCCCTGGATTTGTTCTCCCCCATCTCCAGTTAAAAGCATCACAGATGGCTGCATCAGGCAAGAGCCTTGACGAGCCACTGCCAGCCCGAGTAGACTATACTGGTCTCAGTAGACCAGCAGTATAAATGGAAATAAAGTTGGAAATGGGAGAAACTCGCTGATCCCATAATGAGCCTGTTTGCCACTTCAATCACCCTCCTCAGCTCTTCCAAGGAGCCACAGATATAATGGAGAAACAGTGGGGAATTCATTTATTCCACATAGGAAGGCTGCCCAATTAATCCAAGACCTACCTCGCAGCCTCAGAATATCTCTCCAAACATCGGAACACAGCAGCTTGGCGAAGGTGGTTACGGAAATAGGCTGGGTTCAGAATTATGCTCCTTGGAAAACAGAAAACAAATATGCAAGTCAAAGCGCTGAAGTGAAAGATTGTTCTAAGGCCATTTAACACCTAGCGCTGGATAGCATGCAGGGTGTACGCAGACATATCTCCTTCCTAGTTCTGTAATGGTCACATTTCTCCCAATACCGAACAATGAATTATCACATCTCTGTTGACAGCCGAGATAGACGAACGGGCATTATTAAAATGTCTATTAAAGCTGTGTCATAAATGTAATTTCATTCATAGCATTGCCTATTACGGAAGCAGCGGTTAAAACCCCCGTGAGCATATGTTCTGCTGCATTTAGTGAGCATATAAAAATCAGCAAGACACTGCACATTATTGTAATAATGCCTTTTGTTATCTGTCATCTGCATTTTTGGGGTTGTGATAATAATCGTACATTATGCATGCAAAAATCAACATCACAATGCCAGGACAAAAAGTGCTGCTAGAACCAAGCCATGGCAGTGGGAAGGCAGACAATCTTTTCATTTTGCTTTATTGAGGCATCTTGCAATTTTACCGCAATAGGCAAGACCCCCACACCTGTTTAAAACTCCTTTGAAATACTTTGCACTCAGGGTTCCTGTTTTAGATTGGAGTGGTGGAGATGCAAGACTCAGCAATGATTCAAGACCCAGATCTTGCTTCTTTTTAAAAAAAGAGTAGAAAATGTAACGGAGTTCATTTAAAAAACATTTGCCATGATTATTATGTATACATGGCTGTAGTTTGCAAATTGTACTTTGTGTGTGTGACTCCTAGAGATTTTGGGAAATTCATCCAAGTGTTCCACAATGAAGGCCAAGCTAGTTGAGATGTCACATCCATTTTTGCATTTAATGTGCACTTTTGTCAGTTGCTGTGTTGTTGTTTTTTAAAAAAATGCAAATAGCAGCCTCTGATGGGGGGATAATCGCTGAGATCACAGCAGACAGAAAGGGGCAGTTTAACCCTTTCCTCCCCTGCTGTGGGCCCAGTGAAAATGGCTTCTATTCCTTGATACCAAAGGAAACTTTCAATGCATATAACAGCTTCAGAGGAGTGATTTCCATAGGAATTGCAGCTGGGAAGGAAACAGCTATGGCTCCCTCTCTCTCTTTCTAAAGTGATCACAGCCTGATAATGATCAGCCTTGCATGTTAAAAGTGAATACACTTATAGGTGGGCAAAGTAATTCTACTGGTCCCTCTTATTTTTCTTCCTGCAGTTCCTGGGTAATTCTGCCTCAACACACAGTGCTAGCTCACAGCAGACTTCTAGCAATGGACAGATCCTTCATTAAATAAAAAATTAGAAGTCCCACAGCCTCAATATTTTTTTTTTTGGCGTTTTAAAGATGAGCTAACTCAACTCAGAACTTCAACACCTTAACAAACTTGATGATCACTGAGACTGCCGCAAAAAGATTTTAAAGGCGATTATTGCTTTTGCAAACTGTAGTCAACAGTTGATAATAGCTATATTGATCGTTCCTCCGTAGGCTATTGACTGTACCGCAGCTAAGCAATAGGACTGGGGGAGGGAATCAATCATTTTCTGGTAGTTAGCCACCCATTTTCTACTTTTAGAGTATGATGTGTTCTGATAGGTGTGTACACACACACAAACCTGCGACTAAGTTGTAGCAAAATCTCAGCAAATTGGTTCTCAGGTTTTCCTCCTTTTCAGTCCGATTCCTTCCTAATCTTATGACGATCTGCTCAACTGCTTTTGCTTTCCCTGCTCTATGGAAGAGTACGATAGCGTTTCCTAATACCTTTGTAACTTGCTTGCTAAATGCGGAGATCTGTAAGCTACTTTTGCTTGCCTGATAGTTTCAGGGCTTATCCAGATGATTGTTCAAAGCATGTCTGGACCATGTTTTAACATTGTCAGCATAGTCTCCTAGAGCCTTGGCGAAAAGCAATAGCATACCATTCTAGTCCATGTGTAATCAAAGGGGGCCAAACTGCAGAGGGGTAACAAGGGAGAAAACTTTGCCATGTCAAAAGATCAAGTTTATTTATCATTTTCTTTAAACAGAGGAGAAGTGGAGCAAAATGATGCACAGTCTCCAAGGCGCTAAAAACAACAAGCGCAGATGGTACATTACACCCAGCAGACTGGCTAAAATGTATAAAACCAGTTCAAACCTTTGCTGGAAGTGTAAAGAACTAGAGCAGTGGTGTCCAAACTTTTTCCAAAGAGGGCCAGATTTGACAAAGTGAAGGGCCATGAGGGCCGACCAAAGTCTTTTAGGATTGAAGTTGTGGAGGGAAACAATGCACAACATATGGTGGAGCTGTAAAAACATAAAAAGCTTTAGGGAACTTATTTATAATGAACTTTAAGAAATGTTTAAATTAACGTTTACCAAAAAACCTGAAGCCTTCCTCTAGGTATTATGGCATCAGACACTCCAAAAGAAAGAAGGAGTATTTTTATATCTGCATAGCCAAAGGGTGGAAAGGAGATTAAACACCAGCTAAAGAGGAGTGGCGCTGGGACGCGGGTGGCGCTGTAGGTTAAACCACAGAGCCTAGGACTTGCCGATCAGAAGATCGGCGGTTTGAATCCCCGTGACGGGGTGAGCTCCCGTTGCTCGGTCCCAGCTCCTGCCAACCTAGCAATTCGAAAGCACGTCAAAGTGCAAGTAGATAAATAGGTGCTGCTCCGGCGGGAAGGTGAATAGCGTTTCCGTGTGCTGCTCTGGTTCGTCAGAAGCGGCTTAGTCATGCTGGCCACTTGACCCGGAAGCTGTACGCCGGCTCCCTCGGCCAATAAAGCGAGATGAGCACCACAACCCCAGAGTCGGTCACAGTTGGACCTAATGGTCAGGGGTCCCTTTACCTAAAGAGGAGTGGCAAGTTAAATTATTTGAGTATATAGAATTAGCGAACATGAAAGAAAAGGTCAGAGACTGGTCGATCCAAAAGTTTAACAAAGAATGGGACATCCATAGACTACATTTAAAAGAACACTGTCCCCATACCAAATCTTTAATATGCTTTGATTAACTCTTGTAATAAAACAAGTTAAAAAGAATGCAAACAACATTTAAAATTGGTTAGGCTTACTGAAAAACAGTTAATAAGGAAATAAAGGATCCATGCAGAGGAGGTCGGAAGTCATCAGGCGGAGAAGAAAGTTACATTTTTTTTCTTTTTGGGGTTTTTATTGCCCTTTTTATGTATTGGTAGTGATTTGCTTGTAATGCTTGTGTGTTTTGGTGTTTTAAGGTGATTGGATGTATTGTTTATAAACCGATAAAGATTGAACTGAAAACAACAAGTGTACCCATTCAGGAGAAGAAAAGCAAAAGGTTCACAAAAATGGCTGTCAGGGGCTCAGAAACAGAGGCACAAGGGAGGAAGGAAATGGAGAGCGAAGGGGAAGAATCTGAGGGCAGCGTAGGGGAGTATGACAGGGACCCGAGAGATTCCATGAGCTTCTCCAGCAGATCGGAAGATTCCCAGAAGGAGGCGCCGATGGTCAGGGCAAGGGGGGTCCCAGGGGGGACGCACCAGAAACAAGGGGCCAGCGGGGAATCCCAAAGCAGCAGCGGGAGATCAGGACCAGCTTCCCCACCAGAGCGTAGTGGGGGGGAAGAGTCCCATGTGTCAGGGCCAGCGTCTCCTCCAGCAGGGAGAGAAGATGAGTCAGGGCTGACCACGCCTCTATCGGAGAGTGGGGGAACGGAGGGGAGGTCAGGTCCAGCTAGCCTCCCCGAAGGGGGAAGCAGTGACAGGAGCAGTGTAACGGTCAGGAGGAAGGTTGCCGGATGGGCGCGCGCGCCAAGTTCGAATGTACAGGCGTGTGGGACAGCAGAAAACCCGGATTGGGAACCAGGTCCTAAAGCCCGCCGGAGGCAGGGGGAAGACTCAGGGGACTCAGCGTCAGAAGAGTCTAGGAAGGGCAAGACCCCAGCGGACGGGCGGAACCAGAGGAGGAAAGAGCAAAGGAAGAGGGGGAGCAAGGCCAGAGTCTTAAACTGGTGTCTGGGGGGAGGAAATTCAGACGGAGCTTCAGCGGTCTAGAGTTTCAGGCGTAGAGCTGCGCGCTGCGGCTGTGAAAGCGAAACTGAACTTCAGTAAAGACTTTTGTATATAACAACGAACCGGCGTTGGTCCTTTGTGAGCTGGGACCTCGGGCAGCTCTGACAATGGCAGTCTTACTTCTCTGTCTCTTGCTTTAAAAAGAACAAGGGAGAAGAGCAACAGAAATGCCCTTGTGCCCCTGAATAAAATTTTCTCAGGCCAGTTAATATACAACAGAGTTAGTTGCTTTTAGCATTCACATAACTGCCTCTATACTGATGGATGTGTCTGCTAATGCTCCCGTTCACCTGCCTCATGTTCTCCTCCTGAACTGTTTTACCAAGCTGCAGATGTACTGTTAGACAGACAACGGGGTGGGTATGGTCCCTCTGTGATTTCCCACCTTGCAGAAAACCCTCCAAAAATGTTCTGGACTCCTCCAGAAACCTCAAGCAGTAATTGTGTTGCAAAGAAGAAATGGATGGTAGTATCTCAGCAGACCACAGCATGGCCAGAGAGCTAGTCTGAAGAAGAAGGCTCTGCAGAATACCCAGAGAAAAAGGATTCAGCCATGGATTGTCACCCTACGGCTGTGGATTTGAACCAGGCAGAGGGCCTTCCCGGTAGTGGCGCCCTCCCTGTGCAACACCCTCCCTTCAGATGTCAAGGAGACAAAGAACTACACAACTTTTAGAAGACATCTGAAGGCAAGCCTGTTTGGGGAGGTTTTTAATGCTTGATGTTTTTGTTACGTTTTTAGATAAGCTGTAAGCTGCCCAGAGTGGCTGGGGAAACCCAGCCAGGTGGGCAGGGTATAAGTATTATTATTATTATTATTATTCCTCAGGCAATGAAGAAGAATCCTTACTTGCATAGCCCAGGACCATTCACTCCCAATAAGCTTCTGGCAGACAAGGCAGAAGGTGTAACTCAAGGGTAGTCGGTGTGGTGTCCTCCAAGTGTTTCTGGACTACAAGACTCCCATCAGGGATGTTCATTGGCCACCAAGGGATGCTAGGCTGTCAAGAACCAAGTCACAGGGCTGCCCCTTTATGCGCTCAATGGACCTGCATTTCAGCATCTTCCCCTTGCTTCTGGGAGCTCTCCCAGGTCCTGACTTTTCCATAGCAAGTTTATCCCTGTCTCTTTCATTTATACCAACGGCAGATTTCTACCTGAAGTGCTTTAAAAACCCACCATAATGTAACATAATAATATAAACTCTTTTGACTGCCATCTAGCAGGAGCCACCCCATGATGCTACAGCAGCTTTCCTCCTCCCTCCTCCCTCTTGATTCTTTCTCCTTCCGGATTGGAAGCCCTAGATCAGGGACTGTTTTATCACGGATCTTTGTAAGCTGCTTTGGGAACCTTTTATTTCCCTTTTTCTTGGGCTGAAAAGTGGAGTAAAACCCCAGAAGAGAGCAGAAGAGAACTGTAATAAAAAGGCAGGGTTAGCTTGTTGTTGTTTTTTGTAGTTGCCCAGTTTTACTGCCCAACAGTGCAAATTCTCTATGTTTCTGCACAGAAGAAAGCTATAGTAAATTCTGTGGGGCTTAATTCCAGGTAAGTAGAGTTAGAATTGCTAATAACATATAGAGATATTTTGTTGAGTTGTGTGTGTGTGTGTGGGGGGGGTGCGTTTGAAATTCACCCCGCCACACTAAAAGTACAAACAATGCGAATTAATTAACTAATTATCCCTGCATTGTAAGGGATTGGATTAGATGACCCTTGGGTCCCTTCCAAATCTAAGATCCGATGATTCTATGAACAAAGGAAAACATTTCCAGTACCTCAAATTCTCCTTGCACAGTGAGCTGTTAATGGGCAGAAGATCAAAAAGAATAACAATGGAGGCTTCTGGCAAATGTATTGTTGGTTGTCAGCCATCATTCATTCTTTCTTTCTCTATGTGTCAGTTTTTGAGCGCGCACATACACATGTTTGAATTAAGAGAAATATGAAAGTAAACCACTGTATATGGATATCAGACCTGTCATCTTGTGATGCGTCCCTCCTGCCACTCTTAAATGGCTGCACTAAAGTAAACATGAAATAGATTTTCATTTATTTTTCATCTTCCCTGTAATCTAAAGACTGTCCTGTAAATGCCTTCAGTAAATCACTTGGTCAGTTTTCCCTCAACCAAGCAGCCTGTAAGTAATATAGTATAGCAACCCATTTTTTGACATTTTCATTTTTTCATCTTGACACCTTCTCAAAAAAACCCCTTCAAAATAGTATGCTGTTGTCCCTATTATCTGTCCTTCCTTTTTTAAAAAAAGAGAAAAAAGGGAGGGGACTAGGCATCATCTCTCCACAGGAAAAAAAAAGCTATCAGTGCATATGAATAAGGAATGTCCGTATTAAACCATCATCCTCTGTCTATAGTTGGTTGTTCACATTTACTGTCCAGCTCCCAAGAAACAGATACACTGTGCTATATGAAAAATTGATTTTTAAAAGTCAGTGGTCTTTTACGCCTCAGTAACAATCTCATTCTTGCCCCCTTTCCCCCTGCAATTGGGCCTGGGCCAAAAGACAGTTATCTCTGAACAACCCCATTTGTGTCAGTAGAATCCTACTTGCAAAGCCTGGACTTTTAAAAAATCATATATATTTTTTAATGCAGTGAACTCTTAGACCTGATCTAGAGGGTTGGTCCAAGACAAAAGCATCAAATGATGTGTGTGCCCCCACTTCAAGGTGCATAGTATTCAGGGCCAATCAAGTTATTTTGGCACCTGAGGCAGAGAATCATGCAAGTGCATCTTCCCCCTCCCCAGCAGTAAAAGTACAACAATACAAAAGCTAAATATATATATAACGATTTGCTGCTCTTTCATAGCTGACAATAGCTATGCACAAAAGCAACCGTTAAATAGCCAGCAATTTCCTACTCTTTCATGAGATCCTAAGCCTGCTGTCTCCGGCAGCTGCCTCACTCAACCTAATGGAATGGCAGGCTTTGAAGTTGATCCACATATTCAGCCGAATGAGGTGGTAGAGTCCTGAAATGGCAGTGTGGACTGTGCCACTTCTGACTACAGGTGGGAATCCAACAACTAAGCACATCAGGAGGTCCTTAGTCTAGGGTTACCCAACATCCCAGTTTCCCGGGGACAGTCCCCGGATTTGTGAATAAGTCCCCAGACAAATTCCATCGCCAGAATGCCCCCGGATTTCATCTAATGTCCCTGTATCAGAGCTTGCCTGCAAGCAGGAGGGGGCAGGGATCTCTCAGATAGGCAATGGGAAGCCTCCCTTCCCAGCTGAGGGATCCCCGCCCCCTCCTGCTTACACGCAAGTAGGAGTTGGGATGAGGTTGCTCCGAAAGGCAGTGTGAAACCTCCCTCTGCCACTGCCATTGTTGCATCATCAATGTCCTGAACATGTAGTATGTATGTATGTATGTATGTATGTATGTATTTAAAATGTGCCCAGATTCGTTGAAAAAAATCTGGTAATCTTACCTTAGTCTTCTCCCTCCTGATCTAGCTTTCTACTTCCACCCACAAAAAGAAGGATGGAAAAAGAGTCATCTTCCACCTGCATCCTGAAGTGGTACAATCCATTCATTGTACCACCTCAAGAAACTACACTTTTAGGCTCCATCTACTATCTTCGGCCCCATCCGCACTCGACATTTAGAGCAGCATCAGGCCACGTTGAACAGTTGTGCTTTCCCCCAAAGAATCCTGGGAACTGCTTGTTAAGGGGGCTGCTTGTTAGGAGTTGTTAAGGATCCTTGGTAAGGGGGCTGAGAGTTGTTAGGAGACCACTGTCCCCCTCAGGAAGCTGCAATTATCACAGCGGCTTAATAACCATTCCCTCTTCCCTGGGAACTCTGGGAACCATAGCTCACAAAAAGGCCCATCAAATTCATCTCTCACACAAAAGAAGAAGAATGCTGAGGGCTGTATTCTACTAAAAATTCTGGTGGCACAATTTTTTTGCGTGTACAGTGGGACAGTCTCACACACCCCAGAGGCTTGGGAGCACCCCTAAGACATATTCAGGGGTGTGTATGACAAGAGGAGAGACGTGGCTGGCACTGTGGTCTAAACCACAGAGCCTAGGACTTGCCGATCTGAAGGTCGGCGGTTTGAATCCTTGTGACAGGGTGAGCTCCAGTTGCTGGGTCCCTGCTCCTGCCAACCTAGCAGTTTGAAAGCACGTCAAGTGCAAGTAGATAAATAGGTACTGCTCTGGCAGGAAGGTAAATGGCATTTCCGTGTGCTGCTCTGGTTTCACCAGAAACGGCTTAGTCATGCTGGCCATTTGACCTGGAAAAACTGTGGACAAATATCGGCTCCCTCGGCCAGTAAAGCGAGATGAGTGCCGCAACCCCAGAGTCGTTCGCGACTGGACTTAACTGCCAGGGGTCCTTTACCTTTACCTTTTTATGACAACAGGAGAAGAAGGGGAACATTTTGTTGTGCAAACAGAAATAGCTGCACTGACGGAATGATTGCCACAGTGTTATGTTGGATTCTACCCTGACAACACAAAGTGTAAAGACTCACAAAATGTACATGGAAACCACATACTAAGGGGGCAGAAGGAAGAGGGTTGTGTTTGGGTCAATGGGTCTGTGTGTTGGCAGGGCTGCTCATGCTGGAATGGGTTGTTTATTTAACCTCAGTAGAAACCCAGTTGAATTGTCACCAATATTTTTTGGCCACTTGGATGGAGAATGTATTTTGCATGCTCACAATATTTGCAACACCATCGGTGGGATGGGGGGAAGAAATCTGTTCGTACAGTGGTGCCTCGCAAGACGAAATTAATTCGTTCTGCGAGTTTTTTCGTCTAGCGAATTTTTCGTCTTGCGAAGCACGAAATCCCATAGGAATGCATTGAAATTCAATTAATGCATTCCTATGGTCAAAAAAAGTCCAAACAAAGCCAAATTTGGTACAAGAGTTTATTAAGTGCTCTTTAAAGTCACACATACTGTAAAGAGCATTTCAAAAATTGAAGGAACAATAAATTAAGTTTCTAAACATGACAGAAAAACATTTAAAAATCAACAAAGTGTACAGTACATTTTCTAAGACTCTGGGGGACAACTCGAAGAAGGTTCCTCTTCCACTCTTTGCTTCTTGCTGAAGAACCCCCTCCTCAACTGTTCCCCCAGCCACCCACCACACAGAAATTCAAATCCAGAATTTTTTTAAAAAAACAGCAGAGTGGCCCAATGGTCACAGAAAATCATAAAAATGCAGGAAAAAACCACACAAGCTTCCAGATTCTTGCAAACCCCTCCCCAACACCAAGTCCTTGAATTCCAAACACCCCAACCCAAAATCCAAACCCCCCCAAAAAAGTTTTAAAAGTTTAACTTACCAAATGGCTGCAAAAGAAGTTTTGGAAAAGCTTCAAAAATCACCAAAGTCTTCAAAAACCTCAAAAAAGGCTACCACACCGCGTTCTATGAGTTGCTCCTCGAAGTCAAGTCGCAACTGTATTAACGGTGTTAAGAAAAAGGAAACAAACTTGCAAGACGTTTTCGTTTTTCGTCTTGCGAAGCAAACCCATAGGGAAATTCGTCTTGCGAAGCAGCTCAAAAAACGCAAAACCCTTTCGTCTAGCGAGTTTTTCGTCTTGCGAGGCATTCGTCTTGCGGGGCACCACTGTAATTGCAAACAGATTAATCTGTCCTCCATCTCTGGATTCATTAACTATGGAAGAGAACAGGGAGATTGTTTCCTGTGATGCTCTCCCTCCCCTGCCCTGTTCACAAAATAAAAAAGGAGCTTGTTTTTGAGCCTGTGGTTCAGCATTCTGAATTACTCCCAGTACAGACGGACAGGTTTTGCTTTCCCCTGTCTTGTTCACATAGTACATAGCTGACTGATTTCCCAACAGAATAAGGACTAATTTCTTGACTAGCCAAATCTTGCTAATGTCTTTATAGCTGTTGTCATTTCGAAGAGGAGACGTATCATTACTTTTTGTGAAACCTGTTTGCGTTTGCTTTAATCTTTCTGCTGTAGCTATAATTTCTACTCCTTCGGGGCAAAAATGAGAAAGTAAAGTACCCGCCTCCAAATATAGTAAGCCAGACCACTCTTTCACAGAGAGATCAGCACCGATGGGTGTGCGTATTGCTCTTCTTAATTCAGCAGGGACAACGTCGAATCTATGGATGCCGTTGTATTCCAATAGGTTTGATCTGTGACCCAGATATTATGGTCCCTCTGCAGCAGACAATTATCTCAAATCCTCTTCATATCCAATCCAATCCTTTCCAGTTTACTTTCCATGCCAGGTAAACATTCTTGCTGGCTGCATGTTTGAATTTGTGTGTGATTGTAATTAGCACATTCTATTTTTACAAAATTTAAAAAGGAGACACGTGTTTGTGTGCTTGTGCGACCAAAGGGGGAGGATGAATCCCAATGAAAATTACCGCTCCTGTGCCCATCAACAAGCTGCCATTTGTGCTGGGAAGGAAGCCTCCGTTGGTGCAAATGGTTTATTGCATATCTTATTTTACTGTTTTATTGTAGGTTTTTATAGTAAACTGTTGCGTCTCCTGTGATAAATAGCAGGGGATTGATACACAGAGCCACCAAGCAAGCTTTGGCAATTTTTCCTAGGGAGAGGCATTAGTCTACGAGCATAAACAAGTTTTTTAAAAATTGGGGAATAGAAAGGAAAGACCTTGTTTAGGGAAGTTTTTAATGTTTGATGTTTCATTGTGTTTTTAATATTCTGTTGGGAGCCGCCCAGAGTGGCTGGGGAAATCCAGCCAGATGGGCGGGGTATAAATAATAAAATTATTATTATTATTATTATTACCTGTGGGAAATGTTCGTGGTGGAACATCCAGGCAAACATCTCTAGATCAGTGGTGGGCAATGAGGTACCCTCCAGATGTTTTGGACTACAATTCCTATCAGCCTCAGCCAGCACAGCCAGTGGTCAAGAATGATGGGAGTTGTAGTCCACAACATCTGGAGAGCACCACGTTGGCTAGCCCTGCTCTATAATATTTTGTGTGACTTGGAAAGTGCCAAATTTAGCCATTTCACAGTGGAACAAGGCTTTAAACTACTTGAAGAAGGGACTTCATTGACTGATGGGATGTTTCCTCCACCTGTTAGGTAAAGCTACCCAGTTTCGCTCATATCAACACTTTTACCTGACATAGCACCTGAAACTAGGTCTCACCTCTGTTGGTATAAAGATTGGCTAGCATATTTTTTTGTCAGCGTCTAAAAATGGCCCAGAGTGTTTCCTAGATGCAAAATGGACTGTAGTGACTCAGCAGTCCTTTCTCACACTATGGTAAACAATGAATTACTGGGAGGTTCCTGGCTCCTGAGGCCTCCATACATAGTTGTATCCAGGTGTGAGAGTCAGTCAGTCTTTCTTTTCTTTTCAAGCTATGCAGTTCACTGGTGTCTCTCTGTAACTGTTTTTTGAACTATGCACCCAGCCAGGTATCTGGCCGTGGACTTGCAACCACTATGCTTATTCAAATGCTTCAGTAAAGCACATTTGCTGATGGAGTGAGCTGTTTGTGTGGTTCATTTGCTGCCAGCTCTTTGCTGAGTTACTCTGCTGAACTCTTTACATGCCCTGGGGCCTGAGAGACCAGGCATGCATACCAGGAAAGTCCTGGGGGGCGTCAGGACTCTAATCCTGACCATTTTTATTGCCGCTTTCTTCCTACCTAAGGATGGGGACGGACCTGAGTAACAGCTGGTTTTTGTAAACCCAAAGCAGGGAATCGAACATTGTTATGTTTCACTTTCTCAACAGGTACCTCAAAGATCCTCCTCTGAATGTCTGTTATGTTCTCCTACATTCTGCCTTAGGCTTTTTTATCAAACTCGGTGACTTTATCAGCAGCTGACCTTTCTCTCTCTCTCTCTCTCTCTCTCTCTCTCTCTCTCTCTCTCTCTCTCTCTCTCTCCCATCCCCATGTTTTCCATCTAGACAGATGAAGAGTTTGGGAGAATCTGGAAGTCTCAATGCTATTTTGTGATATTTTGGTTGGCCCAATAAAAGTACTGTCCTAATATTGATTGTGGGTCCCCACCCCCGCCTTAGAAAATGACAACTCCTTCATGTCCTAGATTCTATAAGAAGAAGTACACTGTAGGTTGAGAATGTGGTTGCCGTTAAAACCTTGTTTATGGAAGACAATCTTACTTGGCTATGAGTGATCACCAAAGAAGAAGAAGAAGCCACTGTAGCCGAGTCTAAACCACTCAGTAATTGTAGACTTATTTTGCATTTAGGTAAAAACAACAAACAACAACAACAGCAAGAAGAAGAACAACAACATACACACAAACCTTACTGTTTCCCAATAATTCCTTAAAAGGTAAAGGGATCCCTGACCATTAGGTCCAGTCATGGCCGACTCTGGGGTTGCGGCGTTCATCTTGCTTAACTGGCCAAGGGAGCCGGCGTACAGCTTCTGGGTCATGTGGCTGGCATGACTAAGCCGCTTCTGGCGAACCAGAGCAGTGCACGGAAACGCCATTTACCTTCCCGCCTGAGCGGTACCTATTTATCTACTTGCACTTTGACGTGATTTCGAACTGCTAGGTTGGCAGGAGCAGAGACCGAGCAACAGGAGCTCACCCCATCACGGGGATTCGAACCGCCGACCTTCGGATCGGCAAGTCCTAGGCTCTGTGGTTTAACCCACAGCGCCACCCGTGTCCCTAATAATTCCTTACACTCTCATTAATTTGTACTCATTATTTTTAATGCATAGTAATGTTACATGGAACAAGCAGTGGTAAGAGAGAGCGAGAGAGACGCAGACGCAGATGTCAAAAATAACTTGCATAAAAAAGTATTAGGAATGCACCTAATAAATTTTGACAATGTCCTTAGGCGCATTAGTTTAGCACTGTGTGGAAACTCTACTTTGTCAAAGGCTATATCAGCCTCACAAATAATATAAAATAAGGGGCCAAAATTAGGTTTTAATCCTGTAGCACTTATGCGTTAAACTCAATGAAACTCAACTGCTAATTAAACATGTATAAGCTTCAGTTGCACAGTATAGCTCCCTACTTGCATTAATGTCAGTGGCAGAAAGTTAGGCACCTGCAGATCTCCCCCATGAAGTCAGCGGGATGCATGTACTTAGCTCTGGCTGGATCGGGACCAGTTTGTTTTAACCTGGAAGTTTAAGGAAGCTGCTGTTTGGGGTTAAGACTCCACATCTGGATCAAATTACCTCTGGAAGCACTGAATTCAGGATGCAATCAGTCCTGCTGCAGATGCAATGGAGGTGTGCTGACTCATTGTTTTGTACCCAACCTGACGTTTCCCCTTTGTTTCCAGAGAAGGATCTATCCATTAACAGAGACAGCAGTACAGTCCTCCCTGATCATAATTTCTCTGTCTACAAGCGTTGCAATTTTTAATGCAAAATTGATCAGCAAACCACCCCAAACCATGGGAACAGACTGATCTGGATATACGCTCTTCTCTGTAGATTGTGACCTTGATCAGTATAAATCTTATAACAGCTCTTTGTATAAAGCACACTTTTGTTTATGAAAACTACCACTCTTCCTCCCTTTTATGAAAAAAAAATCTATGTGAAGAGTAATATCCTTTACGGAATTTATTTCATGCTGATTTACATTCTTGGATGCTTGTTATAATTGGTTTACAGAAGATACAATTTCTGGGTTTTCTTTTTCTGCTATTTCTTTCCTTGATTTATGACTCCTGTCTTTTTTCTTGGAAGATTTAAGTGACAAACATTGATATGTGTTATCTATTTGTTGGATTAAATATGGATCCTGCACTACGCAGAGATTGCAGGGGTAGGCACCATGTTAAATGTAGGAAATAAATGCCAAAGTAGGAGCAGCTGTGAAACATTTCCCCAGTTCTGTCTCTAGACAGGATTGTAAAAGGGACTGCACCAAATTATTGATTGGGAGGGGGTACACATTTGCATATTTTTAGATTGTTATAAAAAGTTTTTAGTTTTATAATATATTTAGTTTCATTCTATTGTTTTATCACTTATATGATTGCCACCCATCATCATCATCATCATCATCATCATTATTATTATTATTATTATTTACAGTGAGCACCCCACTGAAAGCAATGAAGCACAGACAGATTAATCCTCAACTTGGAAGTGCCATAACTCAGTGATAGAGCATGTAAGTAAAGGTAAAGGGCCATTGGGTCCAGCCGTGACCGACTCTGGGGTTGCGGCGCTCATCTCGCTTTATTGGCCGAGGGAGCCGGCGTACAGCTTCTGGGTCATATGGCCAGCATGACTAAGCCACTTCTAGCGAACCAGAGCAGCGCACAGAAATGCCGTTTACCTTCCTGCCGGAGCGGTACCTATTTATCTACTTGCACTTTGACGGGCTTTCGAACTGCTAGGTTGGCAGGAGCTGGGACAGAGCAGCAGGAGCTCACCCCGTTGTGGGGATTCGAACCGCCAACCTTCTGATCAGCAAGTCCTAGGCTCTGTGGTTTAACCCACAGTGCCACCCGCGTCCCTATTTTTATGCAGAAGTTCTCAGGTTTGGTCCCTGGAGAGCCATTGCTAGTTCATGCAGACAGTATTGAAGTAGGTCAGGGGTCAGCAAACTTTTTCAGCAGGGGGCCGATCCACCGTCCCTCAGACCTTCTGGGGGGCTGGACTATATTTTGAAAAAAATAATGAATGAATTCCTATGCCCCACAAATAACCCAGAGATGCATTTTAAATAAAATGACCCATTCTACTCATGTGAAACCTTATGATTCCCGGACCATCCACAGGCCGGATTGAGAAGGTGACTGGGCCGGATCCGGTCCCCGGGCCTCAGTTTGCCTACCCACGAGGTAGGTGGACCATATAATCCAGAGGCGTAGCGTGGGTTATCAGCACCCGGGGCAAGGCAAGTAATTTGCGCCCCCTAACCCGGGGCAAGGCAAGTAATTTGCGCCCCCTAACACCTAACCATGGTCATTAATACGCCAAGACGCGCGTCTTTGGGCGTCGCGGCGCAGCCTTCTCGGTCTCCCTCCCCGGCCCGGCTAGTCCCGACGCGGCTTCTTTCTGGCGCGGGGAGGGGGCGGCTCTGGGGCCAGTGCGTCGGCCGGCCTCCGGCGCGGGTGGGGGGGCCCCGTCAGGGCGGGTGGGCGGTCTTGGCGCGCAGGCACTAGAGCGCCGCCGATGGCGCGTTTGGCGGTCTGCGCGCGTCCAGACAGTGACCCGAGCCTGGGCGGCGTGGCGCTTGATGCCGGAGCCTCTGCCCGCAGCGCCCCGTCGGGAGACCCGGCCGGAAGGAGCCTCGAGCCGGCTGTTGGACGCGGTTGAAGCAGCCAGGGCGGCATGGCAGGCGGCGGCGGCTCCTCGGCGACTCCACGCGGCCAGCCAAGCGCGCTGGCTGAGCCCCGCAGGCGAACGCTGCCCGTCGGTGAGGAGGGGCTGCCTGGCGCGCCCTCCGTGGCCCTGACACGCGGGGACCGCGGCGAGCGCTGAGAGCCGCTGCCAGCTACAGCCTGCGCCCGAGGCTCTTCGGCGACTCCGGAGGCAGCGAGCGCGCCCCCCCAGAAGTTGCGCCCAGTGCGGCTGGCACCCCTGGCACCCCCCACGCTACGCCACTGATATAATCTGACCTGGGGTAAAGTCCTATAGGTGCTTCAGTGCAGATCTGATTTGTGAAGTGTTTCCACTCGATTGGGGCAATTCTGGTTCATTGTTTCATCTTATACTAAATATAGATATTTGGTAACTTAGATCCCTGATACTACAGCCTGTTTTAAAACAGACTTGCAGGCTGCTGTTCACCATGATCCAAAGAGCCCCTTTACACAGGGACACTCACGGGCACATTTGCAGGAGGGCTATATGAAGCAGTTGCTTCAACCAGTGGACTCCAGAGGGAGTGCTGTTTTCTCGTCTCCAGTATCTACTTCTACATACAATGAGCTTCCGGGGGCTATTTTAATCATGGACCTGTTAAGGGAGAAAGAGTTAACCATCCTCAACCAGGGGTGCCAACTTGAATGAAATATCACGGGGGCCCAGTGTTAAGTTGTGGGTGAACATATCAGACGACACAGCGATTCTTCAAACAGCTCTTGTTTATTCACAGGCCAGAACAGAACTGAACTGAAGGGTTCAGTCAGCCTGCTTATATAGAGCTCCAGTACAACGTAACTGTAACAACTGTCTAAAACTATCCAATCACTGAACGTCACTTTTGATCCCTTATTTGCATAACTATCTACAGTATCCCCCTGCTGGCCCAGGGTGAGAACTTCAGTACATAACACCCAGGTAAGCCCTGCGCCGCATAATCGATCACATGACACGGTGCACGCACACCGTTTGAATGGCAATGTCCATCAACTTTGCGGGGGCCCAGCTCCCTCAAATTTTTTTTTTGTGGGTGCCGAAGCTCCCACGGCCCCTAGGAGTTGGCTCCTATGCCTCAAATCTTCCTGCAGTTGCTTAAAAAAACCACAAACAAACGCCAGGAGATCTCCTGCGTGGTGTGTAGGTTGCCAAAACAACAACACAAGTGAATCAAAGTTGTAGAGCAAAATTCATATGATGCTCAGAACCAGCCTCATTGCTTTCATATGTGCCAGAAGTTGCAGTGTCTCTCTCTCTCTCTCTCTCTCTCTCGAGGCTTCCTTAAAGGTTTGAGGCTTCTTTCCAGGCTATTTTGAGACTAGGCAAAAAACTCTGCCTCTTAGATTAGGGTGAGCAACAGAAAGGCAAAACAGCACGGCAAGGTTATGGAGGCTGTTAATTGACTCCTCAGACCTCCACTGCTTTGCCATCTGGCATAATTCAAAACTGCCTTCTGCAACAAAACAGAAGATCTCGCTTCATTGTTACTAGGATCTTTACGGCCTCGGCCCAGTGTACCTGAAGGAGCGTCTCCACCCCCATCGTTCAGCCCGGACACTGAGGTCCAGCTCCGAGTGTCTTCTGGCAGTTCCCTCCCTGTGAGAAGTGAGGTTACAGGGAACCAGGCAGAGGGCCTTCTCGGTAGTGGCGCCCGCCCTATGGAATGCCCTCCCATCAGATGTCAAGGAAATAAACAACTGCCTGACTTTTAGAAGACACCTGAAGCCCTATTTAGGGAAGTTTTTAATGTCTGGTGTTTTATTGTGTTTTTAATATTCTCTTGGGAGCTTCCCAGGGTGGCTGTGGAAACCCAGTCAGATGGGAAGGGTATAAATAATAAATTATTATTATTATTATTATTATTATTATTATTATTATTATACATGCCCTCTCTCTCCATGCCCTAATGCCTGAGCCAGGGGTGGCAGGTCATGGAGGACGAGCTGTTTTGGGCTCCCCAATACCCCATGGTAGAGGGGTGGGGCCCCCCAATATTTAGGGGACAGAGGAGGCCAAGTGAGGAGCTAAGTGTGGTTTCAGCGGCTGGCTGGCTCCTCCACCTCCTACCGTGAAAGGAGTCCGAGCGCGAGAGAGGAGGAGCCGCCCACCATTGAAGCCACACTGTACTTCGTTCAGCGCTTGGCCTCCTCCCGAAGATGAAACATTTTGTTTGTGACATCACATGCACACGTTGCGCATGGCAATGCGGGGACCCCTCATTTTTTGGCACAGGTTGGCGCCTCTGGCCTGAGCCAAAAGAACTGGACTCCCGGTAAAGAAGTGAGCAGGTCACTGTTGTGACTTTAAGAGCTGTGTGTTTGACAGGAAAACCCTTTACCACCAGCTTTCACCAATGCTCACGGAGTTCATCCCCCACTGAAAAGCTAAACCAAACCAACCTGTTTACAATTTCTTCTGCTGAAATAAAACCGAACAAAAATAACTTTGTACTTTTTTAAATTTTAAAAAAATAATAATTAGCTACATTATTGTTTAACAATTGGTGCCTGCGTTTAATCCCACCCCATGACACCGTTTCCCTTGTGTGTGTTTCTTTTTTTATATTTTAAGCCTGCCGACAGGGACTGTCCTGGCTTGAACTGTTTGTATGTAAGCCACTCTGGGCGCCTTTTTGGCCAAGGAGTGGGGTACAAAACGCTCTAAACAAATAATGAATAATAGTGTCCTAAACTGCCTTCGAAGAATGAATCCAGTTTGCTCTTGATTAAGAGCTTCCAAATGTCTGCAGGAGTTGCAAGATACACAGGAGAAATAAGGAACCACCCAGCTAATCACAAACAGAAAATGAAGATTTGAATCAGCCTTGTGCCACAGTTGCTACCTAACCTCTCTAAAGCAGTAATGAGAGTTAAGACTCAACAAAAATGACTTTTTAAATTTTTTTTTTACATAATGGATGGTTCAAGGGCTATTTATAGTTTGAATTCTCAGTATAATTTATTTATCCTTTCTCTTTTCTTTAGGGAAAAAATACAGCTATTGATTATGCTTCAGCTTCTGCCTGTGCTAATTGTATCCCAGAATATTTTCATATTGAAGCGCTGCATGTATCTGCTCCTGGTGACCCGCTTTAAGTAATGTGGCAGCCGTACAGACGGCAGATTTACTCTGCTTTGTAAATTGGCTTTAATTATTGTGAGTTTGGCTATCATCCCCTGCCATTTCCCCCCTTTCCTCTTATGTCCTCAAAATGGGCAAGCGGTTTGCAACTGGTCCACCCTTATCTCTTTGGCGGTGTTACAGAGGCTCGTCTATATATAAATACGTGATTGTCAACTCCATTATAGAATGTAAGCACACCTGGATCCAGAGCAGAGCAGCTGCCAAAGCAGTTCTCCCATCCATGCCACTGGATGGCCCCATGTACATGCAAACTGTTTACTTAAGCCACTTCCGACCTCGGGAGGAGGTGGTGTTGCGGGCTTCATGCCCCCAACACACACACGGAGGCTGGCTTGCAGCCCCTGCGCAATCTGGGAAATCCTCAGGCCGCGTCATCCCCTGAGCCTGCCAATTGGCTGGCTCAGGGGCTGTGGCTTGCCCCATTTAAAGCAAGAGCGGCCCCGGGATCTCCCTCTTTGTCCCGCTCAGCTGCCTGGTTTCCCACCCACCCGCCCTTCAAGGTTTCCTTCTGACCTCGCTATGGACTTCGGTTGGTCGCCGTCAAGGGGCCTGGTAGGAATTTTTTCCACTTAGCAAATTGGCACTGGCCATTTGGTTTTTCGCCTTTGTTGTTTAGTCGTTTCGTCGTGTCCGACTCTTCGTGACCCCATGGACCAGAGCACGCCAGGCACTTCTGTCTTCCACTGCCTCCCACAGTTTGGTCAAACTCATGCTGGTCGCTTCGAGAACACTGTCCAACCATCTTGTCCTCTGTCGTCCCCTTCTCCTTGTGCCTTCCATCTTTCCCAACATCAGGGTCTTTTCCAGGGAGTCTTCTCTTCTCATGAGGTGGCCAAAGTATTGGAGCCTCAGCTTCAGGATCTGTCCTTCCAGTGAGCACTCAGGGCTGATTTCCTTAAGAATGGATAGGTTTATTCTTCTTGCAGTCCATGGGACTCTCAAGAGTCTCCTCCAGCACCATAATTCAAAAGCATCCATTCTTCGGCGATCAGCCTTCTTGATGGTCCAGCTCTCACTTCCATACATCACTACTGGGAAAACCATGGCTTTAACTATACGGACCTTTGTTGGCAAGGTGATGTCTCTGCTTTTTAAGATGCTGTCTAGGTTTGCCATCACCTTTCTCCCAAGGAGCAGGCGTCTTTTAATTTCGTGACTGCTGTCACCATCTGCAGTGATAATGGAGCCCAAAAAAGTAAAATCTCTCACTGCCTCCATTTCTTCCCCTTCTATTTGCCAGGAGGTAATGGGACCAGTGGCCATGATCTTCGTTTTTTTGATGTTGAGCTTCAGACCATATTTTGCGCTCTCCTCTTTCACCCTCATTAAAAGGTTCTTTAATTCCTCCTCCCTTTCTGCCATCAAGGTTGTGTCATCTGCATATCTGAGGTTGTTGATATTTCTTCCAGCGATCTTAATTCCGGCTTGGGATTCATCCAGCCCAGCCTTTCGCATGATGAATTCTGCATATAAGTTAAATAAGCAGGGAGACAATATACAGCCTTGCCGTACTCCTTTCCCAATTTTGAACCAATCAGTTCCATATCCAGTTCTAACTGTAGCTTCTTGTCCCACATAGAGATTTATCAGGAGACAGATGAGGTGATCAGGCACTCCCATTTCTTTAAGAACTTGCCATAGTTTGCTGTGGTCGACACAGTCAAAGGCTTTTGCATAGTCAATGAAGCAGAAGTAGATGTCTTTCTGGAACTCTCTAGCTTTCTCCATAACCCAGCGCATGTTTGCAATTTGGTCTCCTCATAGCAAATCGTCACAACTTCCCTGGTTTTGGCGGTTAGGCATTGGTAGGGGTATTGTTATGTAGATTTTTTTGGGGGGGAGGGGCACCATCACCTCCCCCAAATATTGAAGGGTAGTCCGGGTAAAGGATTCTGGGGGGCGTGGCCTCGCCCGAAGCCTATGGAGGCCAGGGCCTAAAGCGCGACCCCTAGCGGTGACCCCGGGGGAGCCCCTAGTTGATGTGCATCAGCAGGGCTCCCCCTGCTGGTGTTAACCCTTCCCGGTCTTCATGCAAACAGGCTGAAGCCGGATAGTCGGATAGGACCAATGCCTAAGCCAATATCGCTCTTTACCTGTAACCAATAAAGTTGTGGCCAATTTTAGCCCATTAACCTAAAATAATGGTGTCATGTGTCATTATTTCCACTGGTGAGAGGCAGGAACTCGCCACGCAATAAATTGGACCTGCAACAAAATGTTGCAGGGTGGAGTGCTTTTGTTCAGGGTTCCAGCCAGCCATGCCATCTTCCAAAGTACTCCATGCCATTCCTTTTCCCTGATAGTTTCCCATTCCCCCAGGAGTCTTTTGTGGCCACTGAGTATGCTTAGCCCTTAGTGGGCTTTTCTTTTTATTTCCCCCCTGTAGAGTTATTTCGACCCCCTGCTTCCAAAGTTGCTTATATGCTTGCAGATCTTGCCTCCCTCCCTCTTGTATGGGTGGTGGATGGACCCTACACTATTTTGCTTATGTAAGTATTGAAATTCGGAGAACCACGTTATAGGTACAGTCGTACCTTGGTTCTCAAACGGAATCCGTTCCAGAAGTCCGTTTGACTTCCGAAAACATCCGAAAACTGAGGCACGGCTTCCGATTGGCTGCAGGAGCTTCCTTCACTCAACCGGAAGCCACGGAAGCCGCGTCGGACGTTCGGCTTCCAAAAAACGTTTGCGAACCAGAACACTCGCTTCCAGGTTTGCAGCGTTCGTGAGCCAAAACATTTGAGTTGCAAGGCCTTCAAGAACCAAGGTACGACTGTACTTGGAAAGATTTATATGCCACTTTCCAAAATGGCTTACAGCTTTAGCATGGACCCATGGCGAAACACAAAAGTAGTGTAAAATACGCATGAAAAGTCAAGGCAGGTAGGGCTGGGGGAGCCTGAATAAGTTCAGGTGTTCCATCTCTTTGCAGGAGTGGGGAGATGAATATCATTGCATGCCAGCTCAGTCCTCTCATCATCAGAAGCAGCTTCCAGGGGTGGAGTGGCGACATTAGCTTCTTCCTGGCACTTCCGCTGGTGTGTTTGCACCATGCTGACCGCCTTGCTGCCTCAGCCCTCTCCCTTCCAGCAAGCAACAGCGACCCAACCGCCAGGAAGCTGGCGTAGCAGTTTTGCCCCACGTGGTGAGTCACTTCTGCCTGTTATGTTGGTCTAGCTCCTTATGGGTTAGGGCTAAAATCTGCACTGGGAAGCTGGCTCTAGTTGTGCAAGATGTCAGGAATGTAACAAAGGTACTGGGGCTAGCAAACATGTCCTCACTCTCCCTAATGGGAAACTGGTGAGGAGGAAGTGCCTGTTCAGAGAATACGCCATGCGGAAAAGGATTAAAATCTTCCTCCCCATCTCCAGAAAGGGACGTGGGTGGTGCTGTGGGTTAAACCACAGAGCCTAGGACTTGCCAATCAGAAGGTCGGCGGTTCGAATCCCCACGGCGGGGTGAGTTCCCGTTGCTCAGTCCCAGCTCCTGCCAACCTAGCAGTTCGAAAGCACATCAAAGTGCAAGTAGATAAATAGGTACCGCTCTGGCGGGAAGGTAAACGGCATTTCCGTGCGCTGCTCTGGTTCGCCAGAAGCGGCTTAGTCATGCTTGTCACATGACCGGAAGCTGAACGCCGGCTCCCTCGGCCAGTAAAGCAAGATAAGCACCGCAACCCCAGAGTCGGTCACGACTGGGCCTAATGGTCAGGGGTCCTTTTACCCCATCTCCAGAGATTCTGCTTGGACCCTCATGCAGCAGATATATCTCTATATCACTATCTGTTAAGGTTGCCATATTTCAAAAAGTGAAAATCTGGACACAAAAGTTTTTGGCCAAATTGGTTGAGCTTTTTAAAGTTTTTGAGCTATTATTAAGGAAGTTCCAAACGTATATCATTATCACTATCTATATCCACAACATGCAAGCTAATGTCTAGTTTGTCTCTAAAAGTGAACATTTTCGGGAGCAAGAGTGAACTGTTCCTCTCAGTTTGCTTTGGAAAAACAACATAGCTTTGATAAATACTGCACTAACTGCAGTGGATGGTAAACAGATAATGAATTGAAAGGAGGGGAAAATAAGTGAACGATTAATTGTAATGAATGGAAAATGTAATAGATAAAAGTGTGTTATATAATGCAGCCGGAAAGAGCGGAACTGGAAATGCCAGTGAGGAAGGGCGAACTTACAAAAATTCTTCTAGATTTGTATTAAATTTGAAGTTAGATCTTTAAAAATCTTTGAAACGCAATAAAAATTAATTGGCAAGAAAGAGAGAAACTGTGCTAAAATCTCAAGGTAGGACTGTGTCGTAGGCATGGGAACGACCTTTCAAGGACCACATGCCACTGATGGGTGGAGCCAGAGGAAGAAATGGGTGGGGCAATGGATGTAAATTTTACCTTTGTACAGTAGTTCCTACAATACATTTTCACACCTCTCTCCACCCTCCATTCAGTCAGACATCATCCTAGTTTAAGGGTACATCCCAGCCAGTCATAGATACCCTAGGAGATGTGGCCTGGGATGAGTACTAAGCACCAAGTAGAGAGGCCCGGCGTGCCACATTTGGTCCCCAGACATTAGGTTCCTGATCTCTGCTGAAAGGGCACCTCCCCATGCTAACAGTGGGTTTTTAATGCTGGATTTTATCACGTTAAAAACTGTATTAATGCATGCAACGGGCTATTATTCTTGCCTTGTACAATAGCTGCCACAAATATCTACATAATTGTTATGCATTACGTTCATTATGCAAACATTATCATCTGGAAAGTTGGTCACCCAACTACAGATAAGTTAATAAAAGGGTTGCTTGAGTAATTTGTGCAATATTTCCTGTCCCAGTAATTAAGAAACAATGACCAACTTAAGGCGGCCATTCGTCTTCCAGAAGGTCCTTTGCCTAAGAGAATGAAGACAGTTTTAACCCCTACCCGAGCCTCGTGTAATTGCTTAGCTGACCTGCCCCTGGTCTCTCGCACGAGCAGCTGAAACTTTAGCTTGTTAAGAGTACTGAGAGTTGTTAGGAGACCCCCTCATGGAACTACAATTCCCAGAGTTCCCTGGGAAGAAGGCTTGATCTGCTCTGGGAACTATAGCTCTGTGAAGGGAAGAGGGGTCTTCTATTTCTTTCTTTAAAAATACATTTTTCAGATTTTGAATATACAGTTTTTCCCCGGATGCGAACTTGATCCGTGTTGGATGCACATCCGCAACCCGCAGCGGCACGTCTGCGCATGTGCAAAGTGCAATTTAGTGCTTCTGCGCATGTGCGACTGCTGAAACCTGGAAGTAACCCATTTCGGTACTTCCGGGTTTCAGTGGTCCGTAACCCGAAGGAAACGCAACCTGAAGCGTCTGTAACCCGAGGTATGACTGTATAAGGTGTGACCGGAAAGTTCAGTGAATAGTCACAGAAATCGGACAGTGAGAAATATTCGAACATACATACCTTACAGGCCTTCAAAGTAGGCGCCTTCTGATACAATGCACCATTGACAACATTTGCGGAACTGTTGGAAACTTCTGGAGAAGTCCTCTTTTTGTACTTCTTTCAGTTCCCTCGTCACAGCAGCTTGTGAAATGTTGGAAAATCTGTGCCCTTTCAGTGCAGATTTCAGTTTTGGAAAAAGAAAGAAATCTGGTGGGGCCAGATTGGGAAAGTATGGAGGGTGGGACAACTCAGTAACCTCATTAACGATTTTACGTGGAATATGCAATTCTTCCGCCATCATTCAGATGGACAAAAGCTGATCCAACATCATGAACTGTGTTGACATTTGCCGCCGTTCTGCTCGTTGACAGTCTGCCAGACTGAGCGCCATCTTTGATGGTTTGCCACCCTTCATGGAAATGCTTAAACCATTCATACACTGTCTTTCAAGTTACAGCTCCATCTCCGTACACAATTGTGAGCATTTCGTGGGTTTCTGATGCCGATTTACCCAATTTGAAGCAGAATTTTATACAGTGGTGCCTTGCAAGACGAAATTAATTTGTTCCGCAAGTTTTTTCTTCTTGCGAGTTTTTCGTCTTGCGAAGCACGGTTTCCCATAGGAATGCATTGAAAATCAATCAATGCGTTCCTATGGAGACCGTCCGGGGACAGAGGGGAAGCGCCGCGCGCCTTCCCCTTTGTCCCCAGACCTGTTTAAAGCAAGGGGCGGCGGGGAGAAGATTGCTTCTCCCCGTTGCCTGCCCCGCAATCTCCGGGGACAGAGGGGAAGGCGCGCGCGCCTTCCCCTCTGTCCCTGGACCTGTTTTAAAGCAAGGGAAGGGGCAGCGGGGAGAATCGCTTCTCCCCGTTGCTGCCCCTTGGTTCAAAAGGGGTCCAGGGAGAGAGGGGAAGGCGCGCGTGCCTTCCCCTCTGTCCCCTCTTTTGAAGCAAGGGGCGGAGGGGAGAAGATCGCTTCTCCCCGTTGCCGCCCCTTGGTTCAAAAGGGGACCGGGGAGAGAGGGGAAGGCGCGCGCGCCTTCCCCTCTGTCCCCGGAGATTGCGGGGCTGGCAACGGGAAGAAGCGATCTTCTCCCCGCCGCCCCTTGCTTCAAAAGAGGTCCAGGGACAGCGGGGAAGACACGCTGCGCTTCCCCGCTATCCCCGGAGCTTGCGGGGCAAGCTTCGTTTTGCGAAGCAAGCCCATAGGGAAATGTGTCTTGCGAAGCGGCTAAGAAAACGAAAAACTCCTTCGTCTAGCGAGTTTTTCGTCTTCCGAGGCGTTCGTCTTGCGGGGCACCACTGGATTGACTCTCTGCTCCATTTTCAATCACTACGCACTGCGCTATTAACAGCTACCCCCCCCGGTGAAATTAGCAAAGATCTATCGCACAATGTTGGAAATGTAAAGAAAAAGAAGGTACTTTTTATCATATGTGGTGGACATGTCCTAAGGTGAAAGACTTCTGGAAAAAGATTTATGAAGAGTTGAAAAAAATGTTGAAAAATACATTTATTAAGAAACCAGAAGCCTTTCTACTTGGAATAATAGGACTGGAATTGCCCCCAAAAGATGTTAGATTGTTTTTGTATACAGCGGCAAGACTCCTATTAGACAAAAACTGGAAATCGCAAGAAATACCAACAATAGAAGAATGGCAGATGAAGATGTTGGACTTTTTTGGAGCTGGCTGACCTGACTGGAAGAATCCACAACCAGAAGGAAGAGGAGACACAAGAGGATTGGAAGAAATTTAAAGAATATCTAGCTAAATATTGTGATATAAGATAAATAGAAAATTCTTAGACGTAATAAACAGGCTTAGGTGTAGAATAAGAATATGTGGTAGTAAATATTAAGGATTAGAATATTAATAAAGTGCAAGAGGTTACTAAATGAAAGGAGTTAATATTATTAGAAATATGAATTTGGATAACTGTTATACAGGTGACATAATGAAATTCAGTTAGAGGGGATTCGAGGAAGTCAGTTATCAATGTAATGAGAATTAGGTATTTGAAGAAAATTTTTTTCTTTGTGTTTAGTTTTGTAGTGTAATGTGTTTTTCTTTGTTGTGTGTTTTGTTATGTTGTTTTTGTGATAAATGGGGAAAATCAATAAAAAAAAATTGGGGGGAAAACAGCTACTAAACGCTACCGCATGAACGTAGGCCTGTCAACAAATGCTGAGACACCTGCGCTTATGTAAGCTGAGATACAGGAAAACGCCTCCCACATGTCTCTGCGAATCTGGCAGTCCCCATGATCACATACAGGAGTGATTCACCCTACTTTCCGGTCACACTTTGTACATCATAAATTTTCCAAAACAAAACAACAGCCCCCTGCCAAACCCTACTACTTCCCTCAGGACTTCCCAGTCCACCCCTCGCATGGCATTCTAATCAAACCTTCTTTTGCTGCATATCCTTTTCGGGAAGAGGGGTCTTCTAACAACTCTCAGCGTCCTTAACAAGCTGCAGTTTCTAAGATTCTTTGGGTGAAGCCATGACCATTAATGTGCCATCATGTATTGCACTTTAATACTGGTATAGGATCCTTTACTGCATCTGAAGGGGAGGGGCTAATTTATGGGGTTCAGGAGAGGCTGTGTGGCACACCCCCCCTCACCCCTCCACCATCTTGGCACAGTTCCCCACCCTTCAGCTTCCACTGCCTAAGGCACCTTGTACACTTTGCCCAATGGTATGGCCGGCCCTGTCTTATCAGTGGGGATGACTGGCATCCCTATCAAGGTTCTGTGCTGCATGGATAAGTCTCTGTCTTCTTTCCCAGTACCACGTCTATTGTACTTCCTTTGCTGCTGCCACAGTTATTGGCGGTGGGGCCTTGGGAAGGGCAGAAAAAATTGCCGAGGGGTGGGGGAATCAAACCCCTGCACTGGGGGCTAACATACATAGCATTTCAGGCTAAAACCCTGTTTTCCAGAGCATTCAAGCCTATTGATTTCAGAGGGGACAAACACAAGGGACTAGGTGCGGATTTACAAGGTTAGAGGCTCATGCAAGGAGACTGACGTGGCTGGAAGCTAACAGGCAGGTAATGTAGTTGCCATAGCACCTCCACTTTCTGGACCACAGGATCAAGCATGAGCTCTTGAACATGCTTTCTTTGCGCAAGACTGATTTGTGTTCCTGTGTTTACAATATAAGCGCTCAAAAGCCTTCTCTGGAAAGATCGCATCAAAATGTCTTCCCTCCCCCTTCCGTTCTTACCTGTGCGAATGATTCAGAGCAAGGTCGGGCTTCCTCATCTTCAAGTAGCAGATTACAAGCTTTGTTTCAATAAAACTGGCAATACTCGAGATGTCTTTCGGAGAGGCTTCAAAGGGCTTCCCTAAAGCTGCACCTTTGCTGCAAAGCTTGCAAGAAATAACAACACCCACTTACTGGCGGTACAAAACCGTGTGACAAGTACATTACATAGCTCGACGAGAAGCAGAATAATCAAAGCAGGGTGGTGTTCAAAGCACCCTCACCCGTCAATGTATTGCAGGCTTACAACACCCCTGGATGATGGTAGGCCAGTATTTCATTGCAGCTGTGGGAAGGAACTGAGGGCTGAGAGACTGAGTTCATGGTAGGGGCAACAAGTGAAGCAGGGTGGGATTTTTGGTTCACCCACAGCAGCAGTCTAAGCAATTGTCCTTCTTTACTTGTCCTCACCAGGTGAGTTGTTATGAAAAGGTTGCATATATTCAGGGCCGGTCCGCCCATGAGGCAGCCTGAGGCAGCCGCCTCAGACGTCAGAATCCCACTGAGGCACCAGCTATTGGAGAAGTGGTAGCTTCAGCAACGGTGGCGGCTTCCAGTGAAATCTCACGAGATCTTGTGCACTTTGCAAGATCTCAAGAGAGTTCTGCAAGATCTTGGTGGAACCCACCACCTCTGTTGGCTTCATGGGGGCCGCTGCGTGACCCAGGTAAGGGAGACTTTGGCAGCAGTGGGGATGGCACCCCCCCCCCATTCTGCCTCAGGCGGTGAAATGGGATGGGCCTTCCCTGCATATATGTGTAAATACAACCATATATCCTAAAGACACCACAGTCTCCGCAGGCCTTCATTCCAAGGAAACCAAACCCTGTGTAAGCACTTCGGGCCCCTAGAGCAGGCATAGGCAAACTAGGCCCTCCAGATGTTTTGGGACTACAACTCCCATGATCCCTAGCTAACAGGACCAGTGGTCAGGGATGATGGAATTGTAGTCCCTAAACATCTAGAGGGCCGAGTTTGCCTATGCCTGCCCTAGAACCTCTCACTGCTCGGAGACAGGAGCGTGATGTAATGATACCAAGCTACATGGGCCGATGCCCTGACGGACAGCTCCTGTGTTCCCGGGGGTTAAAAGGTGATATTCAAAGCATCTTCCTTTCTTCTGCCCATAGGTTGTGCATAATGCTTCTCCACTGCTTGACTAGAATTGAGGCTAGTTTATGTGATATGCTTAGATTGAGGTGCTATTCACTGCCCACTGTGAGAAGAGGGATATTAGAGCACATGAAGGATGATTTGAGGAGATATATATATATATATATATATCCTAATACCATTTAGAATCATTTTCTCCCAATGATCAACCGAGAACCTGATTTGCATATTCCTTAGTCAGTTGGGAAAGGTCGTGACCAAAGAAATAAAAATCTCAGAATACCTTTTATGATTTCCCTTGCCCAATAATAATAGAGGAGATTCAGATTAGAAGAGGCTGCTTTAATCCATCCATCAAGAAAGCCAAGGAAGACTATAAGTAGGAAAATAAGTGAAAGGAGGAGTAATTTCTGTTCTTAATTCTCAGTTAATGGAAGAGAATCGCGTGAAAAGTGGCCCGCTGAATGCTTTAAGGATGAAATAGGCTTGTTTTCATATTTCACTCATATTCTTCTCCCATGGAATTTAATATAGAATAATCACCTTATTACTGAATACTTTAAAAGCATTCTGAATTTCTAATGCAAGGCTAAGGTCCTCTCTCCATTTATATGGAGCTGTTTAAGCAGCACCATGGGAAGAGAGAGAGAAAGAGGAAGGGGAAAAGTTCCCTATCTCATTTCTTTCTCATCACAGCAGTTGCAGGAGCATCCACTGGAAAGCGAGGTGCCTGGAGAAGCTTGTATGATTCTCCACATGCAGCAAATAGTTGCTGTGGGGAGGGGGGGGGGAGAGAATTAAATCAAGGAAATAGCATGTGGGAGAAAGAGCCAAACTCTCTCCCCAGGGTTGCAGGCCCATCCAATACGACAGTACTTTTATCTTTTAAAGAAGATCTATCTCTTAAAGAAGATCACAGATATCTTCCACCAGCCCTGTGATCCCACCCCTCAGCCTCCCCCATCAGCCCCTGTTTGGACAAGCCATAGTCGAGATTCACCACAGTTTCTTTGGATTTGGACCTCACACTAAACCGTGGTTGATTTAAAAGGGAAACTGGCTCATGAGGGCTGTGACTGGAAGTAATTTCCACTGTGGGAAAACACTTAAAAACGGGTTCTGGAGGAAAGTTCAGCTCCACTTAGAGAAGAGGAGCCACCTTTTAAAAACTTTTTATTTTTTACTTTTCCTCTGAAATGTGGTCTAAATTAGGAAATATACATATTGGACCACTGTAGGCAGATGGAAACATTGGCGGGATTTTGTTTTCACTTGTAGTGTAACAGTTATCATGGAAAATATGGATTGATATAATAGAGTTCGGAGAAGATGCGGTTTTAAATGATTAAAATGGGACGCCAGGGAAGGGGTGGGGGGAAATCCTGAGATTCAGAGGAATCTCTTTATATGGATATGTAATTTAATTTTTTTAAATATAATTTTGCATTGTAAAAATCAAATAAAAATGATTTCAAGAAAAAAAGGAAATGTACATATTGCGTATGCAGGTTTTATGCTCCATCTGTGTCACTAAGGCTTTGAAAGATCTAACAACGCATCTGACAGCACTAGGATAGCTTAGCTGGTTGTAATGTGGTGCCAATAACACCAACGTCGCAGGTTCAATCCCCGTATGGGACAGCTGCATATTCTTGGATATTCTGCATTTTCAGGGGCTTGGACCAGATAATCCTCACAGTCCCTTCCAACGCTACAGTTCTTATGATTCTATTCCAGGGGCCAGCAAACTTTTTCAGCAGGGGGCTGGTCCACTGTCCCTCAGACCTTGTGGGGGGCCGGACTATATTTTTTTTTGGGGGGGAAATGAACCAATTCCTATGCCCCACAAGTCACCCAGAGATGCATTTTAAATATAAGGACACATTCTATTCATGTAAAAACACGCTGATTCCCGGACCGTCCGCGGGCCGGATTGAGAAGGCGATTGGGCCAGATTTGGCCCCCTGGGCCTTAGTTTGCCTAAAGGTAAAGATAAAGGGACCCCTGACCATTAGGTCCAGTCAGGGCCGACTCTGGGGTTGCGGTGCTCATCTCGCTTTATTGGCCGAGGGAGCCGGCGTACAGCTTCCGGGTCATGTGGCCAGCATGACTAAGCTGCTTCTGGCGAACCAGAGCAGCACACGGAAATGCCGTTTACCGTACCTTCCCGCTGGAGCGGTACCTGTTTATCTACTTGCACTTTGACGTGCTTTTGAACTGCTAGGTTGGCAGGAGCGGGGACCGAGCAACGGGAGCTCACCCCATCACGGGGATTCGAACCGCCGACCTTCCGAATGGCAAGTCCTAGGCTCTGTGGTTTAACCCACAGCGCCACCCGCGTCCCTTTAGTTTGCCTACCCATGTTTTATTCTTTCACCGGCTGATTCTTTCACTAGCTCCCCTCCCCAAATTTTTAGGGATCCACATGACCTGAGTTGGGTTGTGCCATTCTCTAGTTTCAGCCTCAAGACAGGGCAAACGAAGTGCTTTGAAGATTTGAAATATGCTACACAAAGCTCCTGATATAATTACCTCTTTTATTTTATCCCACCTTTTCCAGGAAAAATCGCAGGCCGTTTATGACACTCCTCAGTTTTAAATCCCCATATCATCTTGTTACAGGTAAGAGGCGTAAATCATAGGGTTCATTGCTTGTAACTTTTAGCCCTGCTACCATATATATATAGATATAGCCTCCAAAGCGTCTCTATAGGAAAGATGTATATGTGGCTGAAAGAGCAAGAGAATTATGTCCACACACCTCAGCGAGCACAAAGGTATTGCCGAGTTTTTTTGGGGGGGGTTAATTCTTTTTGGGTAATAATGCTTTTCTACAGACTAGACCCTGCTTCAGTGTGACAAAAATAATAATATGGGAACTGGGAAATGGTGCTGTTAAATGATGACGGGAAGGAAGGAATCATTTAGAATCTTTACATTAAAGCCCTACCCTTTAAAATGATGTTCAGGGAAGCTTTTTAATAGTTGATGCTTTATTATTATTATTATTATTATTAATAATAATAATTTTTATTTATACCCCGCCCTCCCCAGCCAAGGCTGGGCTCAGAGCGGCTTACAAGCAATAATAAAAACAAGTTGAATGATTACAACTTAAAAACAAGATTAAAATACAACATTAAAATATTGAAACATTAAAATGCAGCCTCATCACAGGAGGAGAAAGGAAAAAGAAAAGAAGGAGGGGGAGGGAATCAAATTGGCTCCAAGCCAAAGGCCAGGCGGAACAACTCTGTCTTACAGGCCCTGTGGAAAGAAATCAGATCCTGCAGGGCCCTGGTCTCATGAGGCAGAGTGTTCCACCAGACCGGAGCCAGTGTTGAAAAGGCCCTGGCTCTGGTTGAAGCCAATCTAACTTCCTTAGGGCCCGGGACCACTAGGGTGTTGCTATTTATGGACCTTGAGGCTCTCTGTGGGGCATACCGGGAGAGGCGTCCCATAGATACGAGGGTCCTAGGCCGTGAAGGGCTTTAAAGGTCAAAAGCAGCACCTTAAATCTGACCCTGTGCTCTACTGGGAGCCAGTGCAGCTTGAAAAGCACTGGGTGAATATGCTCCCATGGCAGAGACCCCGTGAGGAGCCTCTATTGTGTTTTTAATATTTTTTGGGGAGCCACCAAGTGTGGCTGGGGCAACCCACTCAGATGGGCAGCATATAAATAATAAAATGATGATGATGATGATGAATATAACAACAACAACCAACTTGGAGAGTGAGGTTCAGGGCTGTAATCCTCCCAGAGCCTTTGAAACAGGTAAAGCTGCTGAAAATTACATTTGAGATATTCCACCCCCCCATCGTGATGTTCTTTGATGTGGAAGGAAAAGGATGAACTTGAATTTCAAGAGCTGGATTAGGCTCAGCATGGACTGGGGAGCCTTCCGCGTGATCCAGCCGGGCTTTTCTTGTGAAACAAAAGCCTTGCGGGACGTATCTGAGGCCATGCGGTACCATTTCAGACTTCAGGTGGAGGGTGACCAAATTTTCGAATGCTTCTCCACATCATATACAGCCCTATCAACTTGAAGGAGAAGATCTAGTCTATTTAATCCAGCTTGCCTCTTTTGCATGAGCAAGTAAGCATTTGGTCTTCCACCTGCGTTCAGAAATGGGACAACTACAGACAGGTTGCACGGTGAGGCCCTTTCTCAACAGGACCTGGAAGTTACTTGGGGTCTGTCTTGATCTGTGCTGCCTGCAAGAGATGGGGGAGAAATTTGTTCCGTTCCCATACATTCTCCAAACCAGCGCATGAACTGAAATATGGGTCTCCTTGGAAATTTGCGCTTCTCCTGATTTTGCAAACTGTGGTCTAGCTAACAGGAATGCATATATTAACAAAAAATCAGACTGTCCCCATCTTGAGATGTGAGCTTCATGTCAAAACCTCCTTTGCTGCTGCTTGCCCTGTTGCCTCTCAGGCCTTTCTCCAATAATGATTGTAATATTGTGGACCAGGGATAGACCACCATGCTGGCTACTGCTGTACTGGAGAAAAAGGAATCTCTCAAGCTAATAGCATTGCCTGTACTACTCAACCTTGCTTTGCAGGCAAAAATGACAAGAAACTGGCATGATGAGGACTAGTTAAGGTATCAGTAGAGCTCATGCACACCCACACACATTTAAATAAATAAATAAATAAAAATAGTGAAGCATAAGAGCAAATTGGCTTTTGGTGCTATCACTGTTCCCCGTTTGATCTTCCTTTCCTTATTTTCGAGACAACTTGGGATACGTTTTCAGCTGAGCGAGCAGAAATTCTATTTATTTATTTAAAAAAAACCCTCCGCCCTGCCTTTATTGTTAATGAGAGTTGTGTAAATAACTTCCTGTACAATGTCTCGAAATTTTCATTTCATGTTAATTCAATACTAAATCTGCATGCAGCTGCCATCCGAGAGGAGCTAAATTTACTGGCCTTTATGCGAATCGTTCTGCAATTGCTGTCATTGAGAGGTTTATTGTTTGCTATTCTCGCAGCCCTCTCAATGAGCTAGGTGGGCATTGGATGGGCTGAAAGCCTGGGATGCATGATAATGTCTCAGTCCACAAAGCCATCCCTATCTGAGCAAGTTAGGCTAAGCAGGGTGCTATTTATTTATGTATGTATTCAAATGCATAATCTCAAAGCAGTTTACATTGGCCCCTATGTCATTAGACTGTAGAGCTGGAAGGGACCACGAGGGTCATCTAGTTCAACCCCCTTGCAATGCAGGAATCTCAGCTAAAGCATCCATGACAGATGGCCATCCAACCTCTGCTTTAAAATCTCCAAGGAAGGAGAGTCCACAACCTGCCAATGGAGATTGTTCCACTGTTGAATGGCTCATACTGTCAGAAAGTCCCTCCTGATGTTTAGTCGGAATCTCTTTTCTTGTAACTTGAAGCCATTGGTTCAAGTCCTACCCTCCAGAGCAGGAGAAAACAAGCTTGTTCTCTTTTCCATTGAGATATTGGAAGATGGCTATCATATTTCCTCTCAATTTCCTTGATTCCAGGCTAAACATACCCAACACCCTCAACCATTCCTCATAAGGCTTGGTTTCCAGACCCTTGATCACGTTGGTTGCCCTCTTCTGTTCAGGACTTGGGGTTTGCTTCCAAAGTCACAGGGACATAGGAAACTGCCTTATACTGGTTCAGACCTCTGGACCATTTAGCTTTGTACACTGGCCGGGAGTAGTACTCGACGGTTTTCATACAGGGGACTTTCCTAGCTCTTACCACCTGGAGATGGTGGTGATGGCAATGATATTGATGATGAAATTTATTACCTGCCCTTCACCAGAAGGTCCTGGGGTGGGTTAGAACAATTCAAAATTCAGAATTAAAAACAGTTAAAGTGGTCACAGGAGATGCGTGGTTATGGAACAAACACACTGCATATGTTGAAGGTCAAGATAAAGAGAAGCATCTTCGGCCTTTGCCGGAATCGATACAGTGAAGAAGCCGGACAGACTTCTGTGGGGAGTGAATTCTACAGCTTAGGGGCTGTCACAGATAATGCCCTTTCCTGAGGTGTTGTGGGAGGTGGAACTACAAAGAAGGCCCCTTCTGTTGACCTTAACACCTGGAGGGTCTATAGAGAAGAAGCTGGTTTTCCAGAGATTTGGTGCCTACTGTGATGGCCTGGGACTCGGGGTCAGACTCGAAGCCAGAGGAGTCTCAGTCCGCACTGGATCCTTTGCCTCAGGCGGCAGCTGAACCTAGTCTGGGGCCTGATTCTGAAGAGCCCCAGTCTGCACAGGTTCCCCTGCAACAATCACCAGCTGGGCCGAGTCAGGGGCCTGAGCCTGCCCTGGCTCCAGATGCGGGGATTACCTTGTTACCTTCAGCTGGGCAATCACTTACAGCTGCTCCACTACCAGTTGGGTCAGGAGAGGCTGAGGTGGCCTCTGGGTCCAGTAACCCACTGACATCTCCCGAGCTGCAGAGACTGAGGTCTGAGAGAAGGAGAGACCTGAGTACTCACAGAAGGAGTCCTCGCCTTCAGGCAAGACAGGAAGGTGAGTCATCGGGGGATCAGGACCGGTCGTTACCCCGACAGAGATAAAAGGCTGCTGGACCCCGCCCCAGGTTGTGGGAGCAATGTTGCTGTTTGCCAGAACCTGCCTGTGATCCTGTGCCTGACCTTGCCTGGTTTCCTGCCTCTTGTCCTGCCTTGGCCCTGTCGGATTGACTCCTCGCGGAACCCCTGGATTTGGGACCGGATCTGGACCGCCTTACTCAGGTTATCCCCGGGCCCAGCACACCTACGTCTTTTAGGGCTTTAGACACTAGCATGAGCATCTTGAATTGGGTACCTTCCACATGCAGAGGAAATGCTCTGTCACTGAGTTACAACCATTTCCTTAGATCAGGCATGGCCAAACTTGGCCCTCCATATGTTTTGGGACTACAATTCCCATCATCCACGACCACTGGTCCTGTTAGCTATGGATGATGGGAGTTGTAGTCCCAAAACATATGGAGGGCCGAGTTTGGCCATGCCTGCCTTAGATGCAGAGACCAGTTCCCTAGTTACTGTTCCTGAGTCCTGATTCAGAAAGCATGACTGTCAGCTCAGATGCACCTCAACCTCTGCATGCCACAGTTACTGTAGAGGCAGCTCAGACATCCGTGAGTAAAGTCAGCAGCATTGCACTACTCAGGTGAACAAACAAGCCAGTTGCGTGATTAGATTCTTGTGCAACCGAGCTGGTGCCTAGGCTGTATGGTTTGGTTCTGTCACCTTCTTTGTGGTATGTTCACCCAGAAGTCGGGTCTAGTGAGTTCAAGCAAACTCATTATGGAGACAGGTCAAGAGAGAGATGTAACAATTTGTAGAACAGAAGGGCTGATTTGGAAGCTTTCTGTATAAGGACATATTTATTCTCTCCAGGGCTGAGTTCTGGGGGGTGGGGTGGGGGGAATAAAAAGCTCTGCCCATTTGACGTGAGAGTCATTCGTGGGCAGCTCTGACTAGCCCATCACCAGCAGACCTCCCTGATATCTCTGTCACAGTCTTGCAACTACTGTTTATTTTCTGCAGAAGGGGAAGGATGGGGGTGGGTGTGAAATGAACAAATAAATGCACAGGTGGTCCTTAATTCAAAAAACAAAACAGGGCAGGCAGTTTGAGCAAAACTGATGGACTGACTGACTGACCTTGACACCTGTTGTGCAAGTTGGAAGCTGGATGTGAAGATTGTGCAGTACAATCGCTGTAAATCAACGGGTAGGGAAACCCCAGGCTTGGAGAACCGCTCCCCTGACCCCAGGCCACCCCTCCACTGGCCCTGTTTGGACGCCTTTTTTCTAGCCCACCTGGAATGCGTCCTTGACCTTTGATAATGCTTTTTGCTTCTCTGGACAAAGGATAAAAAAAAGAAGTGTGTGTAGAAACCAGCCTACTGTACATAGACAACATTTACATTCACGACTCCACCTGTTTTCCCTTTGGCCCCACCCACCACTGCCATGCGGCCCTCGGAAGCCTCCTCAGAAGGGAATGTGGCTCTCAGCCTGAAAAAGGTTCCACCCTTCTTGCCTGAACTAGTGCTTCTCTCCCCCCCCCCTGAAGTGTACATGTGATTGCAGATTCAGAATAGAAATCCTGAAAGGGACTGCCTTATCAATCTTGATGTGAATCACGAAATCAATTCCAGGGTCCTTGCGGGTGGAGGGCTGCTCCCTAAGGGAAGTGGCAAAGTTACCCGAAAGCATTCACTGCCCGCAAAGCTGTTTTCCTGATTTTGGCCCTCTATTGCATCCTATGTCAGAGAACTGAATTGACATTAGCTGCACAGCCAGCCTCTCACATCTCTCCTCCGCCATTTAGACAGGGACCATTGTTCCAAAAAGCTGCTGTCACTGGCTGCTCAGCTGCAGAAAGCTAGCAATCTCAGATGCATTATGAACAAACAATCAAACAAAGAGCCCCCATCCCTGAATAGAGCCCCAAACCTCAGCGTGTCCTCCTACACCTTTCATTGTCTCTCTCAACAGCACACCCCCCTCTCTCTCCACCTCCACCCATCGCTGCTGTTCATCCTTTGACACTGTAAAATAACAAACGGCTCTGGCAAAAGCTGTCACAGTGCCCTGCTGGCGCCTCTATGCGCCGATCACCTAAATGCAAGTGGAGTACTTTAATAACACACTTCTACCGTACCCGGGTCCTGTCCTTGCGGATAAAGTTCCTCTCCAAATCAGTCCGTGAGCTTTCTGAACCTTAGCAAGGCCCTCTTCAGCGGGACTCTTCAAAAATGTTATCAATTTGCCAGGAGAACCTCTCCAGGCATAAAAGACTACGCAAACAACGCAGGCTCGCAGTTTTTCACGAAAACTTCCTCTAGCGCAGTGGGTGGGGAAACTCTCCCTCAGCCCCTGTGAAATATACTTGGAGTCGAGAGTGGATTTCATGCTCTTTATTCAGCTCATAGTGGTGAGGAGGAATGGAAGTTCCTCCAGAATGTCTGCATTATTTACACAATGGGCCCCACGTGATTGGCTAATTCTGGGATTCTTCTGAAGGCCAATCAGGTTACGGATTCACTTCCACCTGGAGCTGGATTGGGTGGCTCCTGTGGACCAATCAGACTGCTGCATTCTGGATCCTATTGTTCTAGGGCCAATCAGACTGCTGCATTCTGGATCCTATTGAACTCAGTACATAACACCCTCGGGGATAATCTGTCATGACCTGCGTTAGAAAAAAGTGAACTTTAGCTGAAGTCTCTCTCTCTCTCTCTCTCTCTCTCTCTCTCTCTCTCTCTCTCTCTCTCTCTCTCTTGTTCCCCTACCCCTGCTGTGTGGAGGGATAAAAGTCTCTTGCTGGAGGTTTTAACTGTTCATTCTGAGAGTTCTCCCCCTCTTCACCTCGTTTCATCTTTCCACTGTCCCCCTACTCATCTCTCCCATGGGAACCTCATGTATGCTATATTTGCTTCCATGATGGAAGAAAGCTGATATACAGATGTAAGGAAATAAAAGGAAGGGTCCACCGGTAATAATAATAATAATAATAATAATAATAATAATAATAATAATAATTTATACCAGGAATTAGCCAATCACGTGGGGCCCATTGTGTAAATAATGTATATAAAGCAGACATCCTGGGGGAACTTCCATTCCTCCTCACCACTATGAGCTGAATAAAGAGCATGAAATCCACTCTCAACTCCGAGTATATTTCACCTTTGTCCAGCTTTTCCACAATAGGTGGAAAGGACTCCTGACTACAATATTCCAAGGAGGTGTTGCAAAGTATGGGACAGTCTAGCCTCTCACCTTGTCAGTGGGGCCCAAAGGCCCGGAGGACCCGGAGAGACTTGTTGCAATCACAGCACAATCAAGGGCCCCATGATTTATTTATTTTTTTAAAAAAATTCTAATTTGTAGATGTGGAGCTGGAGTACGGGTCACTAATGCCTCATTGTCATTACAGCCTCTTATTATTCTACACAGCAGTTAATCAGCTTTTAGACTGGGTGTGAGAGACAAAAATAACTCTCTGCATTCTACTTCTACAAAACAGCTTACTCTTATCAGCTCTTTTAAAAAGTGTAATTAATGTTGCTGGGTTGCCTCTACACAGAAGGTGAAGAGATGGAACGGCAGCGCGGGAGGTTTCTGAATCCCAATCTTATTTGTGTTTAGGAATGTTGGAGAGTTTTGGTGGAAACAGAAAAGGGAGCGGGAATTTCTGGTCTTCGCTTCTTCACCCCATGTCCGAACCCCAGGTCTGAAATCAGTACAGTGGTACCTCTGGTTGTGAACGGGATTCATTCTCGAGGCCCGTTCGCAACCTGAAAAGAACACAACCCGCATCTGTGCATGCGCGGGTCGCGATTCACCGCTTCTGCACATGTGTGCGACGTCATTTTGTGCATCTGCGCATGCATGAGCGGCGAAAACCGGAAGTAACCCTTTCTGGTATTTCTGGGTCACCGTGGGACACAACCTGAAAAAGTGCAACCTGAAGCAAATGTAACATGAGGTATGACTGTATTCGCTGCTGCTACTGTTTTCAATCTTTCCACAGGGCAGGCGCCACTACCAAGAAGGCCCTCTGCCTGGTTCCTTGTAACCTCACTTCTCGCAGCGAGGGAACCGCCAGAAGGCCCTCGGCGTTGGACCTCAGTGTCTGGGCTGGATGATGGGGGTGGAGACGCTCCTTCACGTGTATTGGACGGAGGCTGCTGAGGGCTTTAAAGGTCAGCACCAGCACTTTGTATTGTGCTCGGAAACGTACTGGGAGCCAATGAATATCTTTCAGGACCGGTGTTATATGGTCTCGGCGGCCACTCCCTGTCACCAGTCTAGCTGCCGCATTCTGGATTAATTGCAGTTTCCGAGTCACCTTCAAAGGTAGCCCCACGTAGAGTGCATTGCAGTAGTCCAAGTGGGTAGAGGAATGTAATGATAAAGGAACTGATTACACAAGTAATTCCATAAAATTCCTGCACATCTGACAGCCCTTCTCCTAATGTAAAGAGATGCTGTGGATGCGCTTAGGGTGTGGAGTTTGGAAATGCTGTAGCAACATGGTAATAGTGATTGCAATTTGAAGTACAATAAAGCAATAGTCAGTAAAATTACGGTTGGTCTTAGTAAAAGGCATTTTTCTGTCTTGATAGTACATCAAACACTCAAATGTTGATCACTGGAGCCTTTGCGCGAAATGTAAATGAAACCTTGTGGGGAAAGTAAAGGAATTATTGCTTATGTCATGTTTTCAGTGGAACAGGGAAATATTTCTGAGCTTTAGAGAGACTGTCAACTCTGGGCAAAATGGTCAAATGTACAAGGGAGCCAATTAGGCCTAATTATAAATCACCCAATCTGTTCTTGTTCTCTTCCTTCCTTTACTGCAGAATTCTTACACCTCTGAGTATGCAGTTGCCAAGATGCCAAAGATGTTCCTTAAACAAAGTAACATGTGGAGAAACTGCCATTGCTAATGCCAAGTAAATAATGCAGGAACATAGATGTTGGTGGGAAGGAAAAAAATAAGTATAAAAGGAGAATTCCCTGGATGCCAAGATGCAGTACTCTTTGGTGAGAGAACACCAGCAGAGATTTAAAATCACAAAATATGCAGCAAAGTAAAGCGTGGACATTTAGACCGTTAGACCTTTAAAATATGCCCTTCTAAGTTCCTTCCAAAGCTCCCCTAGCATAGCAAAAGATCATGCATTTGGTAAGTTAAAAATGGGTTTACGTAAAAACTCTTCAAAGGTCAGGTTCATGTGCTTTTCCATACTTCAGTCAGAAAGCACCGGCAGTAAAACTTGCCTTAGTTACAGTGGTGAAAGTTTCTAAATTATTGTTATAGGGACACAAGAATGGCTTGTAAGAGCCATGCGGTCTGAGCTGCAGCAAACAGCTCGGAACCTCTTCACACGCTGAGCTCCTTTGGTAGACTGAGGTGAGCAAAAGCCTTGATTACTTTCCTCCCAAGTTACAGATAGGTAGCCGTGTTGGTCTGCCATAGTCAAAACAAAAAAATTCCTTCCAGTAGCACCTTAAAGACCAACTAAGTTAGTTCTTGGTATGAGCTTTCGTGTGCAAGCACACTTCTTCAGAAGTGTGCTTGCACACGAAAGCTCATACCAAGAACTAACTTAGTTGGTCTTTAAGGTGCTACTGGAAGGATTTTTTTTTTCCCCTCCCAAGGTGAGGGAGAATGACCTAGCTAAGCCTGGCAGGACAGCTTACTCGATGGCATTAACCCCTTCATGCATTAATTTGACTTAAGCATGTTGGTTAAATGAGGCTGGTTATCCCTCAACATGAAGCTGCCTTATACTGAGTCAGACTACTAGCCTATCTAGCTCAATATTGTCTACACTGACTGGCAACAGTTCTCCAGGGTTTCAGACTGGAGTGATACCCAGTGCTACCTAGAGATGCTAGGAATTGAAACTTGGACCATCTTAGGGTTGCCAGTTAGGAGCATCCCAGACCCTGAGATTTCAGGGTCCAAACCTGAGACCTAGGAATGGCCCCTGCTGATGTCAAGGGGTTGGTCTGTGGAGATGGAGGTTAATGGGAAAAGGAAAGCATCACCCCTATGAAGAGACCTGTTCCTGCGATCATTGTTTGAGGCCCTTCAATGAGAGGTCTGGAGGGCGGCAACACAGGAACAGGCCTTTTCTGCACCTTCATTAGATATCTATCTATCATCTATCTATCTATCTATCTATCTATCTATCTATCTATCTATCTATCAACCTATCTATCTAGGCACCAGGCAAAAACATTCCTCTTCTCCCAGGTCTTTTGATAATTAAAACTTATAAACTCTCTGTGTGTGGGTCATTGTTTTTTGTTTGTTACTATGCTATGTCTTTTTGTGTGTTTAGATTGTAAACTGCCCTGTGATTCTTGGGTGGAGGGCAGTATAGAAATTTAAACAACAACAACAACAAGGAAGGCATACTCCTGCAGAGAGTCTCCACTAAAATTTGCAGCAGCTCCAGCCAGCCTGAAGCCTGCAAGTTTCATTATTTCTTATTATTAGTATTGTTATTATTAAGCACAGTGTCACCCACCTGGAGATTCAAGCTGTCCACTTGCCAACTGGAGTGGGCCAGGCAAACCTGGAAACTTCAGGCCAGACCTGGAGGTCTGGTAAGCCTTGACCATCTCCATGCAAAGCAGATGCTCTCCACCAAGTGAAAGCCTTTCCCCTAAACAGCATTTCTTGTAAAGAGACGAGACGGAGTAGGGAGGCTGGTGGATGAATAACCGAGTTGTTCTCCCCGCCATGCTGAGGGTGATGGCACATGGCTGAAAATGCCACAAAGATGGATGGGTTCAAAATGCAGTTCTCAGATGCAGGGGGCGGGGAATAGATCGTTATAACAATTTAATAAAAAGAGACCCCTCTTGCGGCAATAAAAGAGAACAGAAGGCAGAGACGGAAGAGGAGCATGCATGAAAATCAATTCCTAGGCTTTGCTCTCTAAAATATAGTGATAGTGCCACAGTCATAAAAAAAAATGGATTCACATCTGTTCTTTTAAATCTGAAGAGTAGAACATCTGCTTTGCATGCAGAAGGTCCCTGATTCAATCTTGAGCATCTCTAGGAAGGATGGACAAATTCCTTTGTCTGAAATTCTGGAGAGCTGCTACCAATCAGTGCAGACAATGCTGAGCAATGGTCGGACTCATTATAAGACCCGTTCCTATGTCCAGTGTTAAGTTGTGGGTGAACATATCAGACGACACAGTGATTCTTCAACAGCTCTTGTTTATTCACAGGCCAGAACAGAACTAAACTGAAGGATTCCGCCAGCCACTACAACGCAACAGTAACCACTTTCTGTAACTATCCAATCACTGAACGTCACTTTCAATCTCTTATTTGCATATGTGGACCTGAGTGAAAACTATCTACAGTATCCCCCTGCTGGCCCAGGGTGAGAACTTCAGTACATAACATCCAGTTTCTATACCAAGCTGAATGCTTCAGTCCTTTTCAGGGATGCAACCATGAGGGAAAGATGGAGGAAATTGTCTTAATAAAATGCAGAACCCCAAACCCCTATTCCTATGTGGATCTTTAGTGACAAAAATTCAGTATCAGCACTGCAGCAAATCTTAGTGAATTATGGTGAAAGATGAAATGCAATGAAGGAACATTAGCTGCAACCCTTTAATGTATATATTTTAGCTCTTATCTTCACAGAGCCCAATCCTTTGCATGTTTACTTAGGACAAAGTCTGATCACACTGAGTTCAAGCGACTTTACTCCCACTAAAGTGGCATAGGATCAAATGACAAAATAACCCTCAGTCACAATAAAATGGTTAAGGTTGCTGCACCCATTAATTCTTCAAAACTCATTCACATTAGCAATAAAGTGCTAACTAAGCTGGCAATCATTGTGCATTACAAACAACACAATGCACAATGATTGTCACGCAGTATTTTCTGGAGTGGCTTAGCTTGCATTTCCTTGCTTTTGTGTGTGTGAGTTCTGAAAAGTAATCGGTACAGCAGTCTGTTCTGTAAAGAAAAGAGATATTTTCGTCTATTAACTTCCTGTGCTTGAAAACTTTTTATTGTTGTTGCAGGCAAAAGTAAAATTTGTGGTTACTGTGTGTGTGTGTGTGTGTGTGTGTGTGTGTGAGAGAGAGAGAGAGAGAGAGAGAGAGAGAGAGAGAGAGAGAGAGCAGCAACCAGTGCTTTGGTGTTGCTATCAGCATCGTGTTGCTAATGATTCAGGCTCAAAACAGATGTTCATAATGTTACTGGTTTATTAAAAAGGATTATATGCAGCTCGCTGTCAAGGCTCTGAACACAGGCCTGCGGCAGGTTTTCTCCTGGTCCAAGGGAGAAAAAGGAGGATGGTGTGTTGAGGGGTGGTATACAGGTAATTCAAGGTACCTGAAGCCATCTATAGCTCTCAGCTGTTCTGCTTCTTTTTGGAGGAATGAGCTTTTAAGAACTCGCTTAGTGTAAACTACCGTATTTTTCGCTCTATAACACGCACCCGACCATAACACGCACGTAGTTTTTAGAGGAGGAAAATCCGTAGGCATGCCACCTGTAGGCATTCCCTCCATAACATGCACAGACATTTCCCCTTACGTTTTAGGAGGAAAAAAGTGAGTGTTATGGTGCAAAAAAAAAAAAGGTAGTTAGACTGCAACATGCACAACAAGTAAGGAAACATGCACTACGATGGAAGTTGGTGCATCACAGCAGTAGAGCTTTCAGGCATTGTGGAGTGGATACGTACGACAAAAAGGGATTTGCTTAGTCTGGCAATCAGATCCTGGCATGTATCTGCTGTTGCCCATCCTTGTATGCTCACGCATACAAAACGCATTCACATTGGGACACCCTTCAAAGAGTTAAGTCAAGAGCCGAGGCTACGATTAAAAAAATAAATAAATGGAGTGACACTTAACGTTGATTTCACAATCGCATCGGGAGAGCCCATAATGACCATCTGTGGGTTATGGAATTAATCCAGCTCGTGAAAAGAGATCTCTACGGCCCTCTGGTGAATTAATCATACTTTATTTGAGATCTTCATTTCACATCCCAGAGACAAACACCACATCCGAGATGGCGAGCACAGCGATACTGTTTGGAGCTCTTTCTAGGCTTTAAAAGTAACATACCAGCCATTAACTTACTTCATTTGTTTGTTTAATGACCTGGAGGAGATTATTTTCAGGACAACAGAGTGTAAAATTTAATTCCGGAAGAGATTTATGGCACAAGGAAACCTTTCTAGAATTTGTATACCATCTTTATCGGGATAATTAATTGCCTGTCGAGAGATTTTTTTTGCCCCAGACATCTTGCTAACAGCTCCCACTCCAACAACTAAGCCAATGTCAGGGCTGCTCGCTTCAGTGGGGCAGAGTACATGAACCGGCTTCAGATCCGTATCTTCTGAGGTAAACAAGTGCAAAGGCGTCACTTGCTTCCAGACATTTCCCTTCTTTGGTAACATCTGATACAGCGCAGCAAAGAAACAACCACCATTTTAAAGGATAATGAAGAGTACAAAAATGAGTAGCGAGTCTGAGAAACAATCCATGTACGGTAATAAACCTCTCCTCCCCATTATGCGTGTTACCAGAGAGTTAAGTGTGGGAAGCAGAGAAGCGGCAACCACACCATATGGGGGGACTTTTCAGCTACGTCGGAGGAGGACTGCAAGGACCAACTGGGTAATTATAGCCAAGCGATTTCAAATTAAAAGGAGGACTACCATCAAATGCCAACTAAAATTGGAATCCTAAGCACTTATCAATCAGTTAAAGTATTTATATCCTGGTGGACAGAGTAAATTAAGCTGTCCAAGGTGGCTCACAATGTGAAAAACCCAGCCACGCAAGAAAAGAATGGCTGCAACAGCAAATTCGCAGCAGCGGCGAGCAGAACTTCCCCTTGAATTCAAGGGGCCCTCTGCTAAAGCAATATTCACTTAATCCTCAACTGAGCGAGAGTGGAGAAGATTTTCCTCAAGGAGGGAGTTTGGTGCCCCTGTTGAAAAGACCCCGCTCCTGAAAAATCTCCACTGTATTATGTTGTTGTTGTTTAGTCATCTAGTCGTGTCCGACTCTTCGTGACCCCATGGACCAGAGCACGCCAGGCACTCCTGTCTTCCACTGCCTCCCACAGTTTGGTCAAACTCATGTTTGTAGCTTCGAGAACACTGTCCAACCATCTCGTCCTCTGTCGTCCCCTTCTCCTTGTGCCCTCCATCTTTCCCAACATCAGGGTCTTTTCCAGGGAGTCTTCTCTTCTCACGAGGTGGCTAAAGTATTGGAGCCTCAGCTTCAGGATCTGTCCTTCTAGTGAGCACTCAGGGCTGATTTCCTTCAGAATGGATAGGTTTGCTCTTCTTGCAGCCCATGGGACTCTCAAGAGTCTCCTCCAGCACCATAATTCAAAAGCATCAATTCTTTGGCGATCAGCCTTCTTTATGGTCCAGCTCTCACTTCCATATAGAAAGCGGAAAATGCCAGGGTGACCAGTCAGTCACCACATGCCTTCTCCAGTACCAGCAGAGACTGGTTCATTTGGTCAAATCGTGCATCAGTCTCAGTCTGCCCTCGGCCAACCTCCAATTGCCTGCGTTCTCACAACCAACACAGAGCAGTGGCGCTGCCTGTTCTGTTCCTCCTCCTCATTCTCAGTGTTGCCTTTGCAGAACTCAGTAGAGATTTGGATGGGGCAAAACTTGAATGAATCAGCTCAGCCTGTCACAGGCCCTCCAAGAGTCCCAATTTTCCAGGGCCAGTCCTGGATTTACAGAAGCCATCCCGGTTTCTGATTTGATCCCAGAATGTCCCGCTTTCCCTTAGAACGTCCCTATTTTCGCCAGAAAAATGTTGGAGGGTATGGAGTTATGTGCCCCCCCAAGCCAAGGAGATAAGATACAACTCTTAGAAGATACCTGAAGGCAGCCCTGTATAGAGAAGTTTTAAAATGTTTAAAGTCTTATGATGTTTTTATGTACAGTGGTACCTTGGGTTACATACGCTTCAGGTTACAGACTCCATTAACCCAGAAATAGTGCTTCAGGTTAATAACTTTGCTTCAGGATGAGAACAGAAATCATGCTCCGGCGGCGCGGCAGCAGCAGGAGGCCCCATTAGCTAAAGTGATGCTTCAGGTTAAGAACAGTTTCAGGTTAAGAATGGACCTCCGGAAGAATTAAGTACTTAACCTGAGGTACCACTGTATGTTGGAAGCCAACCAGCATGGAATAGGACATCCCTATTTTCATCAGAGAAATGTTGGAGGGTATGCTGTCATTGGCTCAGCTTCCAGCTATGGTTGGCCTCTCTACTTTTCTGCCTTGCCAGTCCCAAATGGACACCAGGCACTACATATTTCAGTGCATGGCAATATAGTTATGTAGTTCAAGAAGACTTTCCCAAATCCTATACCACACACACACACACACACACACACAGAGAGAGAGAGAGAGAGAGAGAGAGAGAGAGAGAGAGAGAGAGACAGACACCAGTTTTGGAACATACCTTATTCATTCCCACCACACAGCTTAAGACAGAGTTCTGGGCCTCTGTGCACCCTGCTAGCAGTTATCCTTTGGCAGTGAGAGTTAAAGGTAATCAATATTAGACTACAGAGGAAGAACTCAAGCATTTTAGAGCGATGCGAAATTCCTGCACGAGGAATGCTGTAGCCTGCTCTCTTGGGGTTAGGTGCTGAGGAAATATTCGCTCTCTCGGGATAAATTACAGCCGCTAATTACATTTTGGTCCTCAGACGAAGAGCACGGTTTGATAAACACACACAAAAAGTAGGCCATTTCACAGCCTCTGGGGAGCACTGCATTACCCAGGATGACAAAACGCACCTTTTAAGCCGTTTTTAAACAGAAGAGATCCTACGATAATGAGAATGACTGCAAGTGACTTTGCAAATCAAATGTAAAGGGCTTGCTGAAGTGGAGTACCTGAGCGCTGGGATGTGACTGGAGGAACGTATGGAAAATCAAGAAACAGCACAACGGGGAAGGGAGGATGATGGGAAATCCAGGTGCTTGGAGATCTTGTCCCTTCCCCCTCCCCAAGTAACTAGCAATACGGGTCAATGGATATATGTCTGACTGTTTGGTGTAAGAGGATATAAAATGGTCCAGGTCAGCCCTGGGCATGTTGCCCTTAGAACCTTCATGTATATTCAGCCTGCAACAAAGTTTTCTTGAGAATAAAAGCTTTGTCTCGAGAATGGGGCTTAGAGCTGCTCACCTGGAAACAGCTCCCCCCAGGGAACCTGCTCTAGGCAACCACAGTTCCATTAACCATGTTACATTCTTATAGCTCTCACAGGAGAGCAGATAATGCCAGTCCTGGCAAAGAGATGGGGGTGGATATCATAAAGACACCTACGTTTTCCCCAAACCAAGCAAGGAATGGCACCAGATAAAAGGGCAGTGAGTCCTCCCACTTAATATTCTCTGCTCTCGCCACCATTGCTTACAGCAGTGTCCCTTGAATTTGGGTCCCCAGTTGGACTACAACTCCCATTACCTTCACCCATCACCAATGGTCAGGGATGGTGGGTGTTGTAGTCTGAGGTTGAAGAACACTGGCGTAGAGCTAGGTGGGTGACAGAAATGCAAACAGGTTTACGTTGAGCTGCATTGCATATAGCGATGTGTATTTTCCAGGGTTGGTTGGGGACATCATAATGCTTGCCTTAAAATACATAATATCTCTTATTTGGCTCATCTGGAGAAGGATTCTGCTTCTCCTGCCCTTAAAACCCACCAATGCATGTTCCTTGAAGCCTCTTGCCCATATCTCCCTACCTTCTCTCCCACCCTCTTATGTGGCTGTTGGCTCCATCAGCGGTAGCTATACGCCCACCCCCTGCCCCAAGTGCATTTTAAAGGTCTATTTGCACTTAATGTAGGGAGGAGAGATCTTCCACTGCCACCAGTGTCCATCAGCTGTCATGGACTGGCTGGTTGCAGAGGAGGGATGGGAGGCATCAGCTAGGAAACCCTCAAGGGAAGAAGACTCAGAGCCAGGAGACTGGTGGTGGGATGGTGATGTGTGGTCAGAGGGAGAAGAGGGAGGAGAATGGGGGCAGGAGGTGTAAGAAGCTGAAGAGGTTTTAGTGAGCAGGAAGAGGCTGGGGCAGAGAGCAGTCAAGAATCAGAGGCAGCAGCAGAGGGGGCCCAAGCAACAGAGATGAGGCAGGCGGCTGAAGAAGCCAGGGAGTCTCCTGCTGTGACCAGCTCCTCTCTCCCTGGTCTTCCAGAACCAGAAGAGGTATGAAGAGGGTGGAGCAGGGACGGACAAGGTGATGAAGTCTCAGGTTGCTTGAGAAGGACCCGGGGGAGGAGGAGACTTAGAGAGCGGAGGGAAGGCGGGGACCTGGCAACTACCTCACTGGGGCAAGGCCTACCAAGAAAAGTTGCTGTTCCTACTAGGCCTGAGCTGTTTTGGTTTCTTTGAATAAAGAGTTTGTCGACACCAGGTATTCGTTATTGCTGACCTACTCCTAAACCTGGCTCCTCAGTGGGTGGGAGAGTGTGAGAGGAGATATGGACTAAACAGCTCTTGTGTCAGCATCTGGCACGGCCAGGCAAATGCTGGGGCCCCGGGAGGCTTGGGGTCTAAGGCCAGTGTCCTTGAACTGCTCAGCTCTGTAAAGAAGTGCTGTGTGAGGCACCTACGGGTGCTGCTGTGGTCACCAGCATTCTTATTTCCAGTGCTTGTGGGTCTTTTCCCCATTGGTATATCGGGGTGAGGCCCAGAAGCAGGGAAGAAAAGGAAGAGGATGCTGGAACATTGCTAGAGCTGTGTCTGTCCATGGGTCAAGCCAGGCATGGAGGGGAAGGGAGTGCTTGGGTGGGTGGCAACAGGAAAAACAAGCTGAGGTAGTTTGCTTCCATTGCAGGCTGCCAGCTGCCCTGGCCCACAGAGAGGGAGAGAGAGTCTAGGCTGTGGCTTGGAGGAGCCACTAGAAGAGCAGGGACAGCCGAGAAGCACTGCCAATTCTGGCTCTCCGGCTGGCTGCTTTTAAAAAAATGACAATTCTTTCCCAGAGCGAAGTGCCAGCCCGCCAGTGCCTGGCATGGTAGCCTGTGAGTGGTCTGGCAAGGGGCACAGAGGGCACTTTGCCCAGGATGCCCTCAAGCCTGCAGATGAGGAGGCATATTGTGGGAGGGATCAGACCCCATCACATTGCCTGGTGACATCAGGGGTCTGGTGGCATCCATTCTGGCTCCGAATAAACTGAGTTCAAGATCCACTTCTGAAAGCAATTACAAGCCCACTTGGGTCAGAGATGGTGGCGCTTGGTTTTGTTGCTGCTGCTGCTGCTGTTTCGCAAGTCCTACACGTTTTTCCTTGCTAAACTGGACTCAAACCCTCCTCCTTTGTGCAAGAAGAATCCCTTCTGGGTCACTGCCACCGAAAGAAAATTCAGGTAGGTCCAAGCCAAATTGCTTCCTCCGCCTGCTGTTCTGGAGCCCTGTTCCTCTCAGTGGCTCCTGTCCATTACGTTACATTTTGCTGCCCTGTGCAAAATGCGCCAGCCACACATGGGGGGGGAGGTACGGACATGGTGAGGAAATGGGGTCTCGCTGCAGCCTGGGGCCTAGTGCCACACTTATTTACACTTTATGGCATCACTTTGTGGGCTGCGATACATTGAAGAATCTGGTCATACAGCTGTAAATGCCAAGTCCCCAGCAGGCTGGATAGGCTTTTAAATGTGCTAGAAAACCACAAGGGCTTTTCGAAATGTCGCCTCCCTGTGGGATTAATTGTCAAATGCTGGGGAAAAAGAGGGCTAGATGTCAGAAGAGGCTTGTTTGCAGCCTGCACACTTCAGCTGGCAGTCACGCAAAAAATGCTAGATGGGCTGGTTGGTGTTTTTTTTTGTAAACTTAGAAAAATGGGGAGTATTTATATGTGCACGGCAAAGGTCAACGATTGCTACCTGCGAAGGCAGGAACCTGATGATATGAGAGCTGCGCGGCTGCAGCCAAACTCTGCAATGCAACTGGTTTGCTGTTGCTTTTCTCCACTTTGGTGACCGCCACTTGCAGGGAGGAGGGGGACAAATGGAAGAAGAAGAAGAATAGTTTGGATTTGATATCCCGCTTTATCACTTTCCGAAGGAGTCTCAAAGCGGCTAACATTCTCCTTTCCCTTCCTCCCCCACAACAAACACTCTGTGAGGTGAGTGGGGCTGAGAGACTTCAAAGAAGTGTGACTGGCCCAAGGTCACCCAGCAGCTGCATGTGGAGGAGCGGGGAATCGAACCCTGTTCACCAGATTACGAGTCTACCGCTCTTAACCACTACACCACACTGACTCTCTTCACACATTGCACACCTTTTCTCTCCAGGGTCAAATTCTAATTGAGGAGAAAGAACATCAAGCCAAGGAGGATGACCAGCTTGGCCCAATCCATCGGCCAAAGGAGGAGAATCTAGAAGGGGGTCGCTTCCTCCTCTGACACTGCCGGAAAGAACACTCTGTTCCATCTGCCTTGGGACTGCAGAATCAAGGGCGAAAGAAAACTCTGGTCCCAACCGTTGGCCAAGGAACAAGAGCCACCAACTGCTATCTAAGCAAGGTTCTGAGAAAATCAGTGTGGCCCGAAATGGATGCAAATGCTCTGGGTTTAGCGCTTTGTCCTGAAATTAAAGGACTGATGTCTTCTTCCTCTTTTGCCCCTCCTTTCCACTCCCCTTCCTTTCCGCATCCTGTCTTGTCAGACCGTAAGCCTGCTATCAGGGCCTCCCTCTCGCCCTTATTGATGTGAGCCGTTTCGGTACAGTGGTACCTCAGTTTACGAACTTAATCGGTTCCGGAAGTCCGTTCTTAAACCAAAACTGTTCTTAAACCGAGGTGCGCTTTCCCTAATGAGGCCTCCCGCTGCTGGTGCCCTTCCACCGTTCGGATTCCGTTCTTAGGCCGAGGTAAAGTTTGCAAACCGGGACACTATTTCCGGTTTTGTAGAGTTCGTAAATAGAATCATTCTTAAACAGGACTGTTCCATTCTTAGACCGAGGTACCACTGCAATTGAAAAGCCGGATAAAAAAAGCAACTTACTAATATAGGAGCCGTCAGAAAGGAAGGATAAAAAGCAGGATTTAAAAAACAACCAACTAACCATCCTGTCTGGGCTGTGTCCGTTCTGACAGCAGGTGAACTGAACCTTCCTCCATATGAACCCTCCTCCAGATGAAAATGCCTCTGAATACCCGGTGCTGGAGAGCTTTGCACGGAGAGCTTTGCTGCACTCAGGTCCTGCCTGTAGGCCTCCCATAGGCAACTGGCTGGTCCCTGTGAGGTCAAGATGCTACTATTTTTGTGGGATGTGGTTCAGTGGCAGAGTATCTGCTTTGAACACAGAAGGTCTGACTTGGTACAAGGCAGCTTCCCATATCCAGACCCGAATGTGTGCCCTAATTTCCGGGTAAATGGACTGGGGTGTGTGTGTGTTGAAACGGCCTTGGCCCTGTATACCTGAAGGAGCGTCTCCACCCCCATCGTTCTGCCCGGACGCTGAGGTCCAGCGCCAAGGGACTTCTGGCGGTTCCCTCGCTGCGAGAAGCAAAGCTACAGGGAACCAGGCAGAGGGCCTTTTCGGTAGTGGCGCCTGCCCTGTGGAACGCCCTCCCACCAGATGTCAAAGAGACCTGACATTTAGCAGACATCTGAAGGCAGCCCTGTTCAGGGAAGTTTTTAATGTATGACATATTAGTGTATTTTTGGTGTTTGTGGAAGCCACCCAGAGTGGCTGGGGAAACCCAGCCAGATGGGCGGAGTACAAATAATAAATTATTATTATTATTATTGTTATTGTTATTGTTATTGTTATTGTTATTATTATTATTATTATTATTATTATTATTATTACAAAACAGAGGGGACAACTGCACAGTGACATTTCCATCGGTGCACATCATCTCGGTGACCCTTCTTTTGATGCAGCCTCCAGCTTCAACCGCTCTGCAACTTTAACTAGCCACCCGCTGATGATTAAGAGATCTTGGTGCCATCATTATGGCTGTAGCTGCACATGAGCAAACAGTTCCCAGCAGTGGTAATCCAATTTCTCTTATTTTTCATCATATATATATTTGGTGTGTGTGTGTGTGGCAGGGTAGGGTGGGGGGTTCAGAGCTGCCACACACCCATCTGATAACGATGCTTAAATAATGGGTGCTGCTTTTCTGTTTTCTTTTCTCCACTTTTGGCCGCTTATGTCAGTTTTATAGCAGCGTTATGGAAACATGACAGGGAAGCGAAAATCTGATTATGCCTAAATCCTGGCCCATTATGTGATTATTATGAGCCACAGCACAGCGGGAGTTACAGCGCTACGATAGAAGGGATTTCCAATATAATTAGATCAGATTGGCAGCACCAAAGAAATCAGGGCAGAACATTACGATGGCTTTCCTGTAAATGCCAGTAGCCGCGGCTTCCCGTCAGCGCGCACCTGGTAGGTGTAAATGCTCCACTTCTGTGGTGGTCCCTCCAGCAGATGCTATCGTTTTCTCTCTTCCCTGCTGAGCTGTGGGGTTATATCCCAAGGGGTCCGGTGGCAGTCATTTAGGGCAAAGGTGGAATGCAAGGCTCGTAATCTTGGAAGAGATGAAAAGGCCACGGAACAGTTGCACTAGATGCCAGGAAGTTTCAAGGCTCAGCCGAGACCATATTAACACTGGTCATGAAAGACCTACATTGGTTCCCAGCACGTTTCCGAGCACAATTCAAAGTGTTGGTGCTGACCTTTAAAGCCCTAAACGGCCTCGGTCCAGTATACCTGAAGGAGCGTCTCCACCCCCATCGTTCTGCCCAGACGCTGAGGTCCAGTGCTGTGGGCCTTCTGGCGGTTCCTTCACTGTAAGAAGTGAGGTTACAGGGAACCAGCCACCCTGTGGAACGCCCTCCCATCAGATGTCAAGGAAGCAAACAACTATCTGACTTTTAGAAGACATTTGAAGGCAGCCCTGTTTAGGGAAGTTTTTAATGTTTGATGTTTTGTGTCACACACACACACACACACACACACACACACACACACTGGTACCTCTGGTTACAGGCGCTTCAGGTTACAGATCCTTCAGGTTACAGACTCCGCTAACCCAGAAATAATACCTCGGGTTAAGAACTTTGCTTCAGGATGAGAACAGAAATCCTGTTTTGGTGACACGGCGGCAGTGGGAGGCCCCATTAGCTAAAGTGTTACCTCAGGTTAAGAACAGTTTCAGGTTAAGAACAGACCTCTAGAATGAATTCAGTTCTTAACCTTGGGTACCACTCTCTCTCTCTCTCTGTATATATATATATTCTGTTGGGAGCTGCCCAGAGTGGGTTGGGAAAGCCAGCCAGATGGGCAGGGTATAAATAATGAATTATTATTATTATTATTTACAGTAACAATGATCCCAGTATTTATATACCACTTAATATACGAAATCCCTAAGCGATCTGCATAAAAGCCCGCAAGAACGTTAGGAAAATGAAAAAGTGAGGGGAATGGGACTCTCTGCTGGCCACCAGGCAAGGGCTTGTTCCGCCTGCCTCGCTCCACCCTCCACCCTTCAGAGCCCCAGGAGCTTTCAGAAGAAATGTTGCCACCTACAGTCATTATGTGAATGTGTCTTTTGATGAACTGAGTGGAGGACTCTGAGTCATGGGGTTGGGAGGGAGTGTGTGGATTCAGTAGTGCTTAACTTGTCTTTGGTTCTTTGGTTGTTAATGTTGTTAATATTGCTTTGTGGATTATGAATGCTGACAGTGCTTTTCTGGGGGTGGGGTGGGGTATGCATATCCCTAAACATTTTGTGAATCTAAGTTTGGCCTCATTGAGGGGCAATATTTCAATACGAGTAGGAAAATGAGAGTACCCCTGAACATTTTTTAAGAGAAAAAGCACTGAGTGCTGTAATGATTTGTGATTTTTAAAAAAAATAATAATAATAAGACTTTTCTTGTGGTTGTCCTGCTTAATCTGTTTTCTAAGTTGCTTTCTTAATAGGGTTATAGAAAGTGGTTGTTTTGCGGATGATTTGTTGACCATTTTATATGATTTATGCTGCACTTGTGAAATACTGTGTTATTATTTATTGTACGTGTGCCGCTTTGCGACTCGTGTGAGTGAAAAGCGGCGTAGAAGTATAATAAGTGAAATGAATGAAAAGAACAAGCCATGTACTGCATTATAACCAAGCATGCAAAGAAATACATGAGTAGAAACAGAGAATGGATTGATAAAACGTTCGATTAAATATCTATAAATAATAAAACAGAGCAGTGTGGTGAATCTTATGCGCAAGGGAAAGCCTACTTAAATAGATGGTATACAAAAGGCAGTGATTTCTCCACACACTGATCCTTCTTCCAGGCAAGCTAGAGCCACTATCACCTTCCAAGGACACATTCCAGCCATTCCAAAGGAAGGTGCTTCCTCTGTGAGTGTTTGTGGCCTGAGGCCTGCATTTGAGCCCAGGGCCTGAAGTTCCCCATCCACGTTCTCCATGAATGACTCTCTGAAAAGGAGCTTCTCCTTTACACCATAATCTAGGGCGGGGTTCACCAAACTTGGGTTTCCAGATGTAGTTGGACTACAACTCCCATCCTCCCTAGCTAGTTGTCAGGGATGATGGGAGTTGTAGTCCCCAAACAACCAGAGACCCAAGATTGGGAATCCCTGATCTAGGGTGTCCTTAAGGATTCTGGTGAAGCTAAGTCGGGGCTTTGGTGGCCACCATTCCTCCAAGTGCCCTTGTCATGGCTACCTAACGCTTGCGCTCTCCCCATTACCTCACCCAAGTCCCCTCGGGGCCCCTACCTACCTCGAGGGCTGTTCTGAACTGTCCCGCTGCCACAGCATACTTCTTCTGCCTGTAGCAAGTGCTGGCATCTTTTAAGGACACCTGAAGCCACTTGTCCATCTGTGGTTGCCTGCTCATGCCAGGCAGCCTTGGGGAATCTACATTTGCAGACCCTGGGCGTTTGACCTGAGTGTTGGTTGGGGCCACTTGAGCTGCCAGAAACTCATAGGTGACGTCTTCCTCGTCTGTGTACACCAACTTCATTTCAACCTCCATCAGGCTTTTTAGGGGGATGTGGGGTAGTAGCACAGGGAGCGCCTGGTTCTCTGGCTCCATCAAGCGTTGTTCCTTCCTCACGCCTGGCTTATCGTTGCTTTCCGACTTCCGTTTCAGGACCAACCTGTCCAGATCGTGACCTTGTTTTTCCCTGACATTGTTCTTCCCGGCTTTCAGCTTCTCCATTGGGTTTTCCACAACCGCTGCCCCCGAGGTACTTCTAACCTCTTGCAAAGCTTCCGGAACGTCATTCAGCCGGTACGCCGTTCCTCTCAGCTCCTCCTTTCGGCACATTTCGCTTGCGATGTTCTCAAAGCGCGTGCTGTTTGCCGGCTCCATGACTCACAGAAAAGCTAGACTCCAACTCCTGAGGGTGGTTCGAGGGGGGAGGGAGAAGGCAGAAGAGGTGGGAAAGTTTACAGTTCTGAGCTTTGCAAATAAAGGATGCAGAGCAAATGTTTTATTCAATTTGCCCACAGCTGGCACCATTTGAAGTCAACAATCAGCTATGGTTAGCAAAGAGCAGAGTTCCCCCTCCCTCCTCTTTCTTTTGAAAGACTTTGGAATTATACCCTCCATTGAAAACAAGCCGAGTTGCCTCCATAGCTGTTATTTAACACGTACTGTAAAAATGGTATTTTGACTTCTGTTTCAGTACTGACCTACCCACTCCTGGGCTCTGCCAAGACTCTTCCTTTTGGAACCCTGTTGGCTTACAGTTCACACGCTGGCCAAGGGGTGCGGTTTTCAGGGGGTGCAGTAAGTGGCTTGTTGGACTTGCAATGAGGAGAAGTGGGTTCAAAGCCCGACATAGCTTGCTGTGTGACCTTCTTTCAGCCTGCCCTCAAGGTCCTTCGTGGGAAGCGATTCATAAATGAAATGCTGTAGGTAAATAGCAACCTACCTTGCCAAGTTGTTGCAGGGAGAAAATACGCTAACCCCATTTTATGCTATTATGAGGCTCCAAGAGAAAGGTGGGCAGTGAAGTGATGGTGGTGTTTGATGCACCCACTTCAATCTCCTTTTCAAATATTACCAGGATAGCATGAGAAGGGGAGTGTATTCTAACAGCTAAGACAGGGCTAGCCAATGTGGTTTCTTCTAACCAGATTCAAGAAGCATGTCCAGTGATCAGGGGTGATGGTTCAGCAGCCTGGATAGCTCAGTCGGTGAGAGCATGGTGCTGATAACACCAAGGTTGCAGGTTTGATCCCCATATGGGATGGCTACATATTCATTCCTGTATTGCATGGGGTTGGAATAGATGATCCTCAGGGTCCCTTCCAATGCTATGATTATATGGAGGGCTCCAAGGTAAAATGAGAAAAGGTGATCAGTTCACAGCCTCTGTGAGGGGAATAACAGACACCTAACTCACAGTGTGGCTGAGCTAAAAAAGAAGCGACATTGATCTTTCACTCCTGTCTAATGCAGGGCACGGCCTGGCCAAAATACCTAGAAGCCCCATTGGTTTCAATGGGTGGGATTTATTTTTTTGCAGGTATGTAAGTTTCCCATGGACATCAATAGGACTCATAAGAGTGCTTCATTCTGGCTGGGTGTTGCCCAGGTTTCGTCAGCCTTCTGGGGCTAGTGGCCACATTTGGAATTTTTGGGGTGTACCCTGGGCGTCTGTCGCAAAATGGCTGCTGTGGGGTAGGGGGAGTCCAGTACAAAAGAAGCAGGAAAAGAGGGCATGCACGACCCACCTGTGGGACGTAATCCATTGGTGCAGTCAAAAGCAACATTCCTTATTTCCCTAGAGTGGCACAGGCAAGGGGACATCCAGTCAGTGTAACTTCCTGTTCCACTGGTCTGGAGCATCTTCCCCCTGCATGTGACCTGGGAGATGGGCGGGGCTCTGGCTGACTCCTTAAAAGAGCCGAGTCATGCAGCCATTTTCTCACTTGCAGTCTTCTTGTTTTTCCTCTTGTCTTGCTTGCTGTTCTTTTGCTGCCATGCTGCTCTCCTGCAGCCATTTTGTTGTCTTAATGTCATTTTGCTGTCTGCTGGCTCTCAGCCAGCAGCACGTGAGTTCAGTCTCCATATGAGATCAACTCACACTGTTTGTTTATGTAACTAACAAGCTTTCATATTGTGAACTGAAATGTGAGTAAACTTTACTCAGAAAGACTCTTGTGTCTTTATTCTTTTAAGAGGGATTAAAGGGGACACCAGGAAATAATCCTAACTAAGAGATTCAAATGAATCTGCAAACTAGCTTCCAGCTATATTGAGAGGAATTTGCTCTGCTACATCACTCACTTATTCAATATATCCTTCCCTACCTTCCTTAACATTCCCACACCACCTGCCCCCATCAGCCACCCTCTTGAATGGAACAAAACCCATTTGCCTCAGCTGGCACCAAGCTTGCTCACAAAGAGAAATTATTTGCTCCTCTCTTCTGTACAGAAAGCAAGTGTCTGGGTGTCCAGCCCTGGTACCAAAAGAAATATGGGCATGCTTAAGTTTCATTGGTAGCCGATGTGGGGATGGACCCCATGCACAGTGGTGCCACCCCCATGTGAAAGAAAAGGAGGAGTTTTGCCCCTAAGTCACTGGCCCATGGTGCAGTTTGAGCATTTAGAGTTTTCCAAGCGCAAGTTGTGTGGGCAAACTGATCACTCGGCAGTCTCACGGAGAGACTGCTAGCAAATCATTACTTTGGTCCGATAAATATTTCCCTGATCAATTTGATCCAACTGCCCATTCTTTCAGGAAAGGTGTGCTGGAAAAATTGCGTTCCTCATAAGTGCATTGCGGCTGAAAGCATAATTCTAGTCATAAACAGTGAGTGAAAGGATCTTCCTTTTAACCTAAAAGGTTCATAATGAAGATAGCAGTGGAGGGATGAAAAGGAAGACTACCAAACAGTATTTGCAGAGAGCAATTTCTCCCAAATTGACTTTGTGTGTTCCCTAAAGTGCCTTTATTTGGCTGATGCCATCAAGCATCCTGATCTTTGTATTTTCTTTTTGGAATTAACTCTTTTTGTTGTCGTTGGTGCGGACAATGATAGGTTGCAGAACTGACAAGAATGGGAAAAAATTCCAACTAAAAAAAAATGACCCATTTTAAATGGGGCAGGGCAGGGACAGAAAATGGTACCGTGTCACACTTCTGCCTTTTAAAACAATGTAATTTTAGCTCCTTGCACATTCCACTCTTACTTGGGAGAAGAAGAGGGGGTTGGGGTTGAAATCTAAAGGGGGAAAGAAGTCTTTTATAAAGCTTCCCTCCCTCAGTCCAGTCTACATTTGGCACGCTGGCCCTGTCGGTTTTGTGCGTGAGCGCTATTTCATTCAATCACAAGTTTGGTTCTGCTTTCAGTACATTTCTTATTGCCAAAGACCAGGTCACATTAAAAGAGCACCTGCAGCTAAGTCACACTGACACTTCTGATCACCTTGCTGTAAAATTGGGCTATCAAGAGTGACCCTGTCGCAGTCTTTCTAATATGACCTTTATACTTCCTCCCTCCTAAGGCTCTTTTTTGAAAAACAATTCTGCACTTACTGGGGAAAAAATGTGAAAGTTGGATTTTGCCCTACACCATGTCAGACTCATTGGCCCATCGATCTCAGGATCAGGGCCAGCCCAGGACATTTTGCTACTAGAGGAAAAAAAATAAAAATAGCACATACCATTGCTGCTGCTGCCTCCTCTTCCACCTCCTCGGTGTGCCTACAGCCCACGTCTGCCCACCCACTCTTGCCTGCCCACCCACTGCCTTGGGTAGTCCATTATTAGTCATCTGGGCTAAGTCAACGGTTGACAAAGCCTTGGGTCTATTTTTGTTGTTGTTGGAAAAAGGCACCTACACTATCAGCCATCATCACATCTTGAGGAAACGAATCTCGTCTGTTACTTTTGCATCGCCAGAACTGCTTACATTTGTTTGCCTTAATTCCTGCTGCCAATCAATTTAATTGATTGAGTTCTGGGTTGTTTTTTTGTTTGAGTGAGAGAGAGAGAGAGAGAGAGAGAGGATGCCTCCTCGCAGCCTTGACTGTTAATTTTAGCAGCAAAGCCGTGAAGCTATGTGAAGCAGAGCCCAAACGACCCACCATTTAAAAAAATAAAATTGCCCTGGTACTCAGACATTGATCTCCACTCTGAATTTTGTACATTCTATCATGCAGCTCTTACAAGTGTTAGCTAGGTGCTCAATTTAGTAGTAATATAATACAAGTTATTACTAAGCAGGGCTGGCCCTACCGTTAGGCAGAGTGAGATGGCGGATTCAAGCAGCTGATTGGCAAGGGCAGCAAATTTGGATGTATTATTCTTGAATTTTTAGTGGAAAGGGAGGAAAGAGTGTGGGATTATTTGTCTCCAGGGTCAAAATAACTCTACCAACCTTGGAGACTATGCACTTAAGTCTGCCAGGTGAATAGCACCCTGGGGGCAGGAATAATTTGTTTCTCCACTGCAGGGTGCTTCCTTTAATCTGTCCTGAGCTATAGAATCATAGAACTGTAGAGTTGGAAGGGACCCCAAGGAATCCTGCCCACAGCCGTCCTTGGGCGGGCTCAAACCACCAACCTTCCAGTCAACAGCCAGACCCACTGACCCACTGTGCCACAGGAGGGCTTCTGACATTTTCTGAACCTTCCAACAGTCTTATCAATTCGATTCCCTCCCCCTCTTTCTTTTTTCCTTTCTCCTTCTGTGTTGGAACTCCTATTTAGGGACTTCCCTGGCTTTTTTCTGGCCCATGTAGGACCAGTCTGGATTGTTAGCCTTGGTGAAGACTTGACGTTTTTATCCCCCCAAAAGTTTTTGATTGAGTTCCACTGAAATGAGGCTGCATTTTAATGTTTTAATATTGTATTTTAATCTTGTTTTTTAAAGCTGTATTCTAATCAATTGTTTTTATATTTGGTGTTAGCTGTCCTCAGCCTGGTCTTGGCTGGGGAGAGCAGGGTATAAATAAAATTTATTACTACTACTACTACTGCTATTATTATTATTATTATTATTTATTATTAGCCCCTTCTTTCTTCTTCTCTTCTTTGGTGATCACTCATAGCCAAGTAAGATTGTCTTCTATGAACACAGTTTTAACAATGAGTCCGTAAATGACTGTGGAGGCCAATTCTGGATCCACACGTCCTTCCACAGTGGGGACATAGGTTTCCCTCTTAGTACCTTTCTTCCTATGAGTTTGAGCATCTTCAAAGTCCATTAGTCTTAGGTCGGTGCTAAAGTCCATCCATTTCAGTAGTTTTAGTATGACTAACTTTGGATATAACCCTGAGGTCCAGCTATGAGGGCCTTCTGGCGGTTCCCTCACTGTGAGAAGTGAAGTTACAGGGAATCAGGCAGAGGACTTTCTTGGTAGTGATGCCTGCCCTGTGGAACACCCTCCCATCAGATGTCAAGGAAATAAACAACTGACTTTTAGAAGACACCTGAAGGCATACAGCTTCCGGGTCATGTGGCCAGCATGACTAAGCCGCTTCTGGCGAACCAGAGCAACGCACGGAAACACCGTTTACCTTCCCGCCAGAGCGGTACCTATTTATCTGCTTGCACTTTGATGTGTTTTCGAACTGCTAGGTTGGCAGGAGCAGGGACCGAGCAACGGGAGCTCACCCCGTCGCAGGGATTTGAACCACGACCTTTTGATTGGCAAGTCCTAGGCTCTGTGGTTTAATCCACAGCGCCTCCCGCGTCCCTTTTTAAAAATTATTATTAAAAAGATAGTAAACCTGAGGGTAGGGACTGTCTTGTTTTGATTGTATGTAAGGTGCTCTGGGAGCCTTTTTGGCTGAAGGGCGGGGTACAAATGTTCCAAACAAACAAACAAACAAAAAGTTGAGAAAAGCATCATCAGAGCTTTGCTTTTCTCAGGAAAGAAAGGCACATATGATTTCCATGGGAGTCAAGAAGCCAGTTCCTGTGATCAGGGGTTCATTCTTAATGGAGGGGAAACGAAAGAAAGAAAGAAAGAAAGAAAGAAAGAGAGAGAGAGAGAGAGATGGGCCATATGTCACACCCCATAATCCTTCCACACTTCAGCCAACAGAATTAAGCAATTTTCTGACAGGTTAGCTGCACAGGCTGCCAGGACACTGTGCACAATGCAATTTATCTGGACGCTTCCGCTCAGGTGAGCCTTAAAGGTAGCATTGGAATTCTTCTGCCTGGCTTCCGCTGCCTAATAGGAATCTAAGTGATAACTGGTGGGAGGGCGCTGAAGCATTCATGCATTTGGAATCGCCAGATGTACGCCGACGCCCCGGAATTTCCCAGTGGCATGAAGCAGAAGGGCAGAAGTCCCCCCAACTTTGAGAATTCACCTGTAGGCAGGCTAGTGAGGGGCGGCTCAAGGGCGAGTGTTGGTTATCTCACCAGGACTGTCAAAGAGTGGTCTCTCTCCCAGTCGGTTCGCCACCACTTCCCCCCTCTCTCTCCAGGTAAGCAACAGTCACCCAACTGCTCGGAAGCTAGAATTGCAGCCCCTGCCCCACCCAGCAAGCTGTTTCTGCATAACACCTATGCTGCACCCAGTGGACTAGGGGACTAGGCTAGTCCCCTAAACGCTCCCAGTAAATTAGAGTATTAAAGTATTATAACCCCTTGCCTCCTTCCCAAAGCCCAGGAAGCTTCTGCCCAGTTTAGGAAGGGAAGCATGATGCTCACGCTAATCTCTGGCCCTAACTGTTTCCCTATGAAAAATTGCACCGCATGCCACTGTCTGCACCAGCTACACTGGGTGCTGCTACATTTTGAGGTGGTGGTTTCATGTGCTTGGATGAAATTGTGTGCCCCTGTATGGATGAGCCTTCCCTGGTCTCCATCCAGCTACTGGGCACTGTTGGGAAAGTAAGCAATGGATTGAATGGCTCTTTGGGCCCTTTAAATGGGTCTTTGGCTCTCTTATGCGGCCTTCAGGGACTGTCTTTTTTTTTTTTTTTAAGGAAAGCATTTGTCCCCAGCCACAGATGTTCACTTAAGCATTCTTCCTCCCCAGCCCTTCCCTTCATCTCCTGTAGACAGCTGGAAGGATGCCAGCGTTGTCACAGACTAATGCATCTGCTCGAGCCCATGATTTTGTAACCTTTAAGTTAGCATGCGGCAATGTTTCATTTTATGACCTTCCCAAGAAAATTCCACAAGGCTCAAAGGGTGCAGGATGCTGCTGCTGCTGCTGGAATTTCAATGCGCGGCAAGGTGACTCAGGCTCTTGGAGTCCCCTGAACAGGAGCTGCAACATCTGTGGCCTTGGGGTGGCATCTCAACAACTACCCTTCAAGATGGCTACAGAACTGGTTTCTCTGTTGCGGAAGATCTCCTAAGAGTTGGTGTCTGCTTAGAGTCTGTATGGAATATGCCTGTATGTATTTGAATGTGTATTGTTGAGGGTTCAACATTGGGAAATTCCACTGAGCTATACTGAAGCTAAAAGGAGCTCTCTGAGTGTATATGGGTTGATAATTAACTGTTGATGTTCTCGGTTAGCTCTCACATGATGTTTAACTTTAGATCATATGAGAGAGGTATTTGACTGCAAATCACCATCTTGGAGAGCTGGTCTTTGAGCCTTTCTCTAGGAGCCACAGAGAACTAAGGATGTGCTAATGAGTTCTCCCCTGAAGAGAAAACAACTCCTGGCTAATGGAGGCTGTGGAGAGAGACAGACCTAATCCATCATGGGAATTTGACTTATACTGAGTCAGACTCTTGGACAAACTAGCTCAGTACTGTCAACACAGAATGGCAGGAGCTTTCCAGGGTTTGAGATAGGAATTTGGTCCACCCTATCTGGAGACCTGAGACCTTGGAGGAAGGGGCACAGCTCAGTAGCAGAGCATCTACCTTGCAAGTAGAAGTCCAAAATTCAATCCCCAATGCCACTTCCAGGTAGGGTTGGGAGAGGCTCCTGTCTGAAATCTGGGAGAGCTGCTGGTGGTGAGTGGCGATAATACGGAGCTAGGTGGACCAATGGTCTTGCTCAGTGTAAGGCAGCTTACTGTGTGTATGTGGAACCTTCTGCATGCAAAGCAGTTGCATTACCACTGAGCTACACAGCCCTTCCCCAAGAGCCCCCAGTATGGAACCTGGCAGCATCAACAGAATTGTGAGAGCCTCGTTTTACTTTGATAGGACACAGCAACAACATGATAGATTAGTTGGTGCTGTCAGCTGATTAAATGATTATAGTTGATTAATCACCTGCTTTTTAACCAATTAAGTGATTAGATAATTGATTGAATTTAAATTAATCTGCATATCACCAAAGCATCAGCTTCTCAGAAATCTATGTTAAACTTTCCTCCTTGTTGTTTTGGTTTCCATAAAGGTCTGTGTTTGGAGTTTTTAATGTAGGGAATGTTTTTGAAGTGCTAGATGCCCTCTTGGTCTGCTTCCTCATTCTATGAAATGGGTACAAAAAAAATTGAAATTATTAGCTGTGAGGATAGGTGGCTGTTTTTAGATGTCCGTCATGTTTTTAAACCCCTTCATGGATCACTGCTTTGCCGTGGCGAGGGCAGCATCTTAAAAAGCAGAGACATCACCTTGCCAACAAAGGTCCGTATAGATAAAGCTATGGTTTCCCAGTAGTAATGTATGGAAGTGAGAGCTGGACCATAAAGAAGGCTGATCGCCGAATAATTGATGCTTTTGAATTATGGTGCTGGAGGAAACTCTTGAGAGTCCCATGGACTGCAAGAAGATCAAACCTATCCATTTTTAAGGAAATCATCCCTGAGTGCTCACTGGAAGGACAGATTGTGAAGCTGAGGCTCCAATACTTTGGCCACCTCATGAGAAGAGAAGACTCCCTGGAAAAGACCCTGGTGCTGGGAAAGATGGAGGGCATAAGGAGAAGGGGACAACAGAGGACGAGATGGTTGGACAGTGTTCTCGGAGCTACCAGCATGAGTTTGACCAAACTGCAGGAGGCAGTGGAGGACAGGAGTGCCTGACGTGCTCTGGTCCATGGGGTCATGAAGAGTCGGGCACGACTAAACGACTAAACAACAACAACAACATGTTTTTAAATGTGCTTACTTCATTTTGGATTGTGATTTGGGCTTTGTTGTTTACCACCATCGCTTCCTACATAGGAAGCTGCCTTCTTCTGAGCCAGACCACTGGCCCATCTAGCTCAGTGTTGTCTACACTGACTTGTAGCAGCACTCCAGGGTTTCTCTCCCAGCCCTACCTAGAGATGCCACTCCAGGACTGAACCCGAGAAATTTTGCACAGCTTCTCATCCATTGCCCCATTCCCCACGGTCCCTTTGGGAGGAAGAGTGGGGCAGAGATTTTAATAATATTTCTTATTACTATGAATGCATGAGCTCTGAAAAATATATTTCTCCTGTGCTGTGCCTGGGGAAGCCATTCTGTTAGAAGTATTAACATCCTAAAGACATGTCCTCCCTCCACCACTGCAATGAAAAAATAATTAAAAAAACCCCTATAGATGAGCTTTTGCTCTGAAAAAAACAAGATATATCTTCATTCCTTCGTTCAAGAGAGATCTGTTCTTCTAATTCAAGATGAGATTACTGGAAAGGGATTTTATAATGTGATTGGCTTTTCCAAATTTCCTGTAAACAAGATGACAATCAGCGGCAATATTTCAAAATTTGTTGGCATGTAAGCTCTCATTTTTTATCGGGGGCTGGGGGAGAGGCGATGGGTGGTTGGAGGAAAGCTACATCACCTTCCTCTCCGGCTATTACTTAATATAAAAACAGACCAGCAAGCTATGGCCTAGATAATTAGATATGTTACACATTATTACATTAGCAGAGAGAAACTTATGGACACACACACACACACACACACACACACTGTATATAATCAAAGCTCTTGGCAGAGCGGGGAGAAAAGGGGAGAGGTTCCTCTCCATAGGCATGGATTTGTAGCTGTATTCTTTGTCTATTAATGTAGGTGGAATAATAATAATAATAATAGTAGTAGTAATAATAATATTTTTTTATTTATACCCCGCCCTTCCTGGTTCAAAAACTGGGCTCAGGGCAGCTAACAACAAATTTAAAACACTTAATTATAAAAGCAGCATAAAATACTGTATAAAAACATGAATAACAATAAAATTCAAAAATCAATTTAGGGGAAATAAGCATTAAATAAGCATACTGTATTGTTTAATTAGTGTTTTTATGGAGCAGTTAAGTAATTTCGTTGTCCCCGAAGGGGGCAATGACAATAAAGATATTATTATTATTATTATTATTATTATTATTATTATTATTATTATATCACCAGGAATGTGAACAAGGTCCGTCCATCAGCTTCAGCTGGTGGCTCAGCTTTACCCCTATCTAGGACCAGGATATCCTACTTGGTCTATGCTTTGGTAACCTCCAGGTTACATCACTGCCACACGTTATATGTAGGGCTGCCTCTGAAGAGAGTTCAGAAACTTCGGCTGGTGCAGATTTCAGTGACCAGGTTGTTCACCGGGGCAAGACAGTTTGAGCATAAAACGCCAATTCTAGCCTGACTGCACTGGCTGCCAGTTAGTTTTGGGGGCCAATTTCAAGTGCTGGTTTTGACCTACAAAACCTTAAATGGCTCAGGACCACCATTCCTCAAGGACTGCCTCTCCCAATAGGAACCAACTCAGACCCTGAGGTCATAATCGGAGACCCTTCTTCATGCGCCTCCTCCACAAAAAGTCCAGAGGGCGGCAACAGGGCCTTTTCTGCAGTGGCTCCCCACTTGTGGACTGCCCTCCCCAGGGAGGCTCGCCAGGCACCTTCGTTACGTGTCTTTAGGCGTCAGACAAAAACGTTTACTCACTCTGCAGGAGCAAAAGCCCTGGTGTACACATGCGGAGTTTCTGAGTGCTTCACACTTCCTTTGCCGATTGAACCGCAATGAGGAGCGGGAGTCAGTTGGTCTGTTTTGTGCTTCTAAGACATGTGGAGCCCCCTTGCAACGGATTTGAAATGAAACATTCCAACAGCAACTGCCCCACATTCCTGGCACTCTGGGACAGAGAAGGGAGGGTGGAATGAAATGCTCATGTTATTCATGTAATAAATACAGATTTTGCAAAGTAGGATGCCACGACGCTTCCTTTATATGGAGTGCTATGAGTTAAGCGGTGCAGTCCTATGCATGTCTGCTCAGAAGTTGTTGGCATCCGTATTTCTTGGGAGACAATAGAAAGAGCCTTCAGGGGTGAAATCAAACCATTGGAGAGCTACAACGCCTGCTGTGGCTGTAGAGACCAATACGGGAGAGACATGGTTTGTTGCAGGTAGGGCAGATGAAGGTGTCCAGTTTCACTGCTACAGGTGCGCTATGGAATTTCTGCTCTCTGCGCTTTCTGGTCACCGCAGTGGATACAAGACCTTTCTTTCTGTCTTCAGCAGGAAGCCCCCCAGAATTCAACGGGACTTACTCCCATTACTCTGCTACCTATATCTACTGGCAAGAGTGCCAAACGGAATATAATATTGGGGGGAGGCAGGTAAGCCCTGCCCCACATAATGGATCACCAGATGCAACATGCATGCGCTCGCACACACCCAATTTGAATGGCAATGACCATCAGCTGGGGGGGGGCTCAAATATTTTATTGGGGTGCTGCTGAAGGCAGTTGGCTCCTATGTCTACTGGACTTTTTTTGTATTGAACTTCCTTCTGATTGATGCTATTTATTTCAAAACCTATTCATCTTAAACAGCTCCATAGCAAAACTCCCTTGGAGGTTCATAGTCTCGATCCTGCAAACTCTTGATGGGCTCATCCAGTTCAGCTTCTTGTTCTCAGAAACGCCAACCAGATGTCCCTGGGAAGACTCCAAGCAGGGCATGAGAAAGGGCATTCTCCCACTCATGACCCCGTTATTGAGAGGCACACTACAACTGATTCCTCCTTCATGGACCACTGCAGATTTTATGGACTCCATGATCACGGCAGATGGTGACAGCAGTCACAAAATTAAAAGACGCCTGCTTCTTGGGAGAAAAGCGATGATAAACCCAGACAGCATCTCAAAAAGCAGAGACATTACCGTGTCAACAAGGATCCATATAGTTAAAACTATGGTTTTCCCAGTAGTGATGTATGGAAGTGAGAGCTGGACCATAAAGAAGGCTGACCGCCGAAGAATGGATGCTTTTGAATTATGGTGCTGGAGGAGACTCTTGAGAGTCCCATGGACTGCAAGAAGATCAAATGATCCATTCTGAAGGAAATCAGCCCTGAGTGCTCACTGGAAGGACAGATCCTGAAGCTGAGGCTCCAAGACTTTGGCCACCTCATGAGAAGAGAAGACTCTCTGGAAAAAACTCTGATGTTGGGTAAGACTGAGGGCACAAGGAGAAGGGGACGGCAGAGGACAAGATGGTTGGACAGTGTTATAGAAGCGACCAACATTGACGAAACTCTGGGAGGCAGTGGAAGACAGGAATGCCTGGCGTGCTCTGGTCCACGGGGTCATGAAGAGTTGGACATGATTAATTGACTAAACAACAACAACTGATTCTGGAGGGAATATAGCCATTACGACAAGTACTAGCAGCAGCCATGGATGGTGGTTTTTCAATCACAGCATAGCAGAAGCTGATGTAACCATATCATTATGAGCTGGCTGTCCCCCCTCCTTTATTCCTCTGCCCTCCTCCCATTGTAAATTCCGCCTTCCATCATTTGTATAACTTTGCCACTCATTTATTTCTGACGGGTTTCGTTTTCACTGACCTTGGTTGCTTTCCCTCAGTGCCTGAACTGAGATTGCTCTTTGTGTCTGTTTGACAGGTTTATAAAAAACCAATTGGACTTGGCAGGTATTTAGGCCTTAATCCAGACAGGCTCCTTCCCCATTTTAAAACATTACATTAATGTTTAAGAGAGGATACTGTTCCTGTTCCATAACCACTTTTCATAAATGTTTTAATGCTTCCAAGCCTGAACTCCACTGAGGTCAATTTGAAGATCCCAAATAAAATATCTTTCCTTCACAGATGTTCCCACGCTGCCTGCAGGAGGGGTAGCAGTCCTTTTGTGTATCTCAAACTAACCAGGAAGACAATTGCTTTGCCACTGGGAAGTACTACGAGTACGCCCTTCTCAAGAGGTGGGAAATAAAGATGGGTGAAATATACTCGGAGTCGAGAGTGGATTTCATGCTCTTTATTCAGCTCATAGTGGTGAGGAGGAATGGAAGTTCCCCCAGAATGTCTGCTTTATATACTATATTTACAGAATGGGCCCCACATGATTGGCTAATTCCGGGATTCTTCTGTAGGCCAATCAGGTTGCGGATTCACTTCCACCTGGAGCTGGATTGGGTGGTTCCTGTGGACCAATCAGACTGCTGCATTCTGGATCCTATTCAACTCAGTACATAACAATGGGTTTAGGTTAGAGATGTCTTCAGTCTTCCCTCAGATATTTCCCTGGTCTGAGGGAAGCTGGGTGTTTTTTTTTTTGCTTGACATTCATGAACAATGGGGCTCATCAACCTGGGAAGGCAGCCCATCCAGGAGAAGGAAGACTTTAAATATCTGCTGCCTTGTATCTTCCCCAGAGTGGCTGGGGCAACCCAGTTAGATGGGTGGGGTACAAAAATATCATTATATTATTATTATTATTAATAATAATGCACACAGAGAGACAGGATGGACTGGACCCTAGGCGGTTCCAACCTGTTTCAGCCAAATGAAGGTTGCCCCAGTTCTAGTCAGCTTGCCTCCCTTTCCTACATCCTTTCCCACTGTTCCATTCCTTCCATCTTTGTTGTTATGTGTTTTGTCTAGGGAGGGACCTCAGGAAGGCAGAGCCTCGTGCTCCCTGCCTTGAGACCCCGGTGCTAGAAGACACTTACTGCAAAAGGCTTTGGGGACCTGCAGGATTCCACTAGCTCCCATTCCTCACTATGGACGCTGTCTGCACTATACATTTAAAGCAGAACCAGTCCACTTTAAGCAGTCATGGCTTCCCGCAGAGAATCCTGGGAACTGTAGTTGGTTAAGGGAACTGAGAGTTGTTAGGAGATCTCCCATCCTCTCTCAGAGCTACAATTTGCAGAGTGGTTTAGCAATAAATCCTCCTTCCCAGGCAACTCTGGAGATTGTAACTCTGTGAAGGGAATAGGAATTTGTTTACCTCCCGAACATGAGGCTGAAAGTGCTGTTCTGTTTTAGATGTGTTTCATAAAAGAATACTAATAATGTGTTGCTGCGACTGGCTGAAGAAGGTTTGCCACTAGAGGGTGATACAAGAACAGTCATTAGGATGGTAAATTCCAGGCAGGCTGTTCTTCTAATTTTGATAGGATTACGTCCACGCCTCGCCTTGGCTCACTTGATTTCTCATCACTTGATTATTTTGGGCTTGACGACTCAGAGCTGAACATGTGAACTGGCTGCATTGAAGTAACAGAAAGTAATGTGAGAGTTTGATCCGGGAAGTTTGATCAGCGACGACTTGTTCACTTGCTAGTTGTTGCCTGGTGGTTCAGTCATCAGTTGATAGCATGCATGGGGGAACCAATTTCTCTAAAAGCAGGAATGGGGAACCTGTCACCAACCAGAAGTTGTCAGGCTCCAATTCCCATCAGCCCCATCAGTATGGCCAGTGATCAAGGATCACGGGAGATGTAGTGCAGCGATGTCACTGGCTAGCTCAGCTGGTGCTGAGATGATCCTCAGGGTCTCTCCCAACTGTACACTTCTATGATTCTATAAACATCTGGACAGGCCCAAGTTCCCCACCTGCGCCTTAAACCATGATGATGGAAAAAAGGTTCAGTGGAAGTCATTTGACATTTCCTCCCTCTGCTGGTTGAGCAGTAACTCAATCCTGATCTTTCTGGGAATCTTACTCTTCTTCATGCTATTGCTCAAACCACTTTGCCATGTGTTGCAGTGGCACTAGAAGTGTTCCAGCAAACACCTCATGCATTCATTGCATTCATTGGTTAAGGGTGCTGAGAGTTGTTAGGAGATCCCTATTCCCCTCAGAGAACTCTGGGAAAGAGGGAATGACTGTTAAACTTTCCTGGGAATTGTAGCTCTGTGAGGGGAGTAAGCCGCCTACAAACAACTCTCATCACTCTTAATAAGCAACAATTCCCTTACTTGATGGGAGAAATCTCAACCCCTGTGGGCCATCTAGGGAGGGTAAAGGGGCCAAGGGCCTCCCTGAAATTTTCAAGGAGGGGCTAGGCCCCCTCAATATTCCACAGTCTGCAGTGGGCCTCGCTGGGCCTACCAGCACCTGTGGTGGGCCTCATGGCCTCTTCCCACTGTGTGATGTCACACAAGTGACATGTGTGTGATGTCATGCGTGGGCGTTGGGCACCCCTGGAGTTGGGCGGAACCCGGTGCCTATGGCCACAACTGCATAAAGTGGTATGATACTGCTTTTAATGTAGACTGCATAGTATTGTGCTATATTGACTACCTGAAGTGGGTGGATAGGGAGTCATCCATCCAAACCCCCATTGGGTCCATCTGAGCAAGGAACCATAGAACAATTCAGTAGCAAGTAGCAAGTACCAAAGGGTAAGGACCAAAGTAGGGGGCCACTGGTGAAGGATATAGAAGGGTTAAGAACCAAGCCAGAAGAGAGGGCTGAAGAGCAAGCAAGGAAAACACCAGAGTTCAACTTCTGGAAGACCACATTGGTCAAGCAAGTCTCAACTGCACCAGGAAACTGTCTTATGCTCCTCTCAGATGCAGCTTTACCTTGTCAGCTGTTCTTGAGAACTAGACCTTGATTTATTTCTGTACTTAGATTTCTCTCAAACTTTCTGTTCCTAACCTGTTTATTTTTTTTCTATAACTGATGGAATTTGCTATCATTGCAGATCTATGAATTGTAGGAACTGCACAATCTGACTGATTAAAGCTGGTCTGTTGCCTGCGATATCTTGGTTCGCTCACAGTCATATCTCTATAAAGTGCTGAACTCCACCCCTCAGAGGCAATGATTGTGTTGTTCTTTCCCCTCCATGATCTATTTTTCTGGAATGGAAGAATGTCAGTCAAGAATCCTTTATCTTATCTTATCTTTATCTCTATTTACTTATTCTTCCCATCAGCACATAAAGAAAACAAATAGAATCCAGTTTTCTTTGCTGTGTCCCTTCTTTAATTCTGACATTTATTAGATAACTTCAACATGTTTTGCTGTTTTTAATATCTTTCCCAGTATCAATAGCAGAGGCTTCTTTCTCTTTCCAATTAGTCAGAGCATGGATTTTGCTTGTGGATAAGTAGATTTATGGTGAATTCAATAGCATAGCTGTGTATTTTACCGTTTAGGTTATTTAGAAGATATATTTTGAGGTCATTAGACAACTCATACACTAGATCTTTAATAAATAACCTAATTATCTTTATCCAATAAATCTTTATCCAGGGGCAAACCCACCAAATATAACAGGAATTGGATGGTTGTGAATTTCACCTCCTGCATAGAACATGACCTAACTTGCTTTTTTTGTGAGTACTTGCCAAGTACTATTAATACATAGGTTGGCATTCAGCTAACTTTTACTTAGACACACTGAAATTAACAAACATGACTACATTAGGCCCATATAGGTCTAGCACCCAGAACCTTTGCAACATAACTCACTATAACTTGAGTCAATGGCTTTTATGTGTCAAAATAGTCTAACAGACTTTCCTGTGGATAAAAAACATAAATATAGCAGGACTTGAGTATTCAGAAGCATTAATACCTCTTACCATGGAGGCAGAATATAGTCATTGTGGTTAGTCTTATCCTTGATGAATCTGTCTAGTCCTCTTTTAAAGCCATCCAAGCTGGGGGCCATCACTGCCTTTTGTGGAAGTGAATGCCATAATCAGTACTTCCAACACTGTCTCTGGAGGTTCAGGTAGGCTAGGTGACTATGTTGTTGTTGTTGTTTAGTCGTTTAGTCGTGTCCGACTCTTTGTGACCCCAAGGACCAGAGCACACCCGACACACCTGTCTTCCACTGCCTCCTGCAGTTTGGACAAACTCATACTGGTAGCTTCAAGAATACTGTCCAACCATCTCGTCCTCTCTCGTCCCCTTCTCCTTGTGCCCCCCATCTTTCCCAACATCAGGGGTTTTTCCAGGGAGTCTTCTCTTATCATGCGTGGCCAAAGTATTGGAGCCTCAGCTTCAGGATCTGTCCTTCCAGTGAGCACTCAGGGCTGATTTCCTTCAGAATGGATAGGTTTGATCTTCTTGCAGTCCATGGGACTCTCAAGAGTCTCCTCCAGCACCATAATTCAAAAGCATCCATTCTTCAGCGATCAGCCTTCTTTATGGTCCAGCTCTCACTTCCATACATCACTACTGGGAAAACCATAGCTTTAACTATACGGACCTTTGTTGGCAAGGTGATGTCTCTGCTTTTTAAGATGCTGTCTAGGTTTGTCATTGCTTTTTCTCAGAGTGGTTGTAGCTCTGGGAGGGGAACAAGGGTCTCCTAACAACTCTCAGCAGCACGCTTAAGAAACTTCAGCTCCCACAATTCTTCAGGGGGAGCCATGACTATTTAAAATGGTATTATAGTGCTTTATGGTGTGAATGTGACCTTAGGGCAGATCCACACTGTCGATTTAGAGCACATTCAATGCACATTCAAAACACACAACTTCAAGAATAATGAAAACCATAGTTTCCATAACTTCAAGAATCGTGAAGACCATAGTTTCCAATTCCCAACACCCTTAACACTCAATGAGCATTGAATGTGCTTTTAAAGGTTGGGTGTGGATCGGCCCTTAGTCTCCACCATTAGGAACAACTGGGAACAAATGCCGTGTTTTCACCTAAATCTTCACTCTCTAATGTAATTAGCATAATGATTAATACTCCATCCGTGAGCAGGCAAGAGGTAGCAGAGTGGAGAATGAATGGCATCTTGTTTGGAACCTCAAGCTGTCAAATAAAACAAACAAACAAAGAAACAAATGTGATTACTCAGAGATGCTCTACTTCAGATTTGCATTGCTTTGTTCCCCTTCTTAAATGGACACAGTGGGCTCACATCGCATAACAAAGCTTGGTTCTCTTGGGAGGTGCTGTCACTATTAGACCTTTGAGAAGCTCCTTCAACCAGGTTATTCATTGACTGGAATCCCCCAGAGAGAATGGTCAGCCTCATTACCTGGGGATCCCTAGGCCACTCTGACTCACCACCGCAGTTGTTTTCCCCCAGGCATCAACACTCTCACAACTTCAAAAGACCTTATTAATGGTTGAGCCTGATTCCACAAAGCACCAGGATCTTGCCTGAGATGGGAGTATTCCTGAGATGTATGGTGTTAGTAGAGTTATTTGTATATTGCAGTGATTTTCAAAGCTCTGAAAGGTTAAAAAAAAATCCATTGGAGGGGGAAGGATGAGGGAAACCACAACTGCTTCATCCAGAGGTTGTGCTTGTAAATGAATCTTTGTTGGCTTCCCAGAGCTACAGCTAAGGAGATAGCACTCACTGCAGAAAACAGTCTTGCTTTAAATAGAACAATCACAAATTGAAGTTTCTCATGCCTCAAATGCCTGGTGTGTTGGGTGACTGAAGGAGGTCATGCCCAAAGCTTAAATCAGGAATTGGCAACCTGGTCGCCCTCGAGATGTTTGACGACTCCAGCTCCCATCAGCTCCACCCAGCATACCCCATGGTCAGGGATGATGGAAGTTGTAGTCCTGCAACATCTAGAAGGCCACAGGTTCGGAGTCAAATTCAAGGAAGAGTAGCTTACTCCAAGGTAGTGCCCTCCACTTGTCCCACCATCCATGACAAACTGAGTTGTAGTCTGAAGCCTATGGAAGCCACCAGTTTGGAGAAGGCTGGATTATTTATATGGCATCACCAATAACTATACGTACCTTTGTTGGCAAGGTGATGTCTCTGCTTTTTAAGATGCTGTCTAGGTTTGAAATTTAGGCTTGTGCAATTAAAGTGGATTAAAGGTCCACCCTGGCACAACAAATCCACTTTAAACAGACAACAGGCATTTTATGGTGAGAAAAGTGATGGGGATACACATTGCAAAGTGTGGGGTGGACATATGATTAATGGGATTAGGCATAACCACTGCACAAAGGAATCAAGATGAATTCAGGATAAATACTCAGTGTTGTATAACCTCCCCATAAGCTAATCAGAAAGTTTGCTCCACAACAACAAGGCATCATTTAACCCCTGCACAACCTTTTTGCAAGCAAATCAGGACAAACGCTCAACAAGCCGGTCATATGGAGGAGTCCTTCAGACTCTTTAAAAATATTGCGGAGGCCTCCACCCTTTCCCTGTCTCCTCTTAGGAGGCTTATTACAAGCCAGCTGATAATACCTGCACTGCAGATGGGCTAGAGGGGCAGAAAATCATTGCTGCCCACTCAAACAGAGCAGGTTCTACTATTATTTATTTATTCATGCATGCATGCCCGTGTTTGCAGATGGCATCCTAGTCTGCCCTTTGCATTCCTTGCATAAATCAACTGTCAGGCTAGCCTTTGCACCTTTTGCCTGCCACAGCAAGGCGTGAAGTTCTGACCTGAGTCATATCCTAGTCGGGATGATTGGCATAAATGAGTATGCAATTTGACCCTGAGTGAATATTCTTGTTCCTTTGCAGGAGCACCTGCAATGTGTTTACCAAGAAGCTACTATCCCTTTCCAGAGAAATCTAAGTGCTGTGGACAGAATGACAGGCAGTTGGGGGCTCGAAGTACAAGGAGAGAAGCAAGGAAGTCACTCTTTGGGTGACCTCAGGCCAGTCACTATCTCCTGGCCTAATCAACCTCACAGGTTTGTTGTGAGGATAAAGTAAGAGTGGGGACAATGTCAATGTGCCACAATTTAAGAAGAATATTGACAAGCTGGAATGTGTGCCAATGAGAACAACCAAGATGATCAAGGCTCTGGAAACCAAGCCTTATGAGGAATGGTTGAGGGAGCTGGTTATGCTTCGCCAGGAAAAGAGGTGACTGAGAGAAGATATGATAGCCATCTTCAAATATCTCAAGGGCTGTTACATGGAGGATGGAGCAAGCTTATTTTCTCCTGCTCTGGAGGCTAAGACCTGAACCAATGGATTCAAGTTACTGCCACAGATTTCCCACCCCTAGTCTGTACCGACTGGTAGCAGCTCTCTGAGGTGTGTTTCAGCAGAAGGTTGTTCTGGTGTTTCTCCATCATGATCCATGGCTCATGTTCTTCCCGTGATTAGGAAGGGGTTGAGTAAACATCCCACTTTCCAGGGAAAATGAATTCTATAAGAATGGGGGAACTTTTTCAGTCCAAGGGCTTCATTCTCTTTTGGACAGCTTTCTGAGGACAACCCATCAGTGGTGGACAAGGCCAGAGGCAAAAGGGGATGGAGCGACAAGTGTAAGTTTGGTGGGCTGCATTCCACAAATGAGTCCAGCTAGCAGAAGGCCACATGAGCTCTTGCTGCTCCAACCTCTCCAGCAGCTGGTCAGGTGATGGTCCAACCAGCTGGGTGGTGCTGTGGCTTCTCCTCAGAGACTCAGAGGGAACAATGTTCCAAGTAAGTCCTCCCTTGGCCTCCTGGTGTTCTGGGAAATTGGACTGATTTCTTCTCCCTCTTCCACCATCCCTGTCCATTGCCTATGCTGCATAAGGCTGATAGGAATTGTAGTCCAAAAATAACCAGAGGCCAGCTACACGAGAAGATGGATCTGATGACTGTTGCAGTTAATAATTTTGGACAAACAGTGAATACCTATATAGAAACCTCTCAGGAACCAACCCAGGAATCTGCTTTGACAGGGCATGTTGTGCAGAAGACAAAGGAGGAGGTTGCTGTTGAACCTCAAGTAATGCAAGTGGAGAGAGCCGCGGCCTTGCAGGAACATAAGCTGTTGTTTTTGATGACCGAACCTGGAGAAAGTCAGATTTGGAGAGATGGAGTCTCATTTGGATTGGAGATGGGAAATTGGATAGATCCTCCTATGCAGGGCTGTTCTGGCTTCTGGGATCTGGTTCTGCGCCAGGGGGAGTCTGGAGTTGTCGGGGCCTTTAACTTTGGAGGGACTTTGAAACATGCCTTGAAATACCTTTTGGATTTTAGTGCTGACTATGGAGAATGGGCTGACCTGTCGAGAAGGGATAAAGACATTGTTAGGTTGCAGTCTCCCTGAGATCTACTCCTCAGCAATAAAGGAAGGAAATTAAGAACAAGATCAGCAGAAGACAAAGTAAAGTGCAGGTATAAATATGAAGAAGATCTGCAGAAGGGACATGGAAAAGAGTTAAGAGCCTTGGATAGAAGATCACCAGGTTGATGGACTAAATGGAATGGATAGAAAGGACTGACAGAACCTGAGACCAGGAAGAAGAGACGGTGGATGAAGATTGGAAGAAAGTTTAAAAACTCATTTAGAGAAATATTGTAAAATTAATGAGTGTTAGAAAAAATGTTGGAATGAAACTATTTGGCTTTAGTAGAAATGCTATAAGGAGTTATGTGCAAATAAGTTTTAAGTTTTAGGGCTTTTGTGATAAGATAAGGTTAAAATAAATTAAGACAATTTAATGACAGAACATAGTGAAAGATGGAAAGGATTTGCTGAGATAATTAATAACTAGAATACAAAAAAGGGAGGTGTGAGGAGGTCAATGAAACAAGATAACGAAAGATAAAGATTTGGGAATATTGGATTTGTTTTTAATTTTTTGTTCGCTTTTGTTTTTGGCTTTGATGTATTGTGTGTTTTGTTCTCTTCTTTCTTTTTATTGACTTGTATTGTTTAATTTCTTTTTTTTCTTTTTTTTCTTTCTCTTTTTTTCTCTGTAATTTTAAATCCTCAATAAATATCATTTTTTTTAAAAAAAAACAAAAATAACCAGAGGCAACCAGTTTGGTGATGGCTGATCATGAATGAAACTCAAGATGAATTATTTTAAAGGGAAGTGTCAGCTTTAACTCTGCTAAATCACTGCTCCCGTTTTGTCCCAGTTTTGCATCCTTAGAAGTTTTTGGGCTTGCCTTTTTTTATATATAAAAAAATGTTGTTATTGTGAGTTGCATAGGTGCCTGAAAATCAGTTTTGTTGTTATGGCATTTGTCCCAGGTTTTAGCTGTAAAATGTTGCTTCAGTTTGAATGTACCTCCTGCTCCCCAGTATTGCCTTTGGCAACGAAGGGTGAGCTGAAATATTTTAAACAAAGCATTCCCCCCCCCCCCAGGTTTCAGACTTCTTTCTCCCCTAGCAGTGTCTAGACAGAGCGGACTGGGCAATTGGTGTGGGTGGGTGTTCTTGCAGGTAAAGGACCAGAACCTTTTGCAACAGAGATTCATTATCGCCTATCCCACTGGAGGAACTATATTTTTCCATTACGCTGCTTTGATCAAAGTATTTTGATGAGATTGAGGCTGGTGGACCTCTTGAGACACATCTCAGCTGTGGAGTGATGTTGACATGAAGCACGTTATAAGGGTCGTAGCTCAGTTGGAAAGCAGATATTTTGCATTCCGGAGTACAATTCTGAAGTGCAATTCACTGCCTCTCCAGGTAGGGCTGGGAATGTCTTCTGCCTGCAACTCTGGACAACTCTGGCCAGTGAGTTTAGGTAATGCTGATCTAGATGGGCTGGCTCAGGATAAGGCAGGTTCCTGTGTTAAAGTGGGTGGGTATGTGGGAATCAAAGGGGTTAACACAATGACGTATGTAAACAGCAGGGCTTTTTTCTTTTATTTGTTTTTATATACATTTTTATTAATTTTTTAACATATCATTTCCAACAATCATTTTTTTTAAAAAAAACATATTTATTAGAGTTTAAGTATTACAAAAAGAAGAGAAAAAAGAAATACGTACAATGAACAGCTACAAAGCCTCAAAGACAAAGGAAAATACAATAAAACAAAACATCAACAGTACATCAAAACATTAAGAAGAAGAAAAAATGATAAAAAAGCAAAAAAGAAACCCCGTATTTTCATATCCATCTCTTTCATTTGCTTATTTCCTCGACTTCCTCACACCTCCTTTTTTGTATTCTAGTTCGATTAATTGTTCCAGCAAGTCCTTTCCCTCTTTCTCAAATTTAGTTCCATAATTTATCTAAACGCAATTTAGCCTTAAATTTACACCTTTACCCAATGTCAATCTATTCATACTTAATTCTTTATAATATTTCTGCTAAAGTCATATAACTTCTTTCCAGCAGCCCCAACAATCATTTAACATAACTTCTTATTTTATACAATATTTTAGACTTCAATCATCAACAACCTCTGAAGATTTTCTGTTCTTTATCACTTATTCTGCATTTCTTAATTTCTCTATTACTTTTAATTGTCATTTACTAATAGTTCTCTTCATAGTCTTCCTTGCAACAATCCTCCTTACAGAATTTCTTGCAGTCCTACTAGCGGAATCTGTTTATTACAGTTGCTTTTCAAATAGTTCAAATATTTGCTCCATTTACTTCTAAGAATCTCTGGTCCTGCAGGTTTCGAATCTTTCCTGTTAATTTATCTTATTCTGCATAGTCCATTACTTTCATTTGCCACTCTTCTTTCGTTGGTAACTCTTCTTGCTTCCATTTTTGTGCCAGTAGTATTCTTCCTGCCGTTATTGCATATAAAAACAATTTACAGTGCTGTCTGTTAATATCCTTCCCTACAATGCCAAGTAAAAATGTTTCTGGTTTTTTAATAAATGTATATTTCAACATCTTTTTCATCTCAATATATATCATTTCCCAGAAGTTTTTCACTTTCTTACATTCCCACCACATGTGAAAAAGGTTCCTTCTTTTTCTTTACATTTCCAACACTTATTACTTATTTTATACATTTTAGCTAATTCCACAGGAGTAATATACCACCTATACATCATTTTCATCACATTTTCTTTCAAAGCATTGCATGCTGTAAATTTTAGTCCTTCTTTCCACAGTTTCCCCCCAATCTTTTAACTGTATATTATACCTAAAACCTGCAGCAGGGCTTTTTTCAGCTGGAACTCGCCAGAACTGAGTTCTGGCACCTCTCAGGTGGCAGGGACTGGCTGGATGAGGAGGAGTGGTGGAAGCCACCTGATCAAGAGCCCCCTCCCCCAGAAAGTACAGAGGGAGAGGATTTGGATCCTGGTTTCTGGTGGTGGGATACCGGCCATACTCCAGAGGAGGGGAAGAGCTGGGAAGTACTGGAGGCTGGGAGCTTGGAGGATGATGAAGAGGAGGAAACAAGAAGGTTTGCCAGCACAGGGTAGAGACAGGAACCAGACAGCTCCACCAGAGAGCTTCTCTACTGAAGGCCTGCAAACCCCACCCCACTTCCAGAACAAGGCATCTATTGCATGTTACTGCCGTATTTTTCGCTCTATAACACGCACCCGACCATAACACGCACGTAGTTTTTAGAGGAGGAAAATCCGTAGGCATGCCACCCATAGGCATCCGTAGGCATGCCACCTGTAGGCATTCCCTCCATAACACGCACAGACATTTCCCCTTACTTTTTAGGAGGAAAAAAGTGGGTGTTATGGTGCAAAAAATACGGTAAGTAGAGAGTCAGGCAGACGCAGAGAGGGTCCCTTGGGGCTTGCCATAGACAGAGGGAAGGACCTGACACAGGAGGCTAGGGAGTGAGGACGGAGTTACAAGCCAGTCCGGGCAACTGCTTCATCTGGACAGGAGTAACCCTTAGAAGTCTCTGCGAGTTCTCTGTTCTGCTTCCTTAACAAACTAACCGTAATTTAGCCGGTGTTCACTGTATTTTTCTGATTTGCGAATATCAGTTCTGTGGCATCAGGTGGGCGCTGTTGCCATTATAAGAGAGCAAGGCAGGTGTTTATGGTGAGTTCTGGCACCTCTTTTCCTAGAATAATAATATAATTATAATAATAATTTATTATTTATACCCCACCTATCTGGCTGAGTTTCCCCAGCCACTCTGGGCGGCTCCCAATCGAGTGTTAAAAACAACACAGCATTAAATATTAAAAACTTCCCTAAACAGGGCTGCCTTCAGATGTCTTTTAAAGATAAGATAGCTGCTTATTTCCTTCACATATGAAGGGAGGGTGTTCCACAAGGCGGGTGCCACTACCGAGAAGGCCCTCTGTCTGGTTCCCTGTAACTTCACTTCTCGCAATGAGGGAACCACCAGAAGGCCCTCGGTGCTGGATCTCAGTGTCCGGGCAGAACGATGGGGGTGGAGACGTTCCTTCAGGTATACTGGGCCGAGGCCATTTAGGGCTTTAAAGGTCAGCAGCAACACTTTGAATTGTGATCGGAAATGTACTGGGAGCCAATGCAGAAAAAGAGCATTGGCATACAGTAATTTTCTTAGGCAGTGCCAGCCTAAGGTGTTTTGCTGCCTGAGGTGAAGGAAAAGACGATGCCCCTTCCCTAAACTGGCTTAATCTTAATTCCACACAGGTGATGGAATACGACTCTTCTACAACAAATGAGGCGGCCATATTGATTTGTATGCTGTTGGTGGATTATTGTCACTGTCCTGTTGGGCTGTGTATGTGATAAAGGGGAGCCATACCGGGGTGAAGGCATCTTCTTCTGTTTGTCCCCGTGTCAGTTTCAGTTTATTAGTTTATTTTTCTAGTAGGGCTGCTTCCCATACTATTTGGTACCATTGGTCCATGCTTACTCCTGACAGGTCTCTCCAGTGTCTGGTTATGGTGTTTCTGGCTGCTGAGAGCAGGTGGGTTATGAGTTCTTTGTGGTGTAAATGGGCATTGTTGTCTTGGAAGATGTTTAGTAGGGCCAAACACCCACCCACCTCACCCACACACGAAAACAAAGATCACCACAGCCAATCACAAGCAAACAATCACACCCTAGGCCAACCCCAACCTCTCTCACCACCAAAGGAACACAAGTGAACAACACAAGCAATGCTGACACCAAACTCTACATACATTAAACAAAATAGAAACACCGCCACCCGACCCCACCCCTATCCATCTTCCCTCTCTCCACCCCCTTTCTTTTTTCTTTTTTCTTTTCTTCTCCCCCTAATGCCTCAACAAATGAAACAGATTTGTAAAACGGATGTTACATGGAAAAAAAAAATACGAGGCACTACACTTCTGTAAAACAAGAAAATCCTGAATAAAATATATATTAAAAACAAACAAACAAATGAGGCGGCAGGCCAGCAAAGGAAAAGGGCCCTTTGGAGGCTGGCACAGATGGCATTGCTGCTGTCTCACAACATCACTTCTCTCATGTTGGGGTGGCCCTGACTGGAGGTGAACGAGCCAAGGAAAGCTTCCCAAACACGACTTATGATCCTGCCTTCTTCCTCAACCTTTCCAGTTCCTTCGCTGCCTGATTTGGTGGAACTGCTCAAGTGGAGAAGCACATGGGATGTGGGCAACATGGGGACAACCACGTCTCTGGATTGTCACTGGACTCCTGTGCCCCTGTCATGGAGAGCATAGAGGTATCTCTATATACAGAGGTAACCTTTCCTCTGTTTGGTAGTTGTGCCTGCGCATTGCAAAAGTAAGTTTCAGTAAGTTTAATGGGTCGCATCCCTCCCACTTTTGAGCACTGATTGTACATCAAGCTGCTTTATTAGAATGTTGAATGAAATTTCGGAGAGAGTTATAAAGAATTATTTTTGTCTGACCTGAAGACAGGAAAAGCACTGGCCCAACTCTCCCCTTAATTTTACTGGTTTTATGTAAATTTGCCTCCACTTCTACCTGATTTATATCTCACTGCAACGAGAACATAGCCCACACTCATTCTTGGCACGCAATTTAAGGAGACAAGCCGAATTTTGTTTACAGCCTCTTGTCAAACGCAATAAGAATTTAATAGAAAACTGGAAGTTAAAATACTTTATAAATTTTATAGTCTTAACCAACCAATGCAATAGCTCCAGCTTCTTTATTTCAAGAAGATGCTTTTATTCTATATACTGTAGAGTGAAGCTTTGGAATAGGAGCATAGGAAATTGCTCCTTGCAGCAGGTCCATCCAGCTCAACTGATTGCAGGTCCCCAGGCTGGGTGGTTTCCAACAATACTTGAGGAAACCAGGAATGGAAACGGAGGACTTGTATGCAAAATGTGGGTTCCACCATTGAGCTACAGCCTTCTCCTCTGTTATCCCAGCAGAAAAATCTATACCCACCCAGATGTGTGCATAGATGTACAGGGATGCCCACTCCCACAGAGGGAGCCAATCTGTCTCTTGTGTATCTGTTCTATCCATGGAAATGAATGGGGAAATGATTTTGGCTGAAGGACCTCTGCACACATGTGATCTCAGTTAAGTATCATTTCCTCGATTTCTAAGCACTAACGCTTTTTCAGACAAGGCTCACCTATATTTTTGAGATTGCTCCTCCTGAGAGAACACAGTATACAATAAACATACAATTAGGAATTAATATGAAGGTCCCAATCAAGGCAATGATTGCGCAGGTAATCAAGTAATAAACATAAGTAATCAAGCATTTACTTGCTCAGCAAAATGTGGAGCGATGCCCCATGTAAAACTAAGATGCATTTAGGAATATGTTTATTCCAATTCTCCGTGTGTAGCATACTTATACTTAGGAGAATTCAAGATTTCCTATTTTCCCCACTTTGAAAAAATATATTTTTAGTTCTCATTATATACTGTATCTGCACCCCCGTCCCAGCAATTTTTGGTGGAACCCCCAAGAATTTGGTGGCGGCTGAAATGGCAAAGAAAAGAAAAGAATAGAAAAGCAACAAACGCTCTTCAATTGCCTGGAGGTTCATAAAATAATCTCTAGTGGTTTTCATGAGTGTTAAGGATCAGCATTTGTTGTTGTTGTTGTTGTGCTGGTGGTGTCACCAAGGCAGGATCACTGCTGCAAATCTACTGCATGTTGCTTCCACATCAGTTTGCATCAAACACATTTTTGCTAACTTGTGCAATACATGTCAGCCACTTCCCTGCCAATGAGAAATGCCTCTGACTAACCGTGGCTCTAGCACTGCAGACAAAACTCTTTCCCAGCCCTAACTGGGGATGCCAGGAATTAAAACTGGGACCTTCAGCAGATCAAGGCAAGCACTCTCCCACAGAACTGTGGGGACCCTCCTTGTTCATTGGAAAATGTGTTTTCCATCTCTTCCTAATGCTTCCGCCTTTATTTTAAAGCAAGGAAAGTTGGTAGAACCTTCATGTGACATTTGGATTGCCAACTTCTTTACTGGCCTGTATCTGCCACCTGCCACATCAGCTGGACAGAAAGAAATTAAGTCACCAATTTCTCCGCCCCCTGGCATTTTATCTCCAGGATGCTTCACTGGCTTCATTTCTACCTGTTCAGGTACTGTTGCAGGTGACAGGCGCAGGAGCAGGGACCAGGAAAGAAGTTGGCAACCCAGAGAGTACACGAATATTCTACAATTTCCCCCTGCTTCCCCTTCACCTCCCGGACACAATTAAGCAAACATATTTTCTACAATGAATCAGGAGGATCTCGATATCATCCTCTTACTAGGTTTCTGGCAGGAGCTGGGGTCTGTATCATGATTTCCCAGCTCTGACTAAGACTAGTAACCTGCATAAAACATGCAGCAGGGAACAATCTAATAAAAAAATCCATCCCGATTTTTATGTGGGCCTGTCAATCTGGGTAGCTCTGCAGGGCCAATGGAATTCAGAGGCATGAATAAAAGGTATGTCTTCCAGCTATAGAGCCAGGATGTAAATCCCCTTAATCTAGAATTGCCATATTTCCATAGAGATCAATTCCTGTGTGCGGGATATAGAACATCCTGGCACAAAGAAGTAATAAATAAATAAATACTCACCCACGTATGCATTTTTTTAAAAAAATAGATTAGACCTCGTTTATATATATTTACACAAAGCTGATGGGATTTTTTTTTAAAAAAAGAAAAATATGGATGATATCCAACATCAGTTATACTCAGAGTAGACCCATTAAAATCACCCTAATTCAACATTTTACTATTTTCAGTATAATATCATGCTGTTTAGACATTGCATGTAAGAAGAAACAAACACCAGTAAATAGAAAGAAAATAGAAGCCAAATCAAATACCGTATTTTTTGCTCTATAAGACTCGCTTTTTCTCTCCTAAAAAGTATGGGGAAATGTCTGTGCGTCTTATGGAGGGAATGCAGGCTGTGCAGCTATCCCAGAAGCCAGAACAGCAAGAGGGATTGCTGCTTTCACTGCACAGTGATCCCTCTTGCTGTTCTGGCTTCTGAGATTCAGAATATTTTTTTCCTTTTTTTCCTCCTCCAAAAACTAGGTGCGTCTTGTGGTCTGGTGCTCCTTATAGAGCGAAAAATATGGTATATGGCACAGCATTTCTCTTTTCCCCCGTGTTGTTAAAACAACAACAACTTTAGATGTGCTTTACTAATGTATAAGTTTCATTAGTTTTTGACTTGCCATTTGGCAAACCAGCAACTGGAACTGAAGGTCCTGTCAACACTGCATGTGTTGGCTAAGAAAGGCTAAGGCTTGGATCCTGATTCTTTGCTCTGTGACAGAATTGGTACGGTTAAGGGAGGGGAAGCAGAAACGTTGGTCTTCCTTTACAGAATGGACAAAGCAAAGATTTAACGATTGACAGGTCTGCCAACAGAGGGGGCCCTCTGAATGAACATATACTGGGTCTTGAGCCAGCAGGGCCCCCAGTCTCTTAACTTCTTTAAAAAAAAAAAAGTCCATCAAACTTTTCTGAAGAAAGTTAGCACCGAAAAAGCAGAGGCAGCTCTAATAGAATACTTTCTGGACATCCGATTGGCCACTATGGGTATAGGATGCTCACAGTATAGTGAGCACATGGACAACATGAACCTTTTGGCAGCTCCAGAAAGGCCTTCCTTAGGTTATGTACATATATAAAGTTTTTTAATGGAAGGAGAGTTGTTTGGGAGATCAATTCAAAAGAAGACAGGGCTTCTGTACTTTCATGTGGCAACTTCTATTAAATATGAAGGTAAAGGGTAAAAGGACCCCTGACCATTAGGTCCAGTCATGACCGACTCTGGGGTTGCAGCGCTCATCTCGCTTTACTGGCCGAGGGAGCCGGCGTACAGCTTCCGGGTCATGTGGCCAGCATGACTAAGTCGCTTCTGGTGAATCAGAGCAGTGCACGGAAACACCGTTTACCTTCCCGCCGGAGCGGTACCTATTTATCTACTTGCACTTTGATGTGCTTTCGAACTGCTAGGTTGGCAGGAGCAGGGACTGAGCAACGGGAGCTCACCCCGTCACGGGGATTCGAACCGCTGACCTTCTGATCGGCAAGTCCTAGGCTCTGTGGTTTAACCCACAGCGCCACCCGCGTCCCACAAATATGAAGGAGACCTGTCCTATTTTGCACCCAGCCATGCTTCTAAGTGCCCTCTTCTTCTCTGAATGGAAGCTTTTTCTATTCCTACAATTTAATGGTGGGATCCAACTGTATATGTTTGTTCTGAAGGCCGGTGTAAGCAGCAGATTCACATCTTCAAATGTAGATCTGTTCAGCCATGTGTAAAGTGTGGGTGTGGGGTGCAGTTAATTCATGAAAGTGGCTTATGGGCAAAGGGTTCAGAACACAGAGTCCAGATAGTAGGAAAGGACAACCATAATAACAGACTGTGCTAATAAGGTCACTTGAAAGTTTGACTCCTGGGAGTATTTGACCATGAGGAGCGAAATCGAGGCATTTAATGGTATAGTTTCAACCTACACAACCTACTTTCAGCCTCACAACACCCTACTAAACCAGCAGACTGAAAATGTACTTAATCTTATTAAAGAGAACATAAGCAAGCATGACAGTGGGAGCTAGCCAGTGTTTTTCCATAATGCCACCTATATGAACTATTTGCCTCCCAGGCAGAAGTTGTGAGCTTGTGATAGATAGATAGATAGATAGATAGATAGATAGATAGATAGATAGATAGATGATAGATAGATAGTTATAGATAGATAGATAGATAGATAGATAGATAGATAGATAGATAGATGATAGATAGAATTACCACCTGGCTCTCAAGAAACATGTTAATTCCCTTGTGGCTAAGGTGATTCACTAACCTGGGGAAAGCAATGAATGAATGAATGAATGAATGTGTATGCCTTGGTTTAAGAACGCTTTGGTTTAAGAACGGACTTCTGGAACGGATTAAGTTCATAAAACAAGGTACCACTGTATGTATATATTTGTGTGTGTATGTGATTTTTAAGGACACTATAGATAAATCCCATTCCATGGTTTTTTTAGGGGAAGGAAGTTAAGCTGGCCTAAATGTGGGTTGAATTTATTGAACTCCCACCATTGCTGACCATTGCCATCCCAGCTAGACCTGCTGAGAGTTGAGAACAACAAGATCAGGAGGGCACCAAGTTGGGCAAAACCGTTAGAAATGTAAGAGTCAGGAGCAGACCATCATGACATACTGCAGTTGTACAATGCTTCCGAGCATGCAAAGCCCTTCACACACATTATCTAGCAGAAATCCTCCCAAGACCTTTATAAGATTGGCACACGTTATTCTCAGTATCCCAACCCACTTGATGACAGAGGCTTTAAATGTGTGAGCTGCCTATTGCTGGCCTCTGCAGTTCATGGCACAGGTCACATTGGAACCAAGGGCCTCATGCTGCACAGGTTTTAATAAAAGAGAATAGGAAGGCTATTAAACCGCAAGCAAGGGAGAAATTCTATGCACAAGTATCTAGAGTAAAGGAATCCAGTGTAAATTAAGCTGGTGTAAATTTATACCATCTCCAAACCCTGTTCAACAGCAGGGCTGATGCTGCTCCATGTATCCTGGAAAGAAAAACAAACTTTAAAACTGTGTTTTATGCATAGCTGTCAACTTTTCCCTTTTCTTGCGAGGAATCCTATTCGGAATAAGGGAATTTCCCTTAAAAAAAGGGAAACGTTGACAGCTACGGTTCTATGATGGGTTGCCAGGTCACGTGTCTAAAGTGAAGGGGCTTAAGAACTAGCCTAAGTCTCCCCTCTCTGGTCCCATCCCTGCCACACCCCCATAATGCCCCCTTTTGAGGACTTACACTGGCCTCAGCTCAGCTGACTGAGCCCCACCTGAACCAGAATGAGCAAGTAACACTGGGATATTCTAGGCTGAGCCCTGGTTAGGTCTTGAATGCCTGCTGATCTGGAGATCCACTGAAACTCATCCTGGTTAATCTCCCCATAGGATTACCTCCTTAGGCAAAGTTCAACTGATGGCAATTTTGTGTTGTCATCTCAAGGCAAATATCTCTTTGAGACCTGTGCTCAAGAATCAGAACAGTTGCCCATCAATCTGTAGCTCTACAGATGACTATATAGGTCTTTCAAATCCTTACGGCAGGTAGAATAAATATTGTGTAAATATTTTAAAAAGCTGACACAGTTCCCTGTTTGAAGCACCATGATCTATGGTATTTTTTTTTTTGAGAGCCAGCCAGGATTAAGTATGCATCACTTATCGCAAAAGTGGGCCATACAAAAGTAGCATCTATGATAGTCAAGTAATATCTATGATATTCTTCATCCTTGATCCTAACTAAAATTCCAGAGGACACTGTTTGACAACTAACCATGCCCCAGTTCTTCTGCTGGATATGTATTGGCAAATACCTCAGAGGATACTTTGCTATATGTCTGTATGGAGCTGGAGACATCGAAATTATTCAGTGTGTGTTTGGCTTTTGACAGGGTCCCAGTGAACTGTATACTTGAGGTCCAGTTATCCATTTATTAAGTTTATTTATTTATAAGATATTTTTAGCCACACTTCACCCTAAGGTCCCAGGTCAGCTAGAACAATACAATAAGAAGAGGACAGTTAAAACTATGAAAGCAAACTATTCCAACCAGAACAGAACGGTAAAAAATTCAGCAAAAGACAAGGGTTGTGTGCACACACAAAAAATGTTATGTACTGAAGTTCTCACCCTGGGCTAGCAGGGGGATACTGTAGATAGTTATGCAAATGAAGGATCGAAAGTGACGTTCAGTGATTGGATAGTTTGTATGCAAATGAAGGATCGAAAGTGACGTTCAGTGATTGGATAGTTTTAGAAAATGGCAACAGTTACATTGTTTTGGAGCTCTATATAAGCAGGCTGACTGAGCTCTTCAGTTAGTTCTGTTCCAGCTTACAAATAAAGAGCTGCTTTGGAAAAATCGAAGTGTCATAGAATCATAGAATCATAGAGTTGGAAGAGACCACAAGGGCCATCGAGTCTAACCCCCTGGTTGTCGTCTGATATGTTCGCCCACAACCTAACACAAAATACCTTACTTTCAAAGGTCAGGGTATAGAGGTGTGTCTTCACCATACAACAAAAGATATACAATGAAGATGCTAGGTGGGGAGACAATTCCACAATTTAGGGGTTACCAGTGAGGAAGTCCTCTCCCTGGTTGTCATTCCCCACACTTTTGAGGGTTACAGTACTACCAAGAAGGCATTTCAGATATTTGGGGCCTAACTCATTTCCGCATTCATTTGAGCACCTTGTATTGGGCCGTAATTGATTACCAGCGCAATCGTTTTAAAATGGGTTATACAAACTCTAAAGGCAACACTGGCCAATCATCTGGCTGCTGCATTCTGGACCAGTTGAAGTTTCCAAGTAATTTCCAAGGTCAGCCTGATGTTGTAAGAGGACCATCCCTACCCAGAGGAGTTCTTCCCTCTCGTCTCCTCTTTTAATAACAACCTCAGCTGCAATCCTTTCACTAGAACATTGTGAAGCCTTTGGGAGCCACTCACATCTTGCAACCTTGACGGCAAAGCCGCTAATCGCTGATTGCCATCCCACCAGGAAAGGGCCCTTAGCTGCAGAAAGGCTGTCATCTGTTGAAGTTGGCGCCCAAAGTGTACAAAAAGAAAGTTTGGTGTAATTAATATATTAAGAGTGAAAGAGTAAATCACCAGGAGGAAATTGCAGGATGTGGGCGGAATGCTGCTTCCAGTTGCCTAGCAACAGTGCTTGTTCATGGCGCGAGATTGATAGATATCACCCACTCAGATCGCTGGATTCCGACCTCCACCACAGTCTTCTTGCAGGCAGAAGCTGGCAAGGGACCAGTGAAAGGAGAGCAGATGGGGGAGAAAGAAGGACCAATGGCTGACCTAACCTTCTGGTCCTCAGCATCCAAGCACCGCGAAGACTGGCTTCAAAACAATGAGCTACTCCATTATTTCACATCTCCTTTCTTTATCTTTCAGCAACCTGTGTAAATAGAAACATATATTTTAAGATGTAACTCCTAGTCATATCTCTCTGGGCTCTGCAAGTTGAAGTAATAATATCCTAGAATTAAAACAGCAATTTAGTTTCATAATGTCAGGGGTTTAGGTGCAGAGGCACGGGCAAGGGAGGAAACAGAGAGCGAAGGGGAGGAGGCAGAGGAAAGGATGAGTGATGACGACGACCCGAGATCTCCCAGTCTTTCCAGTGAATCAGAGGATTCACAGAAAGGAGCACCAGTAGCCAGGGCAAGGGGGGAGTCTAGGGGGGCACCCCAGGAAGATAGAGCCAGAGGGGACTCAGAGGGGAGCAGCTGGAAATCGGGACCAGCGTCACCGCCAGGAAGCAGGGAAGAGGAAAGGAGCCAGGGGGGAAGCGCTGGCAGCTCACCACAGGAGGGAGGGCAGGAGTCAGGAGTGGCCACACCTCCATCGGGGAGCGGAGAAACGGTTAAGAGGAAAGTGGGAGGTTGGGCGCGCGCGCCAAGTTCAAATGCAGTAAGCAGCCCCGAAAGGGAGCCAGGTCCTAAAGCCCGGCGCAAGGAGGCAGAAGGGTCCGGGTCAGCGTCAGAAGAATCCCGGAAGAAAGAAACCCCGGGGGGTAGAGGGACCCAGAGGAGGACAGTCAGGCGGAAAAGGTGGAGCAAGGCTAGGATATTAAGCTGGTGCACACGGGGCGGGAACTCAGACGGAGCTTCGCCGACCTAGCTAGTAGACGTAGAGTTGCAGACAGCAGCGTGAGAATGGAAACTGTAATTCAATAAAGACTTTTACTTAATGACCGCTGGCTAGCGTGATCCTCTGTGAGCTAGGATCTTGAAGCAGCTCTGACAGTAAGCTCCGTCTCTACATTGTGGGCATCTACAGCCTCGAGGAGGGGAGAGAAGCAGGTGCCCACTAGCGAGCTCACGAACGGCAGACGACATGACGGCTGAGCAGCAGATAGAAGACCTCAGAAAAGCAGTGGCACAACTGAACGCCGAGGTTCTCGCATCCAGGAAGAGAGAGGACGAGGCAGCTGCCGCCTGCAGGGATCTCCAGGTCAGGTTAGACGTGCTGACAAAGCAGACACCCCGGCAGGAGGGAATTGGGTTGGCGAGACGGACAGGCGGGCTGCTCTCTCACTTCGATGGGAACCTGCAACAGTATCCCAACTTTAGAGCCGACGTACTGTGCGCACTGCAACTGTTGCATAAAGACTTTAGAGATGAACAGGAGAGAGTGGGGTTCATCATGTCCCATCTGCATGGGGAGGCGAAAGCATGGTTGCGCAATTTATGGAGAGATAAGGATCCGGCACTCCAGAATGCGGATGCCTTTATTAAAGCGATGGATGGGTGTTTCTTATCAAGTATTGACGTTGATCTTGCACGGCAGGAGGTGCATGGGCTGAGACAAGGGAGGGCCAGCGTCAGACAGTATCATGCCCGCTTTTTCGCCTTGGTCAGCGCCCTGGAATGGGACAGAGATTCGGCTCCTGTAAGAGACCTCTTTTGGGAGGGACTGCACAACTCGATTAAAGATGAGATAGCGAGGGGGGAGAGACCCCGAACCACCCAGGAGGTCGTTCAGAGGGCACTGGCAGTGGGGGTGAGGCTGGAAGGACGTCCGTGGAGCAAGGACGAAGGGCGGGGAGGGCGCGAACCAGCCGGGGGCCCCTCCTTCTTTCCCAGAGAAGCAGCGCGGGCGCAATCCACGCCTCCGCCAGGAGGAGGAGCCGAACCTATGGAAGTTGGAGGTGCAAGGGCTCAGTCAGCAACCAGAGCCCTAGCACCGGCAGCAGTGAAGGCGAAGCCTCCTAGAGGGAACAGGAAGTGTTACGTCTGTGAGCAGCCAGGGCATATGGCAAAAGAGTGTCCCCAGAGGCCCCACAAGCTCACTGCAGCCTCAGCAATGGTGACTGCAGCAACGCAGCAAGGAGGATCGCAGCAGGGAAACGACGATGTCTGGCTGGAGGAAGAGGCACTGGGGCCCAGCCAGACGTGTTAGTGACGCAGTCCCCAGAAATTTTACAGCCAGTGAACCCCCTCCCGCCCAAACCAGTAGTGAGGCTCACAGCATCTCTCCAGCTGCCCAATGGAATCACCATGGACGTGCCAATCACCATCGACTCAGGCAGCAACGCGGACTTTATAGGGCAGGACTTTGTCGACAGGCACGCTGTGCAGTTGCTGCCGGCCACACTGCCCCTGCAGGTTGTCACTGTGGATGGCAGGGAGCTGCTAGGGGGGCAAGTGGTGAAGCAGACGCCACCAATGGTGATGCGACTTGGGAATCACAGGGAAGTCATCAGCTTCAACGTCACTCGACTGTCTGACACGCCCATTGTATTGGGCATGAGTTGGCTGGACAAGCACAGCCCAACGATGGCTTGGTTCCAGAGGCAGCTGGTCTTCGGCTCTTCCTTTTGTGCTGAACACTGCATCGTGCCCAGGCAGGAAGGAGAGGAAGAGGAGTCACAGCTGCTGCTAGGCACGCTGCAAGCGATTCCCCACAAGTACGCAGAATTTTTGGAAGTTTTCTGCGAGAAGGAGGCGGACAGGCTACCCCCTCACAGACCATATGACTGCAAAATTGACCTGCTGCCGGGGGCGGCGCTGCCTAAAGGGAAGCTGTATTCCATGTCTGAGGACGAACTGCAGGAACTCAAAGACTTCATCGATCATAATTTGGAGCGCGGTTTCATCCGAGAGTCCAAGGCAGCGGGGGGCAGTCCTGTATTCTTTGTTAAGAAGCGAGACACGCCCCAAAAAAGACTCGTAGTGGATTACAGGATTTTGAACAGTGTGACCAAGCCGTCGGACTTCCCCATGCCCCGAATCGACGACCTCCTGGCGAAGGTACGGAAAGGAAAAGTGTTCACCAAGTTGGACCTGCGGGGGGCGTACAACCTCATTCGCATGCGGGAGGGTGATGAGTGGAAGACAGCCATGTTCACGCCACTGGGTACCTACGAATACAGAGTTATGCCTTTTGGACTGCAAAATGGCTCCCACGTTTTTCAAGCATTTATGCATCACGTGTTGGCGGGACTTCTCTACAAGACGTGCGTCTGTTTCTTGGATGACATCCTGATCTTTTCGGAGTCGCAGCAAGAACATGACAAGCACGTCAAGGAAGTGCTGGGCAGGCTACAGCAACACAGGCTCTACGCCAAGCTGGAGAAGTGCCAATTTGACGTGCCGGAGGTGGATTTTCTGGGCTACAAGCTGTCTGACAAGGGGCTCGCCATGGACAGCGCCAAGGTTCGAGCAGTGTTGGATTGGAAGAGCCCACGCAACCGGAAGGAGGTCCAACGGTTTGTCGGCTTTGCGAACTTCTATCGCAAGTTTATCAAGGGCTTCGCGATGCAGACGGCGGCCATCACTGACACCCTTAGCTCCAAGAAGAAGAAGTTCATCTGGACAGAGCAGGCGGAGCAGTCCTTTCAGGCCCTCAAGCGTCTCTTCGCGTCGGAAGAGCAGCTGCTTCATGTCAACCCCAGCAAGCCGATGAGGGTGGAGACGGACGCTTCGGACAGAGCAGTGGGGGCGGTCCTGCTGCAGAAGGACCCGCAGGGCGTGTGGCGGCCGGGAGCGTTTTACTCCAGGAAGCTCAGCAAGTCCGAGCAGAACTACACCATCTGGGACAGGGAGCTGCTGGCCATTCATGCAGCGTTCAAGGCGTGGAGGCACTTTCTGATCGGCGCCAAGCACACGGTGCAGGTTTGCACGGACCACAAGAATCTGGAACACTGGCGCACGGCACAGTTCCTGAACCAGAGGCAGATACGTTGGGCTGAGTTCTTTGCGAACTTCGACTTCAGAATAGAGTATGTCCCGGGGGACACCAACATCATGGCAGACGCTCTCTCACGCAAGCCACAGTATCTGGAGGACGCAACACCAGCGGCCGCCATGCACATCTTTGCACCGACAGTGTGGGCGTGCGCCGCGGCGACCGTGGACCTAGAGGCGGTGCGGCGAGCGTTGCAGAGGGACTCATTCGCACTAACAAAGATGGCAGAGGTGCGAGGGGGCAAGGCAGCGGCCGACGGTTTTCAGCTACGAGATGGATTGCTCATCCGTAAAGGGGCCATCTACGTGCCGGGAGACGACCTTCGCGCCAAGGTGCTGCAGCAGCTGCACGACGCGCCCACGGCCGGGCACTTTGGCAAGGAGAAGACGGTGGAATTAGTAGCCAGGGATTTCTGGTGGCCTGGAATGAGAGGGGAGGTCGCAGACTACGTGGCGAGGTGTGACACCTGCCAGAGGGCAAAGCCGGTGCACAAACCGCCGGCCGGACTGTTGGAGCCGCTGCAAACTCCGGTCGAACCTTGGGAAAGGGTGGCTCTGGACTTTGTCACGGATCTGCCCAGCTCAAGGGGCAAGACGGCAGTGTTGGTGGTGGTGGACCTGTTCTCCAAGATGGCGCATTTCATTCCGTGTGCTAAGGTGGCCACGGCAGAGCAAACCGCCAAACTGTTCATAGACCACGTGTTCAAGGTTCACGGTCTGCCACGGTCTATTCTGTCCGACCGCGGGCGGCAGTTCATCTCGAACTTCTGGCAGAAGCTGATGGGCTTCCTGAACGTCAAGATCAACCTGGCGTCGGCGAGACACCCGCAGACCAACGGGCAAGCGGAGCGAGCCAATGCCATCATGCAGCAGTACCTGAGATGTTATGCAAACCAACAGCCTGCGACGTGGGTGGATTACCTGCCGCTTGCCGAGTTCGCCTACAACAACACGAAGCACGTATCCACGGGCGTCACGCCGTTCTTCGCCAACAACGGGCGGCACCCCAGAACCTTCCCGGGACTGGAATGCAGGGGAGAAGGGGAGCCGCAGTCAGCAGATGCGTTCGCGTCGGAGCTGCAGGAAGTCCACGATCAGCTGCGGCGCCACCTGGAGCTGGCTAAACACGCATACAAGGTACAAGCGGACAGGCACAGAAGGGTTGGCGAAGAGCTCCACGTGGGAGACTGGGTCTGGTTAGCAGCCCACGCAGTGCCGGCCAGGTCGTTGGCCAAGAAGAAACTAGGGCATAAACAGCTGGGGCCCTACCAAGTCGAAGAGCAGGTCAACCCGGTGGCTTTCAGGCTGGCGCTTCCGGAGGGTTCCAGAATGCATCCGGTGTTCCACAGATCGGTGCTCACTCCATACAAGGCACCGCACAGGTTCCAGGAACCCGGAACGGCGCCGAGTCCGCTCAGAGAAGGAACAGGGCACGCGGGAGTGGCAGAGGAGGAGCGCATCAACGAAGTCACGGAGATTTTGGACTCCAGATGGGGGGAAGAGGGAGTAGAATACTTTCTCGCCAGGGAGGGCACCCCGGCCAGTGCGAACAGCTGGGTGCCGGGCTACGCTTTAGACGAACCTCTGCTCAAAGACGAGTTTCATGCCCTCTTCCCACATAGACCTATGCCAGCAGACTTTTTCGACGACTGGCTTTTCACGCCCACGCTTTCGGCCAGCACGTTCAGGGGGTTCGACTCGGACGAGGAACCAACACGAGACGTCCGTTCTCCGGAGGGGTCACCCTCGGGATCTGTCTCGGAACCCTCGTATTGGTGGGACGATAGGCCAGAGGAGCAGTTCCGCAGGAAGTGGCTGGACTGTTCAGGCCGAGCAACGCCGCCAGGAGGGAGTGAGGGAGAGACGGACATGGACATTTTCGGGGACGACCCTGGTTTCGAGCACGGCGGCACAGAGATGGAAGCGGAGGTGACCGTCGTCAACGAGAGCAGAGAGGAAGACCCGGAAGAGTTCCGATGGAGGCCTGCCACGGGAAGCGACCGATATCCGACGTTCGTCCCTTTGCAACAGCAGCCCCCAGCTCCAGCACCGGAAGGAGGGGAGGGGGGACTGGGGGGCTTCGAGGGGGGGATGGATGTCAGGGGTTTAGGTGCAGAGGCACGGGCAAGGGAGGAAACAGAGAGCGAAGGGGAGGAGGCAGAGGAAAGGATGAGTGATGACGACGACCCGAGATCTCCCAGTCTTTCCAGTGAATCAGAGGATTCACAGAAAGGAGCACCAGTAGCCAGGGCAAGGGGGGAGTCTAGGGGGGCACCCCAGGAAGATAGAGCCAGAGGGGACTCAGAGGGGAGCAGCTGGAAATCGGGACCAGCGTCACCGCCAGGAAGCAGGGAAGAGGAAAGGAGCCAGGGGGGAAGCGCTGGCAGCTCACCACAGGAGGGAGGGCAGGAGTCAGGAGTGGCCACACCTCCATCGGGGAGCGGAGAAACGGTTAAGAGGAAAGTGGGAGGTTGGGCGCGCGCGCCAAGTTCAAATGCAGTAAGCAGCCCCGAAAGGGAGCCAGGTCCTAAAGCCCGGCGCAAGGAGGCAGAAGGGTCCGGGTCAGCGTCAGAAGAATCCCGGAAGAAAGAAGCCCCGGGGGGTAGAGGGACCCAGAGGAGGACAGTCAGGCGGAAAAGGTGGAGCAAGGCTAGGATATTAAGCTGGTGCACACGGGGCGGGAACTCAGACGGAGCTTCGCCGACCTAGCTAGTAGACGTAGAGTTGCAGACAGCAGCGTGAGAATGGAAACTGTAATTCAATAAAGACTTTTACTTAATGACCGCTGGCTAGCGTGATCCTCTGTGAGCTAGGATCTTGAAGCAGCTCTGACACATAATTTTAGTGACTCATATTGCATTACTTCTAAGTAGGATGAATAGAAAATTCTCAGGTATTATACATAATTATGATGTGATTATAGTGTTCTTGATCACAGATGCCAAGGTTAAGATGCTCCTCCATTTTCCCCCCTCAGCACATCTTTATTCTATTTTTTAAATTAAAAAAATCCAACATACATCTCCTTATAGTCAGCACTCATGTTCCAGTTTGAAGGATGTTTGCCCCAGAAGTTTAATCCAAGGACCACTTAACACATTCCTGTTTTAGGTGTACATTACAAGGCACTAAGTTCCCATCTGCACTATACATTTAAAGCACTACCATACTAGTTTAAACAGTCATGGTTTTCCCCAAAGCATCCAGGGAACTGTAGTGTTGAGGGTTGTTCTCCTCACGAAGCTACAGCTCCCAGAATTCCCTGTAAATAAAGTCTGCTTGTTAAACCACTTTGAGAACTGTACTTCTGCAAGGGGAATAGTGGCCTCCTAACAACGTTGAACCTAAAGAGTGGACACAATGAGCATATGCTTACAAATATGTGTGTCACATTGACCCGGCATGAGGAACTTGCTGGTTCTGCAGATGTTGTTGGACTCCAACTCCCATCAGCCCCCTCCGGTATGGCCAACAGTCAGAGATGATGGGAGTTGTAGTCCAGAAACACGGGGAGGTCCACAAGTTCATGAGCGGACATGCTCATTCATGAACCAAAAATAGCTACAGCTCCCTGGCTACCACAGACAGTGTGAAATGACTTAAAAGGTCAGCCGAGACAGCTAGCAAGAGCAGGCTCTCTTTCTCAGCTGCTGGCGCTATTGATCACTTGAGCAGGGACTCAGCTGATGGCCCCAGAAGCCCTTTCTTGTGTTCTTGACCCTTCCTGTCACTGTCTGTTCACCTACTTTCCCTAAGCTAACAACAACAACAACAACAACAACAACAACAATTTATTTGTACCCCGCCCATTTAGCTGAGTTTCCCCAGCCACTCTGAGTGGCTTCCAACAAAGATTAAAAATACATTAAAATGTCACACATTAGAATCATAGAATCATAGAGTTGGAAGAGACCACAAGGGCCATCGAGTCCAACCCCCTGCCAAGCAGGAAACACCATCAGAGCACTCCTGACATATGATTGTCAAGCCTCTGCTTAAAGACCTCCAAAGTAGGAGACTCCACCACACTCCTTGGCAGCAAATTCCACTGTCGAACAGTTCTTACTGTCAGGAAGTTCTTCCTAATGTTTAGGTGGAATCTTCTTTCTTGTAGTTTGGATCCATTGCTCCGTGTCTGCTTCTCTGGAGCAGCAGAAAACAACCTTTCTCCCTCCTCTATGTGACATCCTTTTATATGTTTGAACATGGCTATCATATCACCCCTTAACCTCCTCTTCTCCAGGCTAAACATGCCCAGCTCCCTTAGCCGTTCCTCATAAGGCATCGTTTCCAGGCCTTTGACCATTTTGGTTGCCCTCTGGACACGTTCCAGTTTGTCAGTGTCCTTCTTGAATTGTGGTGCCCATTAAAGACTTCCCTGAACAGGGCTGCCTTCAGATGTCTTCTAAATGTCAGGTAGTTGTTTATCTCTTTGACATCTGATGGGAGGGCATTCCACAGGGCGGGCCCCACTACCGAAAAGGCCCTCTGCCTGGTTCCCTGTAGCTTTGCTTCTTGGGAACTGCCAGAAGGCCTTTGGAGCTGGACCTCAGTGTCCGGGCAGGACGATGGGGGTGGAAATGGCCGAGGCCATTTAGGGCTTTAAAGGTCAACCCCTAACACTTTGAATTGTGCTTGGAAACGTACTGGGAGCCAATGTAGGTCTTTCAAGACTGGTGTTATGTTGCAAGGCAATGGCAAAAGCAGTGGTGCAGAATGGTACAACAGGAAGACTGGACCAAGAGTAGCTGGGGAGTGGAGGCAGTGACAAGGCAACTCAAGGAAAAATCTCCCTGACAGCACCTTAACCCACCCTACTCCCAAATACTTGAAGCTGGCACTGCTCCTGGCTCTTCAGACCAGCAAGCAAGACTCACCTGAAAGCTATTATGTAGATATGAAAAAAAAACAGAGGGTACCACTTGACATATACTTGGATGACTAGGATAAAGAGGCATCCTTGCTGGTATGGTTGATGTCCCTGTACTTCCCTTCTTTGGCCACAGCTAGGAAAAGACCCTGATGTTGGGAAAGATGGAGGGTACAAGGAGAAGGGGACGACAGAGGACGAGATGGTTGGACAGCGTTCTTGAAGCTACTAACATGAGTTTGACCAAACTGTGGGAGGCAGTGGAAGACTCCCAAACTGTGGGAGGTGCCTCCAGCAATGGCTGGATTCCTCTGATCGGGAGGAATCAGCTCCGTGGAAATCTGGGTCTGGCCGCCACGGCGAAGGCGGAGACCCGTTAAAAATCACAGGCGGGAGAAGCCTGTGAGCGTGGGATTCGGCGGGCACCTTTTGCGCCTTCCCCACTAGCGGGGAAACCCGGTTTTGGGGATCCGGAGCGACGTGGGGTGAGCGGCATGGTGCTTCGAATCGTCTGCTTCTTCCACGGAGTGAAGCCGCATAGCTGTTGTCGGAGAGCGCTGACTTTTTCCTGTGGACAATTTGACTCTAAAGTAACTACCCATGAGTAGCGCTTAATCAGGAGAATTGGATTTTTAAAACGTCTAATTTGGCATCGAAATGGGGAAGGTTCAATACAGGAAGTCCGCCTTCCCCTTTTGTAAATAGACTGAGGCAATTGAGGCTGAAGCTGAAGTCTTGGAAAGCCTTTTGTAAAAGACTAAATTTCCATAAGTAAAGAATATAATCCCCCCCTTGGAGGCAGGAGAAGGGGGGGGGGAAGTTGTGGACTGAGTTTGCCTGCGGAAGAGACCAAGAGAGGTAAAATACCGCCGCTCGGACCCTGGGAACGGGCTGCTAGTAGGTCTGACGTTTGGTGGGACATTTATTGACAGCGTTTGGATCGTTTATTGACAGCTAGCATAAGAGAAGATACATTGTTTCTACTGTCTCCAGCAGTGAAAGTAACTGAAAATTGAAATTAGTTTTGGGTCGTTTGAACTGTGCCTATAAGAGGATATTATTTATCAATACAAATAGAAACTGTTTCCCTCTAGTGGAAGTTCTTGAAACTGGTGGCTATATAAGATCTGGGCTGGGAAATTTCCAGCTGTAAGATAAAAACTGTGAGACTGACCTTGAATCTATTGAGTGTTATGGCAGATGGGAAAGACGGAATGTCGCCAGAAGAGGCCTTAGCGGTTGTATTAGTGAAAATAAATGACTCGCTGGAACAGCTTCACAAGAAAACGGATGTGATAAATATGAAAGTGGATGCTGCAAATATTAAAATTGACTTAATGGTAGAAAGTTTAAATAACCTGGGACAAAAGGTGAATACCAATACAGAAATCACCCAGAAATTGATACAGGAATCTACCCTGACACGGCAAACTGCGGATGAAGTTAAGGAGAAAACCCTTGCTGCTGAAGTTAAAGTAATTCAACTGGAGAGAGAGAGAGTCCCATCCATACAAGGACAACTTGATGAATACAAGCTGACACTTGTTATGACTGAACTTAAAGAGAAACAGATGAAATTGAGGATCAGAGCCCTACCTGAGGAAAAGGAAAGCTTGATAGAGTTTCAGGAGGAGATAGGACTAACATTGGTTGAGAAAGAGAGGTATTTGGGGGTTAGTATGACTGCCAGAAATGTGAATTTATTCAAGGACAACTGTGAAGGACGTTGGTTTGAAGAGAAGGGGGATTTGGAAATAGGGTTAAATTGGAAGTTGTTATTGTTGGGCTGAGTTGCTGTGGTGGGGATGAGGGTTGCTGTGATGTCGGGGATGCTGCTTTTGTTTCAAATATTGCAAGCTTTGGATGGGAGGGATTGTCTCAGGAGGTGGCAGAGGGACGTCTCTAGATTTGTTTGGCAGGGCAGGCAGCCTCGAGTAAAATTCAAGATATTAACGGATGCTAAAGAAGGAGGTGGACTTGCCCTGCCAGACCCCTAAATTTTGTTGTGAATCATCTGCTTTTTGCTGGCTGAGAGAATCGGCAGAGTCCGAGACTAGGGAGAAGAGCTGGTGGAAGAAGACTGGAAGTTAAAGACTATTTATAGGAATATTGCAAAATTAATGAATGTTAGAACAAAGTTGGAATGAAGTTATATGGCTTTAGCAGAAATGTTATAAGGAATTAAGTATAAATAGATCAATAGAGCATTGAAGGGAACAAAATAAGGTTAGAATGTGTTAAGATAATTATAGGATAGAAAACAGAGGAAGATGGAAAGGAATTGCTGAAATAATTAATTGATGTGGAATACAAAAAGGGAGGTGTGAGGAAGTCGTGGAAATAAGCGAACGAAAGATATGACATTGAAACTGTTTAATGTGTTTTAAATGGTCTTTGTTTTGTTTTATTTGTCTTATGTGTTAGTGTTTTGTAGTGTTTTTGTATTGTATTGTGTTGTTTTTTCTTTTTGCTTCTTTGTTTGTAGTGTTTAAATTTTTGGAAACCTAATAAATATTATTAAAAAAAACAAACAAACAGTGGGAGGCAGTGGAAGACAGGAGTGCCTGGTGTGCTCTGGTCCATGGGGTCACGAAGAGTCGGACACGGCTAAATGTCTAAACAACAACAACAACAACAACAACAACAACAACAGGTGGTGGGGCATAAGTAGAAGCCCAACCTGTTGGATTGTCAGGGACAGGACTGAGGAGGAATGGTGGGAGCTGCACCCACTTTTCTTAACTTTCCCAAGGGCAGGAGGACAGTATTGATTTAGGTTTGAGGAGGGGCATAGTCCAGAGAGGAAAAGCTGGGAAATACTAGATGAGGAGCAGCTAGAAGAGGAAACACCAGGAGAGAGACAGCCGGCAGATTCACTGTCTTTGGACAGCATTCCTGACCCTCCTTCGCCTAAGACTAGACAGGCTCTGAGAGTGATAGAACAGAAAGCGCAGTGGCAGCAAGCTCAGATTACTTGACGTAGGAGTGACATAGATTAATGGGGATGGAGGGAGTAAACCTTTACTGGGAGCAACACCATTTCTAGAAAGATATGCATTCCTTTCTCTCTTTCTGTGATTATTAAAGAAGCAAACTGGTAAGAACGGTCCTTTTGCTTGATCTGCTAATTTACTGCCACCGGGAGGAGAGATCTGATTCCCTGAAAACTGACATGGATCGGGCCAATGGCCCCTCCAGTCCAGCATCCTGTTCTCACAGTGGCTGATCAGATGACAGCGTATAGCATGCAAGAAGGGCCGTAGAGTAACAGCAAGCCTTCCCACCTGTGGTTCCCTGCAACTGGTATTCAGATACATGCTGCCTCCGGTGGTGGAGGTAGGAACTAGCCTTCATGTCTAGTCGCCAGATCAAGAGCCATTGTGGGCTTGTGTCCTGATTCAAAGTGGGTGATGTTTGCTTCCACTGAAAATCTCCTCTTGCAGACTTTTAAAAAAGGATGCTAAATGTTAGAATATCAAAAGCTGTGTTTCCCCCCAAAATAAGCTGGAACAAATGAAGGCAACAAAGCACACACACACACACACGCGTGCGCGCGCACACACACACACACACACACACATTTTCGTAGAATTAGTCTCATGATTTCAAGCTTCTGAATATCCACACTCCCCCCCCCCCACAAGTGCCCAGTGGCATTGCTAGGCGTCTTTAAAGGATAAAATAGCTCAGAATACTGGCATAAGCGGAAGCCTTCAACAATATCAGAAGAAAAGCTGAATTACAGAAAGCCTTACTTCGTGTAATCCATTGCTAAGAAGCCTGTTAAGGCACCAGCATTTCCTTAATTAAAAACAGCACAGAAACATTAGCAAAGCTAATAAAAAGGAACAACCAGAGAGATATAATTGAGCACAAGCTGTTGTCAGCCAGACAACCTGTCCGAAAATGTCTCAATATTCAGCCAGAACATATTTAGCTCTTGCATGAGCAAAACCTTATTTTTCCAAAGCAAAACAACCTCTATTCAGGCATGGCATCTGAAATTCAAGTTTCTGATTATAATATTCAGGGTTTTTTTAAATGTGATTTTTCAACATGGAATAAATAAATAAAACCCAGCTCCCCCCCTTATATTACAAAGGTGGTTTGTTATTTCCCAGGATGTTCACATTCCAGAGTATCTGCACAATGTATATATTCAAAACAGATATGAGCGTCCTTCCATCCATCAGGTAGACATTTCAGTGGCTAGATTTCCAATATAGAATCTCGTCCAAATACTACTGAAATTCAAATGACCACCGTGTTCCTTTCGGTATTAATTGTGGCTGCAAGGCCCTTGAGTGGCAAGATGAGTGAGCCAATGCCAGGCCAGGTTTGGCAACACCCCCTTAAGCGGCCAATGGAATGATGGAAGTCTTTTGTACTAGGAATGTTGCTGGAGCATTATGTCAGCTGCTCATTCATCAAAGGGGGAAAAAAGCCAACCTACTCTGTGATGCCACATTAAGAAAACGCTCTCAGTGACTGCAGTTGCATGCGTTGTACCTCCCCATCAGTGAAGACAGACACTTAAAGCTTTAATTTAATGGGAAATTCTGGGACAAATGGTGTTGGAGAAATCACTGATACTTTAATGAAGATTCAAGCAATGGTAGTGTTTCCTAACAATAATCAGTAATGCGATGAACTGGTGTTTTTTGTGTGTGTGCCAGAAAGTTAAAAAGAGATACAAAACACTGACAGCAGCACCATAAATTACAGGCTACTAGCTGTGTATTCTTTTCGGATCCAACACATTTCCCCACACCTGCACACTCCATAGAAATCACACCTGCCTGATGCTAAATCATCCTTCTTTTTTGTTTCTGGCAGCTGTATATATATATATATATTTAAAAAAACACCAAATCTAATGAGTGAAGAGGGAAAGGAATGGCCGTGTGAGTACTCTAAACTGCAACCTTTAATTTAATGAACTTTCTGCCCAGCCAGAGATGGTGCCGATGCAGAAAAGTTACTTTGGTGTGGCAAAAATGAGGGATACCATAACACACAAGCAAGAAGTCCACTACCACTCAAAAGGTTTCTAACTATTTTCTAACTCTCTGTCCAGGCACAGGGGACCTGGTACATCTTGGGAAAAATCGCCTTGCTATGGTATGCTGTGATATAAGTACTCAAACAATGAAGAGCTGGGTTGAGCAGGTTTCGGGATATAATATCCCATTAAAGATTGGTGAATCAGGTGCCTATATTTCAAAATAAGTGGCATTACTATTACTACTACTACTATTTTAAAAAAGACATTATGGACACAAATAGTTGGAAAATATGATTAGTGAAGTGGACAATTCTTTTGTGAGCATTTGATTTTGGGGGGCGGGTTAAAGGTAAAGGTAAAGGGACTCCTGACCATTAGGTCCAGTCGTGGCCGACTCTGGGGTTGTGGCGCTCATCTCACTTTATTGGCCAAGGGAGCTGGCGTACATCTTCTGGGTCATGTGGCCAGCATGACTAAGCCACTTCTGGCAAACCAGAGCAGCGCACGGAAACGCCGTTTACCTTCCCACCAGAGCGGTACCTATTTATCTACTTGCACTTTGACGTGCTTTTGAACTGCTAGGTTGTCAGGAGCAGGGACCGAGCAATGGGAGCTCACCCCATCGTGGGGATTTGACCTTCTGATCAGCAAGTACTAGGCTCAGTGGTTTAACCCACAGCGCCACCCGCAGGGTGAGTATTTTCCAGTGTGGATTAAGCACACCACATTTCAAGGCAAATCGACCCAGAAGTTTTGTGCCAGGGACTTGCAGTAGTAGTAGTAATAGTTGTTTTTTATATAGTAAAAGTCTTCTTTTACTTTTCTGCTAGAATTGGATGAAAATTGTAGACCTTGTCACCCCTTCTGAGGAGATGAAGTCTGCCAAATTTCAGAAGGTTAGGCATAGCAGTTAAACTGCAAGGACTAACTTTACTGCTTTGGGCTGGGAGAACACGCATCACATTCTCTTCCCCATTTTTTTTTTTTTTTTTGGTGGACAATCAGTTTTGAAAATTGCAAATGTGAGGGAGGTGCCCCTGGATAAGAAACCTGCCAAAGTTCAGGCGAAATAGGTCCAGGGACTATTGTGCTATGTGGTTTTCTTTTTTTAAAATACTGGGGAAAGTCATTTTTTCCCTCACTGCCCCCATTCATGGAAGTAACCTCCATGAATTAAAAAGAGTAAGCGCACTATGGTTTGGGGAAAGAAGCAAGGGACCCTCATAACTCCCTTGCTTATGCTCTGTTCTCACAGGAAAAAAACCTCAGAGGAGAATGGCAACCCACACAAGATATTTCAACATCCTTCCCCCAAATCATGGCGATTCAAATGCACCTAGGGAATAAATGATTGTAATTAAAAGCTAGACCTTTCTGTCAAAATGAAGGATACTTCCCCCCTCCTCTACACTCCTCCCCTCTCAAATCCATTCAGTTTGGTTTTTGTTTTCCGGAAAAGAAAGGAAAACGAAAAATGTTGCATGTTTAACCAAGGCTGCAGAGCAACTTGGAAGTATAGGGGGTCCTGGAAGCAGCTTTAGATGCGATGCAGGAATTTCAACTAAAGCATCCATGACAGATGGCCATCCAAGCAATCATGACCTGAATCACCTCAAATCGTCTAATTATCTGAGATGAATGCACACCTAAACAATATACGCATTTCCGCATGCGTTTGGGCTGATATACACATTTTTGCAAGCAATTCCCCACAACAGAATGCATTCTTGTATGCTGTTTGCACAAGCATGTGGGGTTTTTTATGCACAGGTTTTTCTATACATTTTATGGCTGGAAAACGGCGCCACAAAATTTGGAGAATTTCGAAGGACAGCTATGTTTTGCTTCACATATTATTTTGAGAAGTCTGGATAAGGTAGGTTCACATTCAAAAGCCAACTGAACCGATTTCTCCTCCATCACTACATCTGAGGCATTTCCCCCCCTCCCACAAGCAAGTTGGCTACGACCTGTGATGCGTGCAAAGTTGCCGTGCAGGCAACTTCAGAGCTTTTGTGGCTTTTTCTACTGCTGCCTCCCTGCCACCCCCAAAAGGCTTTTCTGAAAGCCTGCAAGGAGCTATGGTTAGAAAAGCAAATTGCTGAAGCGTTGGTGCATGGGGGCAGGGGGAGACACATTCTGAGTAAATGCTTGAAACACTTTGGCTCATAGCTGCTATTTTAATGCACTGAATTAAAGACCACATCCCCCAGAACTTCTAGCAGTGGGGGTCAGCAGAGAGGGCTCCCTACAATTGCCAGTGGGTGCCACGATGGGGTGAAAAATGAGGAGCTGTTTCAGCACTGGGTGTGTTGTGAATTTTTGCTCCCCAATCCCTGGGAAGAGGGATCGACTGTTAAACCACTCTGGAAATTGTAGCACTGGGAGGACAAGAGAGGTCTCCTAACTCTCAGTTCCCTTAACACTGAGAGCCAGTGTGGTGTAGTTGTTAAGAGCGGTAGACTCGTAATCTGGTGAACCGGGTTTGCATCTCTACTCCTCCACATGCAGCTGCTGGGTGACCTTGGGCTAGTCACACTTCTCTGAAGTCTCTCAGCCCCACTCACCTCACAGAGTGTTTGTTGTGGGGGAGGAAGGGAAAGGAGATTGTTGGCCGCTTTGAGACTACTTAGGGTAGTGATAAAGCAGGATATCAAATCCAAACTCCTCCTCCTCCTCTTCTTCTTCTAACAAACTACAGTTCCCAGGATTCTTCAGGGGAAGCCATGATGGTTTGAAGTGCCATCGTGACACTTTAAGTCTATGGTGGGAATGTGGCCTTGGTCATAGCAGTACAACAACACCAGACCTTTAAGATGGAAAGGAGAATAGCTGGCTCCTATACAGAAAGGGCAGAAGCATTTTGGCAGGCAGCTGCGTCATGTATTGGTAGATTACATTTAGACCCCTCCTTTCATCCAAAGATCTCAAAGACTGTTTTTATCTCTACGCCCATTTTATCCTCACAACCATCTGTGGAGGTAGGCTGGGCTGAGCGAGGAGTTGAATCTGTGTCTCCTGAAGACAGTGTAGTGTAAAAAAGGAGAAAACCTCTTGAATCCGCCCCACCCCCTGTTTACAGAAGTGCCCCAAGTCCAGCAGCCTTGCATTTAGGCACTGTAATCATACCTCAAGGGGACACAGGTGGCACCTAGGGCTTGCCGATCAGAAGGTCGGCAGTTCAAATCCCCGCGATAGGGTGAGCTCCCGTTGTTCGGTCCCAGCTCCTGCCCACCTAGCAGTTCAAAAGCACGTCAAGTGCAAGTAGATAAATAGGTACCACTCTGGCGGGAAGGTAAACAGCGCTGCTCTGGTTCACCAGAAGTGGCTTAGTCATGCTGGCCACATGACCCGGAAGCTGTCTGTGGACAAATGCCAGCTCCCTCGGCCTATAGAGTGAGATGAGCACCGCAACCCCAGAGTTGTTCGTGACTGAACCTAATGGTCAGGGGTACCTTTACCTTTACCTTTAATCATACCTCAAGATTCATAACTGTTGCCTTTTGAAGGACACAGCCCACTGGCAAGCTCTGCATAGTTTCACCGAAATGATACAACCTAGCTCTTGCAGTTCATCCCAAATTGGCCATGGGCAGGTGAGCTTCCTGGCAGATGGTGTCCATCCCAGTACTGGCAAGTAGGACAACATTTGTTCAACTCTGATTTCCCCCACATCAGAATGTGCATGGCAACTTCCTGACACCAATCTGCAAAAACAGAGAGAGATTTAAACTGCAGCCCACATGCTATCACTAGGCAACCTTAGACGAGAGTTTAATCCTTCAATCACCTTCTTCTGGGGAAGTAAAACAAGTGAAGAAAACGCAAATTCATTCCCATTTTGATTTTTTAAAAACCCTCCAAATGAAGTCTTGTTGACTTACCCCAGTGCTATATATACAACCGCTTTGTTCATTCACCGCCAAGTTAATCCGTTTATTTATTTATTAACATTACTCTCACAGTCAAATTGAATCACTGGGAGTTCCCTTGGTGGCAAGCAACAATCAAATGCAGTTATTAAAAGCTGCACAACAGAACGAAAGAGCTACATTGCAACCCTATACAGCCCGGTAAGAATGCTATCAGAAAGTAAAATCAGCACTGAAAGTAAATAAATAAATAAAAATGAAATCCCGAATCTGCTACAATCTACATATCACATGGACTAAATGTGAGAGAGATTAGGACATGCTGTCTCCACATAACAATGGAACCATTGGATCAGTATCCTGTACAGCAGGGGTGGAGAATATATTTCTGTTTGAGGCCCACATTCCTTTCTGGGCAACTTTCTGAGGGCCACATTCCAGCGGTGGGCGGGACCAGAGGCAAAAGTGGGAGGAGCAACAAAATAAACATTACTTTTGTATGGTAGGCTAGTTGCTATGTATTTGTGCAAGCAAGAGGCATTATCAGAGTTCAAAGAGAGAAAGGTCTGGTGGCTTGTATTTGGGTCCTCAAGCCGAGGTTCCCCTCCCCTGCTGAACAGATCAAGAATGGACACTTGGTTCTGGAATCCCACCTAAGGAAGCAACTTCCAGAACAAAGCAGGCAATCTATTATTCCTCTAAACTACCTTATTTTTCGCTCTATAAGACGCACCTGACCACAAAACGCACCTAGTTTTTGGAGGAGGAAAACAAGAAAAAAAATATTCTGAATCTCAGAAGCCAGAACAGCAAGAGGGATCGCTGCGCAGTGAAAGCAGCAATCCCTCTTGCTGTTCTGGCTTCTGGGATAGCTGTGCAGCCTGCATTCGCTCCATAAGACGCACACACATTTCCCCTTACTTTTTAGGAGGGAAAAAGTGAGTCTTATAGAGCAAAAAATACTGTAATTTTCCTAAAGAAAAAGAAGGAAACCTAAACAAATGCTCACCTCAACTGGTCACAATGGGAACACGCCCTGAACTCACCCAGCAATATTGCAAATCTATGAAGCCACACGCTGAGCCAGGCAGATGAGCCTCTTCTTTCCTGAGGTAGCTGAGACAGATTTGAGAGCATGACTTCTGGGACCTGCACTTTGTTGCATGGAAATTTCCCCCTGTTTTCCCGTTGCTAGCTAATATCTTCATCTCAGATACAAATAGTCCCACAGGTTCATTTGTTCTGCATCGGTATGACTCAAAGCACATCTCCTGGGTAGCATCTGGTTAGTTTATATACTCTCAGGAAAACAGTGGTTGAACCTTCCCTGACCTCACAGTTTGTAATCAACGCCTAGAACACTGGCCAAGAAAATAGGAGGAAGGAAGTCTAATTGTAAGTTATCTCTGTGTTCAGTGTTTTACCTCTATGCCTTGTTTGTTCGTCCCTGTCCTCCAGTAGTTTTCGAATGATTTATGCTCAAAGGTAGAAGGAAGAAATAGTTCCAACTAAGGAAGATTGGCAATTAAAATTAATGGAATATGCAGAAATGGCGAAACTCACCAGAAGAATGAGAAATCAAGAAGAGAGACTTTTAAAAACAGAATGGGGGAAAATTATTGATTATTTGAGGACATATTGCAAACAAATTAAAACATTAGCGGGATTGATATAAACGTGTGCAGTAAGAGATAATCAAGGGAAGGATAAGGGAAAATTTATAAATATATTTGAATTGGAAATGCAGTAACAAAAAAGATATGAAGTAAATAACCGTAGAAGGGAGAGGAGGGAAGTCGAGGGGAAGGTAAATTAGATTTATAAAGATTTTGTTTTTCTGACTAAAATGTTTGTAAAAATCATTTCCTTTTTACATCCAACAGCTTCCATATATTGGAGTGGGAGAAACAACTTAGGAAAAAGCAAGTGAGTTTTTGTAAGTCAATCTGACCTTGGCTGGATCTGCACTGACCTGTTTAATGTTATTTTCCATTATCAGAACAATACTAGATATGTCATTCTAAAACGTCAAAGGCCATACTTGCTAATTGGAACAGTTTTTACTTTGGTTTTTGTCATCGAATGTAAAAGATATCCAGCCACACCATTTTCCAAAATGCTGTTTCTTTCCCTGCTGCTTATTTCTGATTGCTCTGCACATTTTAATTCTTCCTCCCTCCCTCCGTGTCCTTTGTTATCTGCGGAGGAGAAACTGAACAGGGCCCCTCGAATACCATTGGAGGGGGATTGGATTTTGAATGCAGTAAAAGAAGGTAATATGCTACATAGGGACGTATGAGCATTGTTTCACTGACATAGCAGCATAAAACGATTAAAAATCAAGCAATAAAAAAGACAAGGTAATAACGCATTAGGGATGCGGGTGGCGCTGTGGGTTAAACCACAGAGCCTAGGACTTGCCGATCAGAAGGTCAGTGGTTTGAATCCCCGAGACGGGGTGAGCTCCCGTTGCTCGGTCCCTGCTCCTGCCAACCTAGCAGTTCGAAAGCACGTCAAAGTGCAAGTAGATAAATAGGTACCACTCTGGCGGGAAGGTAAATAGCGTTTCCGTGCGCTGCTCTGGTTCGCCAAAAGCAGCTTAGTCATGCTGGCCACATGACACGGAAGCTGTACGCCGGCTCCCTCGGCCAATAAAGCGAGATGAGCGCCGCAACCCCAGAGTCGGCCATGACTGAACCTAATGGTCAGGGGTCCCTTTACCTTTACTTTAATAACACATTGTGAACATAAAGACTAGGACATCATGTGTCCATTTACATTATCAAAACCCTTCCTTAACCCTTCCTTAATGTTAAAAACTATGATTGTGGATCTGCTCCTATATGAGTCTGCTCAAGAATGTCTCAAACTTTCATTACAGGCACATATCCTATTTGCCAATAGTGTGGGGCACCCTGCCCCTCCCCTCGTCAGATTGGAATTGGATTCAGCAAACTGAGCTATTCCCCTAAGTAGTTATGTGTCAGGGAACTGCCATCAGTGCCGGAGGGAGAGAGAGAGCTCCAGAGGGATCCCAGAGAGCGTCCCGGGATTGGGAGAGGCAGCCCATCTTCTGGGGAAGGGAATCAGCTCAGCTCCAGTGGAGAAGGGGGGCAGATGGGGGAATCTGAGAGGGGGGAGGAAGGGTCCTCCGCTGCCTACGCCCTCCTTGCGCAGAAGGCTTCCGCACAGGGAAAGTAGGAGGAGACTGGGCGTGAAAGAACTTCTTTGCTGGGAGAAGTTTAAGAAACGCCCACTGACGGATTCTGCCAGCGATTGAGACAGCCACGGGTGAGTGGCTGTCCGGACAGAAGAGGTTCACTTAGGCAACCCAGCCAGGGGTGGGCACCGGCTTATGCGCGAGCAACCCCTTGAACCATTACATTATGCGTCCTGGTGGGCGCTTGGTGCAGATGGTCAGCAGGCCCTGTGCTGCACTGCCCCCCCGACATGTTTTCAGTCCCAATGCCAAAGCTGGTGGCTCCTGCGCACTGGTTAGCTACGCTGCAGTCTTCCACCCCTGGTGGCTCCTAGGTGTTAGCAATGATGGTTCTGCAGACGCTTCCTGGTCTTTGGGAAGGAGGCACCAGGCTTTAATATTTTAATACTCTGATTTTCAAGGAACATTTAGGGGACTGGGCTAGACCCCCTAGTCCACTGACCATATGCGACTGGTAGTTACAGAGGTGGAGGCAAGGTTCATGACACACAGCTCTCTTCTCTAACAGAAGGGTCTGGTCAGAGAGCTCAGGAGGAAGAGCTGAGAAGTACCGCTGCCTCCCAGCATATGCTGCCCGAGGCAGTGGCCTCACTTTACCTAATGGTGGAACTGGCCCTGCTCACAGCTATAATTTCTAGAGTTCCCTTGGAAGAGGGATTGACTGTTAAAACCACGCTGGCTTCCATTTTTCTTCTCCCTCATCCAGCCTCTTGCAGGCCCCCCTAATCTGCTCCAGTTGGTTCTCCCTGTTAGGTTTTCTTAATATTGATGTGGTCAATGGTGCTACTCAGAGGTGTGTGTTTGTAATTACAGTGGTACCTCGGGTTACATACGCTTCAGGTTACATACGCTTCAGGTTACAGACTCTGCTAACCCAGAAATAGTGCTTCAGGTTAAGAACTTTGCTTCAGGATGAGAACAGAAATTGTGCTCCGGCGGTGCGGCAGCAGCAGGAGGCCCCATTAGCTAAAGTAGTGCTTCAGGTTAAGAACAGTTTCAGGTTAAGTACGGACCTCCGGAATGAATTATGTACTTAACCCGAGGTACCACTGTATAACCTGTATGGCGGCACATCGATACAATACGATACGATAATCTTTATTGTCATTGTCCCATACAGAACAACGAAATTGAAAAAATCTACACCAGACATTCAAAACCAACAAGCCTGCTACCCAGCTATCCCAGCCTGTTTAGCCCCCTAAAAACTCTGATACCCCATAATTAAATACAATATACTCCCATAGAGACTACCTTACACTGCGTTTAAAACCAAAATCTCATTTGGATAGAAACTGTTTCTCAGGCAGCTAGTCCTAGTCTTTATAACCCTGTACCTTCTTCCAGAAGGCAGAAGCTGAAAGAGATCATTTCCGGGGTGCGCACTATCCTGCACTGTCTCTGCAGCTTTCTTACGGCACCTGGTAGCATAGATTTGATCCAAGGTGGAAAGAGTGCACTCAGTTATTCTCTCTGCAGTCTTTACAACCCTGGACAGCATTGTTTTTCCCCTGACCGTGCAGCTCCCAAACCACACACACAGACCATAAATTAATACACTCTCAACAGTACAATGGTAACCTGCGATCTTTTGACAATTCCACACACCTGTAGCATCTTAACAATTTAACTAATTAGCAGGGGGGAGTTTAACTGCTGCACCGAATGCAGCAATGTGATAGGGTAATTGATTATTTTGAAAACTGTATTTAAGTTGACCAAATGCTTTGTGTGGTACTGGCTGGTATAGAGTGGTGAGTCGCAGCTGTTTGGTTATTATTTAAAAATAAAAAGGAAGCAAAGATATTGCGGGCAAGTTTTTATTCCATCGCCCCAGTCGCTGCGCAAACTCGGTTGGTGAAGAAAATCCAACACTTCCAACCCTCTGGTGCAAACTTGATGCAAGTTCAGGTGGGAAGAGAGGAAGAAGGAACCCGTTGTTGTGTGAATGGATGCCTGCCCATACACTGTCAGATCTTACTAGCATCCTTTTCATTGGCCGACAACTCTAAAAAAGGAAGCTTTAAAAGGAAGCTTTTAAAATCTTAGGGTGCACTGGGGGACAGTGGCGTAGCGTGGGGGGTGCCAGGGGTGCCGGCCGCACCGGGCGCAACATCTGGGGGGGGGGGCGCGCTCGCTGCCTCCGGAGTCGCCGAAGAGCCTCGGGCGCAGGCTGTAGCGGAGCCGCACGTCTCGCGGAACCGCCGAGCTGTGCGCGCGTCCGGGCTGAAGGCGCCCGGCAGGCAGCGGCTCTCACCGCTCGCCGCGGAGGACGCGCCAGGCAGCCCCTCTTCACAGCCCCGCCTCCGCCGGTGCTGCTGCAGCTGCTGGGCAGTTGCATTTTCCTCGCCTCTCTGCCCCCCTCCTCCTCTGGGCAAGCGGCGTCGTTTGGGCGGCAGCGCCAGCGGCAACTCTCGGGTTAGGGGGGGCGCAAATTACTTGCCTTGCCCCGGGTTAGGGGGTGCAAATTACTTGCGTTGCCCCGGGTGCTGAGAACTCACGCTACGCCGCTGCTGGGGGAGGTGAGCTTCTTGGTTTGCAAGGACAGGCTTCAGGAGAGGCCGAAAGAATTGAGAGGCAGGATGAGGCCTAATGTTTCCTGTTGAAATGATACGTTGAAAGGGACACTGGGTGTCAGGGGCAGATGACATTTATGGATGCAGGAGAGGGTGAAGAAATTGTGGCTGCGGCTGTGTCATCTTTCTATACAATTTGTTGTGGCGTTCCAAAGGACTAATGCATGTCAGTGTCTTTTTAAAGGCAGGCGTGATGGCACACGTAAAGTACAGAGCAACAGAGCCTCTTTCGCTGAGCACGTCTCCAATTTGACAATGAGAGACAGAACAACCAAGACTGACAGGTAGAACAGCTGCTGAATTGAATTGGTTCTCTCTCTCCCCCCCCCCCCCGCCAGTGTGGCAGCTGGGTTCATGTTCCTGTCTGGTCACTGGCAGCGCCAGTAAGCGAAGCATCAAGGGGAGTGGGTTTAAAAAGTGCCTTACGCCTTTGTTGTTGCTTTTTGTTTGTTTTAATATAAGCAACAGGACTGCCTTTTGCTTCCTTTGAAATTTTCAGCTGCTTAGAGTAGCTCTATGGACAGTATAAAATCTGTTTTGTTTTTGCTTTGAAATCATTTTTATTTAATTTTACAAATGTAAATTAATTGCAATACCAAATACATATCCATAAGATGAGATTTCTCTGAATCTCAAGACTCCCCCCCCATCCCCTCCATGGATCCTATTGTCAACATTTCCAACTGCATATTATTTCATAGGCTATGTTTTGTATCTATCCATATTGTCCATAGTATTTGTTACATTGCAAGTGAGATTAAAATGCTTTCATCTACTTACAGTGGTCTCCTAAATAAATTATAAACTTTCCCCATTCTTTCTTGAATTGCTTGTCTTCCTGATCTCTGAGTTTTCTGGTCAGTTTTGCCATTTGAGCATAGTCTAACAGCTTAGTTTACCATTCCTCTCTGGTAGGGACTCTTTCTTTTTTCCATCTCTGGGCTAGTAGCATCCTAAGAGTATTTTCTGTTCCTTTGGAATATCAGTACCTATAATTCCTAACAGAAAGGCTTCTAGTTGTTTTTGTTTTTAACAAAAGTTATTTTAAACATTTTTTCAGCTGCTTATGTATCATTTCCCAGAAAGCCTACCTTGCATGACCATCACATATGATAAAAGGTTCCTTCTACATTTCCAGCAGGTATTTGTATAAAATCTGTTTCGAAATGTTCCTGGAAAGCTCCCAGGGAAAAATGGATATAAGGGCATTTTGATTTGTGGATCATTTGGAGTTGGGTAGGGATGTAATGGGAAAATTACTAGCCATCATGAAGAAGAAGAGTTTGGAATTGATATCCCGCTTTATCACACCCAAAGGAAGAAGAAGAAGAAGAAGAGTTTGGACTTGATATCCCGCCTTTCACTCCCCTTAAGGAGTCTCAAAGCGGCTCACAATCTCCTTTCCCTTCCTCCCCCACAACAGACACTCTGTGAGGTGAGTGGGGCTGAGAGACTTCAAAGAAGTGTGACTGGCCCAAGGTCACCCAGCAGCTGCATGTGGAGGAGCGGAGACGCGAACCCGGTTCCCCAGATTAAGAGTCCACCACTCTTAACCACTACACCACACTGGCTCCAACCAGTGTCAAAGAAAAGGAGTCTCAAAGCGGCTAACAATCTCCTTTCCCTTCCTCCCCCACAACAAACACTCTGTGAGGTGAGTGAGGCTGAGAGACTTCAGAGAAGTGTGACTAGCCCAAGGTCACCCAGCAGCTGCATGTGGAGGAGCGGAGACGCGAACCCGGTTCACCAGATTATGAGTCCACCACTCTTAACCACTACACCACATTGGCTCTCTAACTGACTATGCTCTGCCTCTATAGCCAGGCACAGTAATGTTTCAAAATACCATTTGCTAGAAACCACAGGAGTGGAGAATGCTCTTGTACTAGGGCCCTGTGTGCGGGTTTCTCACAGGAAATATATAAAAGGATGTCACATAGAGGAGGGAGCAAGGTTGTTTTCTGCTGCTCCAGAGAAGCGGACACGGAGCAATGGATCCAAGCTACAAGAAAGAAGATTCCACCTAAACATTAGGAAGAACTTCCTGACAGTAAGAGCTGTTTGACAGTGGAATTTGCTGCCAAGGAGTGTGGTGGAGTCTCCTACTTTGGAGGTCTTTAAGCAGAGGCTTGACAACCATATGTCAGGAGTGCTCTGATGGTGTTTCCTGCTTGGCAGGGGGTTGGACTCGATGGCCCTTGTGGTCTCTTCCAACTCTATGATTCTATGATTCTAGGAATCTGGTGAGAACAGGATTCTGGATTAGATGGGCCTGATCCAACAGGCTCTTCTTACACTAAAATGGGGAACCAACTGGAATCCTCTTCAATGCTAGTTCTCTGTAGGCTGTACTGTACAGGACAACTGTCTATGAAGCCTTGGTTCTTCTGCCTTTGGGTTATTGGAGCCTGTCAAGCTTGTTCTCGACCATGTATTTTGGAGACATCAAGAACATTTTCCTGAAAGAACATCTTGCATCCGTCCCAGGACTTCATGAAGATAAAGCTGGCCGCGAGCCAACCCTGATTGACCTCTGAAAACTGTCCCGAATCTGCCACTTGAACTTATGCAATTCAGCAAACTGCATGGGTGGCCTGCACCTGGACCTGAACTATAAAGGAAAAACCCACCACCAAACAGTGGGCTTGTTTTGACATTTCCAATGTCTTTTTATATTAAATGATGTCGTGTGATTCATTTTTCTGTGAGAAATATCTGGCTAGCACAGATTATGACCTCCAACTTCTCTGCCGGGTGATTGGAGTTCTAGGAAACAAGGGGCACTATTGGTCATAGCGAGAATTATTTTTATCCGTACAGCTCATCTCTGAAAGAAGCAGTGAAAATAAGAACATAAGGGTCATCTTGCTTGCTTAGATAAGTTCAGAAGGGTGGACCCAGCTTACCTAGTTATTATCTGGGGGCCTTAGCATTTAACCTTTTGTTTGTGTTAGACTGACAGGAAAACAATAGAAATGTTTAGAAGATGTTCAGTTTATTCATTTTGCTTTAATCAATACACAGGCATCTGGCTGGCTGCTGTGGGAACAGGACGCTGGGCTGGTTGGGTCCTTGAAATGATCCTGCAGGGCTCTTCTGGTGCGTCTTATGTTCTTATAAACACAGGTGGAGATGGGGTAAAAGAGAGAGAGAGAGAGAGACAGAGAGAGAGAGAGAGAAAGAGAGATCTATTTCTAGAGAAAACTAGTACCCCACCCACCTCACTGCTTCTGCCACCACCAGAATGCCTCCCTCTTGCCGGTGAGAGGCAAGATGTTGCTACAGTGGTTGGTACCTCAGAAATAGTACCTTTGGTTAAGAACTTTGCTTCAGGATAAGAACAGAAATCACGCGGCAGTGATGCGGCGGCAGTGGGAGGCCCCATTAGCTAAAGTGGTACCTCAGGTGAAGAACAGTTTCAAGTTAAGAACAGACCTCCAGAACGAATTAAGTTCTTAACCTGAGGTACCACTGTATTTATCTTCCTTACCCTGAGCTGGAGAAGATGAGCAGCAATGCCTTGAACCCTTGAGCAGGCATGTCCAAAGTCTGTTTCAGGGGCCTAATCCAGCCCAGCCCCCTGGTTTAAAGCTCAACAACTTTGGGGGTAAAATAATAATAAAAGCTCAACAACTAAAGTCCTAAAAACGGTCAACAACTCTGGGTCGGCTCTTTGGTTGGCCCTCACATATGTTCACTTCATCAAATCTGGCCCTCTTTGAACAAAGTTTGGACACCCCTGGCCTTGAGGAACGCACTGGCTGTTGCCAAGTTTGGTTGGTGTGTGTGTGTGTGCAAGCATTCTGCGGGTGATGGAAGTGGTGCTGGGGTGGGGCATGGGAGGCAGGGAGTGGCATATTCCTGTTCCACCTCAGGTAGCAACATGGGCTGTGCTGCCCCCAACCATGTGGTTTCTTGAGAAATACTGCTGTTTGCTGCATTTCCCTCATACCAGCTTCTATCTGAAAACGAGGTATGTACAGTCATACCTCATGTTGCAAACACTGCGGGTACGTCTTTTCAGGTTGCGTCCCGCGGCGACCCGGAAGTACCAGAAAGGGTTACTTCGGGGTTTCGCCGCTCGCGCATGCGCAGATGTGCAAAATGATGTCATGTGCATGCGCAGAAGCTGCGAACTGCAACCCCTGCGCATGTAGACACGGGCTGTGTTCCGTTCAGGTTGCGAACAGGGCTCCGGAATGGACCCCGTTCGCAACCAGAGGTACCACTGTATGGTTAAAGCATCTGTTGTGCATGAGGAGATTGCGGTGCATGCGCAGTCGACGCCTTAATTGAATCGGAGTTTGTGGGGTTGCATGCACAGGAAAACAGATTGGGTGTGTGTGTGCATTGAATGAAGTTATTGCTGCCCGCTTTGTGGTGTGTGGTAGAAATGTGAGGTGGAAATGTGACTTGGAATGAAATGGGGCAAAACCAGTAACCTGACTTTCAAGTCAGTACCCAGGAGGACTCCCCTGCTCAGCACCTGAAGGCCCCAGTCCTGCCACTCACCACCTGGCCTATGGCAGGGCCTGATGGGCTCCATAAAGGACTGCTGCTGCCGCCGCTGCTAGGCAGAAAGTACTCTGGTTTTTTTTTATTAATTGGTTATTTTTGACCTATGTCATTTTAAACTGTGATATCAATGCTGTATTCTTAGTTTTAAGATTGTGATTTATGTGGAAATTGTTTTCCATTTGGCTGTATATTTTTTGATGTGGTTTATTTATTGTTTATGACTTTTGTAATTATGCAAATCTTGCCATGTTGTAGGCCGCCGTGAGCATTGTTTTTAACTGTGGAAAGGTGACATACAAATAAGATGATGATGATGATGATGATGATGAAGTAGCACTGGGCACCTCATTCGGTGAAAACAGGCAAATCTGGAGTTTCTAGATGACAGTAATCATGCCGCCATATATCATGGTGACATATTTTCAGAAAATCTAATCTGATCTTGCAGCAGCAGCAGCACACGAGTAAAAGGCGTCAACCAAGTGTCGCCCAGCCAAGTGACGCGGGTGGCGCTGCGGGTGGCTCCTAGGACTTGTTGATTGCATGGTTGGCGGTTCGAATCACCGCGGCGGGGTGAGCTCCCGTCGTTCGGTCCCAGCTCCTGCCCACCTAGCAGTTTGAAAGCACCCTTAAAGTGCAAGTAGATAAATAGGTACCGCTTTATAGCGGGAAGGTAAACAGCGTTCCATGTGCTGCGCTGGTGCCGGCTCGCCAGAGCAGCTTCGTCACGCTGGCCACGTGACCCGGAAGTGTCTCCGGACAGCGCTGGCCCCCGGCCTCTTAAGTGAGATGGGCGCACAACCCTAGAGTCTGGCAAGACTGGCCCGTACGGGCAGGGGTACCTTTACCTTTTTCAGTGTCGCCCAACTGCAAAATCACTAAAATGCTTGCCAGCAAAGAGAAAGACAATGCATTTTGATGTACGTTTCAAAGGAGAAAATTGAAGCTGTACTCCAAGTCAATTGAAGCATTAATCTTTGAAAATCGGCTTCTGTAAATAACCTGAATAACCATGCCACACACCTCAGGGATGTGGTCAGTCAAAAGTACGTAACAGCAAAGAAATCTGTCTTCTTGTCTGTCAGGGAACTGCCATCAGAGGCAAGAGGAGAGGTAAGACTCTCCAATGATGCAGGGGATGGAACTAGCAAGGAGAGAGAGAGAGAGAGCTTCCGCTGGGGAAGGAAATCCAGGGGACACCAGGGAGAAAGGGGAGGCTGAGAGTACTGCGGAGGGGAGGCTCTGAGACTCTTCCAGTGAGATCAGCGGAGAGAGCACAGGACCTCCGCTTGGCACGCCCACGCTGCACAGAAAGCTTCCGCGCAGAGAATCTAGGAGGAGACTTGGAGTCAAGGAATTTTTATGTTGGAAGAAGTTTAGGAAACGCCCACCGACGGATTCTGCCAGTGACTGAGACAGTCGCGTTGTAAGGGCTGTCAAACCAGGGAAAGGTTTAGCTATACAACCAGCTTGGAGCAGTTTGCAGTTTACGTACAAGCAACCCCAATTCCCATTACATTGTCCAAACCACAAACCATTTAAACTTATAACACTGAGGCCCATGAAGAAATGGCAGCATCCAAAATCACAACATTTTTTTAAAAAAACCCCTAAAAGAACCTGCCTTAAACATCTGGGAAATAAGACATTCGTGTCTAACTAATAAATGTAGAATGCTGCAATTGAAAGTAGCTGTAATTTGGCTCACAAACCTTTCAAGGAGCATTAAATGCTTTTATGCATGCAGCTGACCTTTCCACTCCAAGGTATTTCTTCTGCTCTTCAAAGTGCTTGAAGGTAATTCTAACCTGTTACATTACCATTTTCACTCACCAACCTATGTTTACACTGCAATCCATGGGGAAAACCCCATCGAGGAAGCCATGGAGAGTTATCAGGGAAATTCATTTAAGCCCATCAAAGCTGATATTATAATGTTCCAGGTGTCTGCAAATGAGTGCGCACATCTGTCCACTGAAAAGTATGGAGCATTTACAGGCTTCTTACGTTTCTGACACAAAGTCAGACCATTGGCTTAAATCATGTCCACGCTCACAATGGCATAACCCTAAAAGTCGTTGAAGTGCCACAACAGACAACTGAGTGATAATGTGTACAGTGGTACCTCGGGTTACATACGCTTCAGGTTACAGACTCTGCTAACCCAGAAATAGTACCTCGGGTTAAGAACTTTGCTTCAGAATGAGAACAGAAATCGTGCTGCAGCGGCGGGAGGCCCCATTAGCTAAAGTGGTGCTTCAGGTTAAGAACAGTTTCAGGTTAAGAACGGACCTCCGGAATGAATTAAGTATGTATCCAGAGGTACCACTGTATCTGTGTATCACTTCCCTTCAAAATGTGGCAAGCCAGCCCTGCTGCCTTTGGGAAATCATCTTTCTCATTGTGTTACATGGGGTCCTGGGCACCTGCCCTCTTAAGGATCCTCAGGGAGAGGGAATAATGGAGGAGGAATCTGTTTTAGGTGTCTTGTAGGCTATGTTGATATCTAAACTGCAATGGTCTGGTTGCATTGGTCATTTTGAAAAGCGTTTTTGAACTGCCCTGGATGTGGACCTCAACATCTGGTTGCTGCTGCTAGCTCTATCTTCTCCTCCAGATGTTGTTGGACTGCAACTTCTATCATCCTTGACCATTGACTATGCTGCCAATGGGGTTAATGGGAATTGGAGTAAAACAACAATTGGGGAGCCATAGATTCACGATCCATGCTCTACTTCCTACAACTCTCTGAAGTTACATATATATTTTTTCCTTTACTTGCCAGCTCTAACTCTTCCCCCACCTAGTTGAACCTGTTACCTATACCTGATAAATCAACCAGGACAACATGCCCCAACAGTTGCTAAGATTGATTGCTGGCAACATCTATACTTGAATATGTTCTGTGTATACCTAGGTTGTTTTTATACTTATGGTTAGGTTTTTTTTTTAAAGAAAGAAATCCACATTAACATCTCTCCTTCCATTCCTTAAAGACGACCTCAACAGGGATTTCCTGACTGTGTTTCTTTTGACTCTGTGCACTGGTGTGAAGTACAGGCTGTTTAAATAAATAATCTCTTTTGCGCGCGCACACACACACACACACACACACACACACTTGATAAATCTAAACCAAAGCCGGAATTGACTCAGCTGAAATCCTAGCTTTGCGCTCTCATTTGGCGTAAATCACTTAGCAGATGGGACGATAATCCAGGTTACTAACACATTCTGCTTTGGGGATCATCCCTGGCACTTGAAACATTGTGCTTGCAACAGAATGAATGTTAGTGTCTTCCAGTGGTTAAAAGAGATAAAGCCAGGAGGCTAAATGTTATGATGACTGTTATCACAAGATTTGATGCTATGGGGTGGTTGCCCATCACAGCCATAGAAAGATAAGGAAGGCAAAGAAGGCAATTTATCTGGACAGGTCCATTGCCGTGCAAACATCAGCATCAATGCTTCGGATTTGCCAGCAAGATTTCTGGGGGTGTTTCAGCAAAATGACTCCAGTGGATCCCTTTTACTTGTGAGAGATTGAGCATGCACATTGAGAAAGGTTTCCTGCTGTCTCTGATCATCTTTCTCTGATCTCCAGCCTGACCCAGAATGGCAAATGGACCAAACTCAGCCAGCCTCCATCTACCTGCCTTCTTACATCTGCTCCCGTTGGTGGCAGTGGTTGTCAGCTTCCTCTTCCTTTAGTCTCCCTTAGAGAACTCAGCAGGGAGGAGGAATGGGGGAAAAGCAGAATTAGTTGGCTCTGCATACCCTCTACAATTCCATATCCATCAACTTTCCTGGCAAAAATGGAACATCTCGTTTTTTCTTGTGAGAGGACAGAGGCCAAAATGGCTGCCATGATCTCACACGATTTTAGGCTGCACTTTTGGGGGGCATGGCACAAAAAGTGCATTTTGGGATGTCACGTAGAATTGCTTGCCCCCCCCCCAAGTACTTTTTCTGGGACAGCAATCTTGCGTAGGTAACATGACTTGCTGCAGAAGGTGGTGTCCTGATTTGGGGTCACTTCATATTGAAAGGTATGCAGTGCTACGGTTCTGTGATCCCTTGTGCTGTGTTTTGGATTGTGCATTGTTTTGGAATGTGCAAACTGGGTAGATTTGGCTTTAAGCACAGTCTGAATGGAATTTCTCCCCCGTACTTAAAGGCAGCAAATGTGTGTCTAAACCATTTTCATCACACTTTAGAACAGGGGTGGGGAAAACAGGTGAGAAACCACAGGCCCTCCAGATGTTCCTGAACATTGGTCACATTTCCTGGGGCTATCTGAAGGGGCCACCGGTTCTCCAGCCCTGCTTTGGAATGTCTTCAGCAACATAGGAAGCTTCTCAGTTCTGACTTGGTTCTGTTTGGCTGATTGTCGTATTTGCTTCATGCCCTGCCCAATAGAGTTGACCTCACAGATTCCAGCTCCAGATCTAGATCCATGCCAGTGTTTGTTGATAGCCTGGCAGGCTCCCAACCAGACAAATGTTTTATGCACCTCCCCCTGCTTTTTTATTAAAAAATGTGATTTGAGGGTTTCTTTTCGGAATGACAACCTCTGCTTCCCTCTTCCCAATAAATAAAACCTGAATGGCACTTTAGTGTCCAAATCAGATTTTTAACGGCAGAAATATTTCACTAAGCACACATACTGAAATTGGACAGCATGCGGATGTAATAATGTCTGCTAGGAAGTCGGACTCTAAATGGAAATATATGGATGGCTCTTCAGCTGAGAATTAGCTGGAAAGGATTTGGAGCTCTGTACGTACAGTTAAATTAACTCCTTTGGTTAGATTTAGGGAAGGGAAAGGAAGCAATAATCAGCTGAGAATGAGGAAGCTCTGGTGAAGGAAAATAGCTCAGTGGCAGAGCATCTTCCTTGTACGCAGAAGGTCCCAGATTCAACCCCTGGCTTCCCCTGGTAGGACTGGGAAAGATTGCCTGTCTGATGCTGTTGCCACTCAAATTAGGCAGTACTGAGTTAGATGGATCAATGGTCTGACTCGGCAGAAGGCAGCTTCCCATCCTCCTGTGTAATTTGTGAGTTAAGAAGGAAGGCAGTTTGTGCCTCAAGTTGAAGCAGACTTGATGACTAATTATAGGGTCCAGAATTGCCACCACCAGAGAACACAGATGCTGATTGCCACAAAATCCTTCACTTACAACGAGAAACACCAGGGCTATAATCCTATGTACTGGGAGTAACTTTGATAGGACTTGGAGGGTTCCACTTAATGGCACACCAGTGGAGTTCCACTGGCCCAATTTCCTTTCCCCGCCTTGCCCTGTGCACACCCCCAAAACTTCCCCAGAGGGTGCCCCATTTCTCCATAGCTGATTTTAAGTGTACATGAGAGGGCTGGAGGGAAATGGGGTCATAGAATATAGAGTTGGAAGGGACCGTGACGGTCATCTAGTCCATGCAATGCAGGAATCCTACTCACAGCTGTTCCTGGGTGGGCTCGAACCACCAACCTTCTGGTTAGCAGCCAGATGCACTGACCCATTGTGCCACCTGATGAAGAAGAGGAAGAGGAAATTCTGCTGAACTCACAGAATTCCCTTGCTCCAGCAGAACTTCAACATTGGACGTGGCCTGGTATGTACGGGATACAAAATGCAAGTAAGGGCCCTTCAGAAACTCTATGTATGCACATTTCCCCAGGGTTTCCAAGTCCCAAGTTCAGAATCCATGCATTGTTCCCTTGCATGTTTTACCCCCTCTGGATAACTGATGTGCACCTGTGCTTTGTCAAACTGTTGTCAAATGGGAACTCAACCAAGGAGAACTTTGTGTGCTGGAACTTTAGCGGCATTTTGAACCGTTTTTCTTTGCATACTTCCCACGTTTCCAAGGTGTGGAATTAAAATAGCTGTATAAATGCTGATATGCCTGTTGTCTTTGTCCATGGAGTTTTCTTGGCAGGGATACTGGAGTGGTTTGCCAGTTCCTGCTCCAGGTGGATCACGTTTGGTCAAAACTCTCCACTATGACCTGTCCATCTTGGGTGCCTTGCTCGGCGAGGGGGACTTAGGCTGGACCTGAATAAGCCCCTTCCACTCTGTTGTGTGACCTGAGAACTCAATGCAACCCACTTTTTAGTCCTGCTTAGCGGGTACTGCTACGGTCTTTGACTGGTTGCTGTTGAAGGACCAGGAAGAAATTTTCCTGCATTGGCAGGTTTTGTCTTCCCCATAGCAATTCGTCACAACTTTGGCGGTTATGGTCTTGGGTGGAATCCTTTAGTCTTTTCTTCCCTGTAATGTGTGTGTGTGTGGGGAGATGTGAAGTGGTGACTCACCCCCCTGCGGCGGCGATTCCAGGGTCCCCCTCTTAAAGGGGTGTTCTATCTATCTATCATCATCTATCATCTATCTATCTATCTAATCTATCATCTATCTCTATCATCTATCATCTATGTATATCTATCTATCTATCATCTATCATCTATCTATCATATATCTACTATCTATCTATCTATCATCTATCATCTATCTATCATATATCTACTATCTATCTATCATCTATCTATCTATCTATCTATCTATCTATCTATCTATCTATCATCTATCATCTATCTCTATCTATCTATATCTATCTATTTATCATCATCATCATCATTATCTATCATCTATCTATCTATCTATCTATCTATCATCTATCTTCATCATCATCATCATTATCTATCTATCTATATCTATCTATCTATCTATCTATCTATCTATCTATCTATCTATCTATCATCTATCTATCATCTATCTATCTATCTATGTATCTATCTATCTATCTATCTATCATCTATCTCTATCTATCTATCTATATCTATCTATCTATCTATCTATCTATCTATCTATCATCATCATTATCTATCTATCATCTATCTATCTATATCTATATCTATCTATCTATCTATCTATCTATCTATCTATCTATCTATCTCAGTGTTTCCCAACCACGGTTCCGCGGCACACTAGTGTGCCGCGAGATGTTGCCTGGTGTGCCGCGGGAAAAATTAAAAAATTCGAAAGATTTTTTTTTTTAAAGTCAAATTTTCGATTGGGGCGCCGTCACTAGATGACCCCTGGGGTTCCCTCCCTCCCGCTCTGCGCCTCCCTCCTCCTCCTCCGGGGAGGCCCTTCCTGGCTCTCGGCCAAGGCTTGGCGGCTGCCACTCACTCACTCGCTCGCCCACCCGTCCCTCCATCCCTGCACCCGGCCTCTCCCCCTCCGTCCCCGGCGCGGGGGCTGCTGGGATCCATAGTCCCCGCGCCCGCGCGGGGTGCACGAACTACATTTCCCAGCGTGGCCTGGCGGCCCGGGCATTTTGTTTGAAGCGCTCTTCTCCATGGAATGAGCGCAGCGGCGGCGGCCGGGCGGGCAGGGGCTCTTCCGCGCAGACCCCGCGCAGCCTGCCTGCGCCCCCGCGGAGATCGGGCGGCAGGATGGAGCCCGGGGATCCCCGCGGAGGCGGAGCGGCGGAGGCGGAGCGGCGGAGGCGGAGCGGCAGAGGCTGCCCCCCGGGTAGGGCTGCGTCGGGGGGTTTTTATTTTTGCAATGCTGCATCCGCGCCGGAGGGGACGCATCGGACTGTGGGGAGACCCCTTGGCGGGCGTGCAAGGCAATGCGTGCGTGCAGGCGTTGCATGGAGTGCAGTGCAATGCAATGGCAACGCGGCGCCCTGCATGCATGCATGCAACTTCCACCGGCGCTCCGGACTTGGCAGGTGAGGGGGGTCCCCAGTGGGCGGCAGAGAGAGCCGGGAGGGCGAAGGGGAGCCGGGGGGGGGAGCAGCGCTGCTCCCCGAGCCGAGCCCGGGGGGAAACTTTGGCGTCGTTGCGCCGGGTGTTGGAAGCGGAGGCTGGCGGGGGCCCCTCACCTGCAAAACCTGGTCGCCTCTCATATATTTCGTGCATTGCATTCATCGCCCGCTTTCTCCTCCAAGGAGCTCCCGGGGGCGCGCGTGGTTCTCCCCGTGTTATCCTCGCAACAACAGCCCTGCGAGGTGGGTCAGGCGAGTGGCCCAAGGGAGCACCCAGGGATTGTCCTGGCCAGGTGGGGTGATTTGAACCCTGCTCTCTGCCCGGTCTTCGTCCTCATTTAGCCCCCACATGTGCATGACTGTGCATGACTGAGGTTTTCCCCCCTCGTCTTGGCTATGGTGTGAGTCTGTGCTGTTAATTAATGGGGTTCTGCCTTCGGAGAAGATGAGCCAGCCCTCAAGGAGGTGATTATGTAATTTGCTAGCAATTCATGTCCCTCCCGGCGTGACGCTGCGCGCTGACGTCACGGGGCTGTAATGGTGGTGTGCCTCGAGATTTTTTTCATGAAACAAGTGTGCCTTTGCCCAAAAAAGGTTGGGAAACACTGATCTATCTATCTATCTATCTATCTATCTATCTATCTATCTATCTATCATCTATCTATATCTATCTTCATCATCATATCATCATCATTATCTATCTATCTATCTATCTATCTATCTATCTATCCATCTATCTAACTAACTATCTATCTATCTGTCTATGTATCATCTATCTATCTATCTGTCTATCTATCTATCTTTCATCTATCTATCTATCTATCTATCTATCTATCTATCTATCTATCTATCATCTATCTATCTATCTATCTATCTATCTATCTATCTATCTCACTGGCCATACACTGAAAGGTCGTCAGTGAACTACCCTGCGTGTGGGGTATGGGCTTGGCTGCCTGCTAGACTTACATCTTGCAGAGCACCCCCATATCCCATTTACCCTGATGAGCCCCAGTTCCCCCCAGCTGGGGGGCTGGGAGGGAAACACGCCCAAGGCCTAAGCCAAGGTCTCCCTACATTCGGAAGTTTAATAAAGTTGTGGCCTAATTTTAATTCCATATAATGTTGTCAGAGTCTTAATTCCTTCCTTATGATCCCTGGGGGCTGGGGCTGTCGCCACCTCTGTCATGCCACAGCAGCTTCACTGCTGAACAGGGCTTGACCTGGTGCAACTTTATGCCAGCTTAATGGCTTGCTTTACCCCAGCTTCTTGAGCCTAGTGTTTTCACTTTTAGTGTTTTATGGATCTCCTTGCTCTTCTCACACTTTTTTCCTGCTCGTGGTTTCTGCATTTCCGCCACCACCCCCACCTCACGTTTTGACAAGGGTATATTCTAAAATAACCTGCCTGCCTGACGTAGCCCAGCCCAAAAACAAACCATTCTTTTCAGTGTCAGGTGCGTCACACCTGCAGATAGCATCATTTAGCTAGACAAATTTCTAATCTCGATTCTCTTTTGTATATAAATACCGGTATCTCAGTGCACTCGACCCGGCCATCTGCCACTTGCTCTGGTGCAGTGAATAATTGACTAAAGGTCAACACTGCCTTTGTTTCACATGTTTCTTTGCGCAGACAAGTTCCCACGTGTAGCTCTTTCTAGCTTGACAAGCGTACAGTCGTGTTATGAAACTTATTTCCAATATTACAAAGATATTAAAGCCTTGATCTTTTGGGTTACAGAATGTTGATCCCACCAGCTGTATTCTCCACCCCCTCCAATATATTATTATTATTATTACTATTGCACATCTAGTCAGTTTCAACAATGTGAGCGTTGTATGCCCAGCTGTGCACATCCAGCATTATTTAAAAGACCAAAAAAGATCAACTCGTTATCTTGAGAGGAGAGCACATATGGTTGGGAAGGAGACAAAGAACAAAGGAATGATCATGGAGAAACCAGAACAAAACAAAAGGCTGCGAAGTCTATTCATAATTGTCAGCGACTGGCTGGATGAAGAGGAGAGGTAGGAGGCACCAGTTGGGAAACCCCCAAGGGAACCCCCAGGGGAGGAAGGCTCAGAGCCAGGGGATTGGTGGTGGGACACTGAGGAGATGTTAGAGGAAGAAGATTGGGAGGAGGGACTGGATGCTGAAGGGGCAACTGGGTTTAGTGAGCAGGATGAGCTGGTGACAGGGAGCAGTTCAGATGCCAAGGATGAAGCAGAGGAGGGGGGGTCAAAAGGCTGCTGAAAAATCCAGGGAATCTCCCTCTCTTGCTGCAACAAATTCCATCCCGCTCCATTTCCAGTGCAGAATATTGCGGAAAGCAGAACAGAGGTGCACAGATGTAGTTTGAGACTGCTTGGGAAACACCCGGGACAGGAGGAGCCTTAGAAAAGGGGGAAGGCAGGGACCTTAAGTCCTGGCAACTGCTCCATAGGGGCAAGACCTACTGGGAAGAGTTGCCATTTCCTTGAATAAAGAGTTGGCTTCACTGACAACAAAGCCCTGTGTCTTTTATGACTTCCACCCTGACAGTTTCCTTACATTTCTAAGCCATATTTCATCTCTCATGGAGGCCCAAGTGGTGTTATGTGTAGATCCCAGGTGCCACCCATCCTGGCACATAGACCAGACCCAGACCTGCTTAGCTTCAGCAAGTTGATGGAATCATGTTCCCAGTGGCAGAGTGTTCCAGGGACCACGTGGATGGGCAGGCGGGCTGCTTTTGTCCACTCTGAGCCAGAATGGAGTGTCGCAATTTTTGCACGCATACCCAGGCCTGCACCCTTGGTGGGGGCACAGATTGCTCTCCTAGAAACTTGGCTGCTTCACACCATAGTTGCTTCATGTGGTTGTGGACCCAAGTTCCTGATTGTGTGGAGCAAATGTATTTTGTTGCTGGATGGTTTCTTCTTCTTCTTCTTGGTCTGTCTACACCAAGCAAAATGGGCTCTTTCCCAATCCAGCATGGTTGTTCTTATGGAAAGTGATCTCACTATAGTGAAAGATAAAATGTCAGCCAAATCAATCATCATCAGTAGGAAAAGTACATTTGAATATAATTAAATGCTGAACTCCGATCTTCCTCTCTCTCAAATGAGACAACTAATTCTACAGGTGCTAAGAACATTCTGTGCTGGGTGCCACCTCAATCCATTTCTTCGCCTTGCAATTAGGATACTTGTATGTGCTCATTCTGCTGGTGATTTGTCCATTTTGAGAGGAGAGAGAGAGAGAGAATTGCTGTTCCATTTACTTCCAACATCATAAGAGGTTTTGGAGTTCAAGGACAGTGCAAAATTATTAGCTGAACTTTTTACCTGAACTTCAATACATGGTTGTATGTATTTAGGCTGCCTGCATTTAAAATGATGTAGTCTGGCATACTTTGAAACGTCCATTTAATTTGCATTAATTGTGCCACACATTGACCTTTGTAAAAACCACGGTTGGTCTGTTGCTCCATGGCAACGCCTGATGCAATGCAACAGGAAGCCCACGTTTAGGGCTGCCAGATTCGCGGAGTCAAGGTCTTTGCATGCAAGATACTCCTGATACCCAAGTGCCACAGTCTGGAACCCCAGGGAAATACAGAGCAGGGTTCAGCCCCCATTGCTGATACAGAGTTGGCTCCTCTATCCATGCAACTTGTTGCTGACGGCAAGCTGAACAGCTCATATGGCACCTTCTCACTGTACTGATAATAATTCTGATTGACATCTGATGCCCTTTTAAATGTGCTGTGGACAGGAGGGTTATTGAGTAGCCTTTGTTTTTATTATGTATTCTGTGTTTTTTTATATTGTAACTGCATGCTGTGAACCGTCCTGAGATCTATGGGTATAGGGCAATATACCAATAATAATAGATAAAGGGACGTGGGTGGCGCTGTGGTCTAAACCATTGAGCCTCTTTGGCTTCCCGATCGGAAGGTCGGCAGTTCGAATCCCCACAACAGAGTGAGCTCCCGTTGCTCTGTCCCAGCTCCTGCCAACCTAGCAGTTTGAAAGCACGCCAGTGCAAGTAGATAAATAGGCACTGCTGTGGCAGGAAGGTAAACAGAGTTTCCGTACACTCTGGTTTCTGTCACTGCACCAGAAGCAGTTTAGTCCTGCTGGCCACATGACGCAGATTTGTCTGCAGACAAATGCCGGCTCCCTCAGTCTGAAAGCGAGATGAGTGACGCAATCCCATATTCACCTTTGACTGGACTAAACTGTCCAGGGGTCCTTTACCTTTTAACAACAACAACACTGAGGACACTGAGATCCAGCGCCGAGGGCCTTCTGGCGGTTCCCTCATTGCGAGAAGTGAGGTTACAGGGAACAAGGCAGAGGGCCTTCTCGGTAGTGGCGCCTGCCCTGTGAAATGCCCTCCCTTCAGATGTCAAGGAAATAAACAGCTATCTTATCTTTAAAAGACATCTGAAGGCAGCCCTGTTTAGGGAAGTTTTTAATATTTAATGCTGTATTGTTTTTAACACTTGATTGGGAGCCGCCCAGAGTGGCTGGGGAAACTCAGCCAGATGGGCGGGGTATAAATTATTATTATTATTATTATTATTATTATTATTATTATTATTATTATTATAAACAACAACCTGCCTTCGGCCATCAGCCCTAATACACAGGGCCAGCTCAAGACATTTTGCCGCCTGAGGCAAAACAGTAAATGGCACCCTACATTCCTCCTCTGCTGTCATACCCCTCTGTCATTGCCTCCTCTTTGTCTGCCACCTCCTCTGCCTTCACCACTGCTGCCTGAGGTGGCCCAGGGAATCCCTGGCTTGCTGAAGATGGCAGGGGTATAAGGAGGAGGCAGGAGAGGAGCATGCAGTGGCAGCAATGGCGGCCCCACACTTCCTAGGTGGCGTTGGCAGGCAACAAGCATAGGAGGTGGAGAGAGACATGCTGCTCCAGGGCCCTGGATCTGCTACCCCTCCCAACTAAGCCTAGCCTACCACCTGAGGTGATTGCCTCATGGAGGCTAATAGGTAGTCTGGCCCTGTAGAAACATGATGGATACCACAGAGGAGGGAGCTGCTGTTTCCCTTCCCTACAATTCTTGCTTGCTGGCCATAGTCTTCAGGGGGGTATATGGGAATGGGTTAGCAGGTGGGATGGCAGATATATGTGTTGGTGATCTTAAACTAGGCTTCTTTTACCCAGTGGGAGTAGCTCTGAAAAGAACTTGAACATGTTTAAGTAACTCTTAAAGAAATTACTCTCCCACGTCTTTGGTTTGTCAGGTTCCCTAGGTAACCTTGAGGGCAGAAGTTTCTTCTTCTTCTTCTTCCAGCCTTTTTTTTTCCTTTGAAACTCTGCAAAAGACAATCACCCCCAAGGCGCTACTTGCGTTTGAAAAGTATCTTCTGCATTCTAAACTCTCCTGCCCCAAACAGCAACTGATTACTATAAATCATAAAGGGCTTGCCTTCTGTAATGAAAGGGAATGTTAAGTCAACATAAGCAAACAATAGTTCAGCTCAGAGGTTTGCCCTTAAAAAGCAAAAGTGCCACAACTTGAAAGGTAATTAATGAATTACAGCAAAATTCGAACCATGTCTACTCAGAAGGAAGTCCTATTGAATTCAGTAGGGCTTGGCACCATGTATGAAGGGCTGGGATTGCAGTCTAAATTAAGGTCCAATCCAAACATCCTTTTCCCCAGGCTGGTGAGTGGAATGCTTGAGATCCACTGGATCTCAAGCCCGCTCCACTCCTATTTGCCTGCTCCCACTTCCACTCAGGGTGACATGCAAGGCATGGCTGTGGATGTGACAATAACCGGGAGGCAGCCATAGTTTGGATTGCACCTTTCATATCTAGTCAATGACTGAGGAAATGTGACTGGTTGTGGTGTGTGGATTATCTGAACCGTAACAGCAAACAATGGATGGTAATGACTATCAAGGAACCTTGAGGTTTTCCTGCAAGAGAGAAATGACTAAACAACTGATTGATTGTATTTAAATACTGCCTTTCTGCCAAGACACCCAATTTCAAATATCAAAATAAGCAAAATGCTACAAAACACTACCGCACCAACTTCAGGGGCTGACAACAACAACAACAACATATTATTATTATTATTATTATTATTATTATTATTATTATTATTATTATTATTATTACCCAGCCCGTCTGGCTGGGTTTTCCAAGCCACTCTGGGCAGCTCCCAACAGAATATTAAAAATGCAGTAAAACAGCAAACCTTAAAAACTTCCCTAAACAGGGCTGCCTTCAGGTGTCTTCTGAAAGTCAGATAGTTGTTTATTTCCTTGACATCTGATGGGAGGGTGTTCGACAGGGCAGGCGCCACTACCAAGGAGGCCCTCTGATGACACGGGCTCCATGGCCTGGGCTTCTTCACTTCTGCCTTCCATCAGAACAGAGAGATATTTTAAGCAGCCCCAGGACTGCCTTAAAATGGTTTCTCAGGACATGGAGGGTCCTTTCGTGAACTAATGCGTTACATGTTCCTTGACCCAGGCCTCACTAACGTTGATGCTCCTAGTCTGTTTGACAAGATGGATGCAATTTTAAAAGCACCCAACCTCCCTTTGGGAGGGAGCAAAGCTTGCTGGGAAGGCCAGCCTAACTGGGAGGGAGAGATGTTTAATTTCTGATGCACATAGAGCAAGGCTCAGTATTCATCTGAGCAGGCTGAGGCCACTCCACTCCGAGATTCTCAATTTAAACATGTGTTAAGTTGAATAGGATCCAAAATGGTCCTAGAACAATAGGATCCAAAATGCAGCAGTCTGACTGGTCCTAGAACAATAGGATACAGAATGCAGCAGTCTGATTGGTCCTAGAACAATAGGATACAGAATGCAGCAGTCTGGTTGGTCTGCAACCTGATTGGCCTACAGGAGAATCCCGGAATTAGCCAATCACGTGGGGTCCATTGTGGAAATAATGTATATAAAGCAGACACTTTGGAGGAACTGGCATTCCTTACTACTATGAGCTGAATAAAGATCATGAAATCCACACTCGACTCCGAGTATATTTCAACCTGAAGAGGATTTATGGAATAAGAAGAGCTTGCTGGATCAGGCCAATGGCCAATCTAGTCCTCCATCTTGTTCTCAGAATGGCCATCCATATGCCGATAGCATTCAGACACACGCTGCCTCCAGTGCGAGGTAGTCCCATATATTCTTATAAACTGATAATGAGATTCAAATGCACAGCAACCCAAACTTCACCAACTGAAAGTGAAGCGACTTGCACATTTCGTGATAATGCTATCTTATGCCAATTGCCTTTCTGTTATGGTGTAAAAGCAGAAATAGAAGAATTTCACACCCCTAAACCCCTAACCCCCATTTTATTACATTAAAGGAATGGTCTTATTTGAAAGCAGAAACAACGAATTTTTTTGGGGGGGGGGGGTCCCCTTTCGGGATTTCATTGTCTATCAAACTTCTACAGTTCATTGAGGGACAGAGTTGTATTTTGCAAAGCGCCGAAGGCAAGGTTCAGGAGAGCCCAAGTCTCTGGTGGTTTTGCAGAGTTCAAGGAGATTCTATGCTGTCCTCCGGTTTGAAGTGTGCTGCTGACTAGGTTGAGAAATGGAGCACGAATGCAAACATCTGTATTAAAAGGTAGCAAGCTTTGATTAAATAAAAAAATAAAAAAGGGTTGAATGGTAGGAATAGCTAGGGAATAATTATTAATTATTTAATTATAATAATCCAGGGATGGTTATTTTAAAGATGTTGTAAAGGGGAAATGGCAACAGTCAGTCACTCAGCATTGGGGGGGGGGGTTCCCTTCAAATTTAGAGGGGCTTCAGCTCCCACCAGCTTAAGTTAGCATGCCCAATGCATACCCTCCAACATTTCTCTGATGAAAATAGGGACTTCCCATTCCATAATGATAATTTTACTATTTATACCCCACACATCTTATTGGGTTGCCCCAGCACTCTGGTCAGTTCCAACATGTATAAAAACATAATAAAATGATAAACATTTTAAAAATTTCCCTATACAGGATTGCCTTCAGATGGCTCAGGGGTTGGATACCCTCCAACATTTCGCCGGTGAAAATAGGGATAGCCAAGGGACGCGGGTGGCACTGTGGGTTAAACCACAGAGCCTAGGACTTGCCGATCAGAAGGTTGGTGGTTTGAATCCTCGTGATGGGGTGAGCTCCTGTCGGTCCCTGCTCCTGTCAACCTAGCAGTTCGAAAGCAGCTCAAAGTGCAAGTAGATAAATAGGTACCATTCTGGTGGGAAGGTAAATGGCGTTTCCGTGCACTGCTCTGGTTTCGCCAGAAGTGGCTTAGTCATGCTGGCCACATGACCCGGAAGCTGTACGCCGGCTCCCTCGGCCAATAAAGCGAGATGAGCGCCACAACCCCAGAGTCGGTCACGACTGGACCTATTGGTCAGGGGTCCCTTTACCTTTACCTAAGGAAACGTGGCACATTGTGGGATCAAATCAGAACCCAGGTTGGCTTCTCTACATCAGGGATGTCACTGGAAAATAGGGACACTTGGAGAGTCTGCCAATGGTCATGACTGGTGGGAGTTGAAGTCCAGCAACACTGGGAAGGCTACAGGTTAGCCAGGCATGCCATAAATGAACAAGAGGTGATGGTTTGAGGGTGGGGGTGGTCCAAAAATCTGCCCAGTAGCAAAGAAAAGCCAGTCTCAGAAAGCCAGTGTGGTGTAGTGGTTAGAGTGTTGGACTAGGACTTGGGAAGCCTTGGAAATCATGTGACTCACTGAGCAGCCTTGAGATGGTCACTGTTTCTTACCCTACTTGATAACTCTTGTGAAGATAAAATGGGGAGGGGAAAAACCTTCTCGCCATCACCTTGAGCTCTTTGGAGGGAAGGCGGGCAAATAAACAAATAAATAGCAATGGAGAAAGGTGTGGAAATTAGTACCAAAATGGCTGACTTTGGACCAGCCACTGCCTCTCAGCCTAACCTACCTCCCAGGGATTAAATGAAGATTTAATGAAGAGGAGGAGAACCAGGCACATTGCCTCGAGCTCCTTGGGGTAAAGGTGGAATATCAATGCAACTAAGAAATAAAATAAAGGTATAAAGTAGAGATAACTGAGCCAATGACCCAAGGCCTGTTCTAGATGCTTACTGATGGCAATAAATAGTTTTTGTGTGTCCTGCAGAGGTAAGTAAGTCCCTCACTGCGATGCGGTTCCCTCCCTGCGAGAAGCCAAGTTACAGGGAACCAGGCAGAAGGCCTTCTCGGTAGTGGCACCTGCCCTGTGGAACGCCCTCCCACCAGATGTCAAAGAGAACAACAACTACCAGACTTTTAGAAGACATTTGAAGGCAGCCCTGTTTAGGGAAGCTTTTAATGTTTGATGCATTACTGTAACTGTATTTTAATATTTTGTTGGAAGCTGCCCAGAGTAGCTGGGGAAGCCCAGCCAGATGGGAGGGGTATAAATAATAATAATAATAATAATAATAATAATAATAATAATAATATAAGTATACACACCACTCCCTGACACCACGTATGCAAAAAGAGGGGGCATGTGTCTTGCCTTACAAGGACAATCCTCTGTTTTGAAAGTCCTCTGTTTCCAAGTTCTCAGCTTGAAGGACTGAAGTGCTGCCTGGTCCAAATTCTGCTTGATTTAAAAAATCATAAGAAGGAGGGGCATTGACAGGAATTGTTCTGCGGTGAGGGAGAACACTGGGCAGTGAGACAGGTCACAGTCTTCCTCACTGTGATGAGATACATTGCATCTCTATTTAAATTTATTTATAAATCTGCAGTAATACCTAGAAGTTATTTTATCATTTGTTGATATAGTACCCTCCCTTCACCCTAAGGCCCCACGGTGGGTCACAACATTAAAACATAATATTAAAAACAGTCTAAAGCAATTTATCATATACGTGGAATTAATTTGGACTAACTTGTTCCATTGTTTTCAGTGTTGCGGCAGAACAGTGAGCGCCGTTGCCCAGTCCGCCTGTTTTGAAGCTCAAACTATCGCACACATGAGTGCCAAAGAGCTGTGCATGCCTTCCAACAATTGACAGAACAGAATGATGTGTTTTGCCTTAAGTAATAAAGGGATTCCTTTTATGGTAACCAAGCTGAATGAGCCAGTAGGGTCACATCGAATGCCCCACCAAAGACTTCCCAAAATGCCAACTCTGAAATGTGCATGCGTTCCCTTCCCAACCAGAGAGGATGCTTCCACACTGAGATGTTATAAATTCTGACATTTTTATTGTCACGCAATATTTCATTCTTAGAGCAGCAGCATTTCCTGAACTGAAATATGTTCAAAGCAGCAGAATGGTGAGATCTGGTTCCCAAGACGGGCAAAAAGCATTAGGCTGGCCAGATTGCTGCAGTTAGATGCTAAGTTCCCGTATCTGGTACAAAGCCGAAACAGATACACACAATGGGAAATAGATACTTCACGACAGAATCGATTTATCTGCCACCTTGCCATAGCTTCGCACTCTGTCTGGCTGGGAGATAAAAGAGGGAAAATATGAAGGAGCTTTGTTCTTCAAGTAGCTGCTGGAGAGATTTTTGTTGTTGTTGTTCATAAGAAGACACGGTTTGTAAAAGAGTTATCAGGCCAGAAAGATGAGCGCTACAATGCAGTGCAGACAACTATGAAAATTACTGGTCCAACAAGGAAAACCGAATTCTGGCAGAGGTTGGCCCAGTGCGCTTGTGCATGTGGTGCGAAAAGCTACCTGGCAGGTTGCAGTTGCTGGTTCTGTGGTGTTGTTTAGTCGTTTAGTCATGTCCGACTCTTTGTGACCCCATGGACGCCAGGCACTCCTGTCTTCCACTGCCTCCCGCAGTTTAGTCAAACTCATGCTTCACGAACACTATCCAACCACCTCGTCCTCTGTCGTCCCCTTCTCCTTGTGCCCGCCATCTTTCCCAACATCAGGGTCTTTTCCAGGGAGTCTTCTCTTCTCATGAGGTGGCCAAAGTATTGGAGCCTCAGCTTCAGGATCTGTCCTTCCAGTGAGCACTCAGGGCTGATTTCCTCAAGAATGAATAGGTTTGATCTTCTTGCAGTCCATGGGACTCTCAAGAGTCTCCTCCAGCACCATAATTCAAAAGCATCCATTTTTCAGCGATCAGCCTTCTTTATGGTCCAGCTTTCACTTCCATACATCGCTACTGGGAAAACCATAAGGTAAAGGTAAAGGTACCCCTGCCTCTACCGGCCAGTCGTGTCCGCAGACACTTCCGGGTCACGTGGCCAGCGTGACGAAGCTGCTCTGGCGAGCCGGCACCAGCGCAGCACACGGAAACACTGTTTACCTTCCCGCTATAAAGCGGTACCTATTTATCTACTTGCACATAGGGGTGCTTTCGAACTGCTAGGTGGGCAGGAGCTGGGACCGAAAGACGGGAGCTCACCCCGCTGCGGGGATTCGAACCGCTGACCATGCGATCGGCAAGCCCTAGGCGCTAAGGTTTTACCCATAGAATTGGAAGGGACTCTGAGGTTCATCTAAGGCAATTCAGTCTGACTTTAAAAGTCTGACTGACAGCTGCAATGCAGGAATATGCAGCTGTCCCATATGGGATCAAACCTGTAACCTTGGCATCATCAGCACCACGCTCTAATCAAGTGAGCTATTCAGGTATTTTCATTACTGTCCAAAGCAGACATTGCTACACAAATGCAATGTCAAAAAAAGGTGTGATTTCAGATAATTTTTTTGAACTACATAGGAAGCTGCCTGATCCTGAGTCAGAGTTTTGCCATACCTAGCTCAGTACTAGCAGAGACATCACCTTGCCAACAAAGGTCCGTATAGTTAAAGCTATGGTTTTCCCAGTAGTGATGTATGGAAGTGAGAGCTGGACCATAAAGAAGGCTGATCGCTGAAAAATGGATGCTTTTGAATTATGGTGCTGGAGGAGACTCTTGAGAGTCCCATGGACTGTAAGAAGATCAAACCTATTCATTCTTGAGGAAATCAGCCCTGAGTGCTCACTGGAAGGACAGATCATGAAGCTGAGGCTCCAATAATTTGGCCACCTCATGAGAAGAGAAGACTCCCTGGAAAAGACCCTGATGTTGGGAAAGATGGAGGGCACAAGGAGAAGGGGACGACAGAGGATGAGATGGTTGGATAGTGTTCTCGAAGCTACCAGCATGAGTTTGACTAAACTCTGGGAGGCAGTGGAAGACAGGAGTGCCTGGCGTGCTCTGGTCCATGGGGTCATGAAGAGTCGTACACGACTAAACGACTAAACAACAACAACAAAGCTCAGTACTGCCTGCACTGACTGGCAACAGCTCTCCAGGGTTTCAGACAGGGCTATCTCCCATCCCTTACCTGGAATTGCTGGGGACTGAGCCTGGGACTTTCTGGGTGCCAAGCCATCATTACAACTCCTATGAGACCTGACCACTGAATATGGTGACATTACAACTTCTGAAAATCACAAGTCTCTCTCTCTCTCGCATTTAAATGGGTTGGCTTTGGGTAAGGCTCTTCACCCATGTCCAATGAGTGGATAATTTTAAAGTGTTGTTGAATTCATATACAAATTAACACGCACACACACACACATCACATTTACATTTAACCAAATGACTTGGCGATGATTATGTTATTACTATAAATGAGGAAGCTTTTCCTGTAAGCATCTTACCCCTGGGTCAGGCTGATCAGGATATTTCCAATTTGCATGGATGAATGGAAGACAAGTACAGATTAACGCTTCCTTATTAAATATCGCTGCGTGGCGTATGGCGTTTGTAATTCATAACCACTGCTATGTGTAACAAAGAAATGTAAATGGCTCCAATATTTAGAATCTTGATTCTCATTTCTTTGTCATAAAATAAAACAGCTTGAGCAATGAAGGGTATCCTTAAGGTGTCAGAAAACAGGGCATCATAGTTGTTGCCACTTGGACTCTGTTGTGGGTTCTTACATCAGGGTTAGGAACATAGGGCTCTTGTCTATGACGTATCGCTAGGGTGGCTAAACCACTGAGCCTCTTGGGCTTGCCAATCAGAAGGTCGGCAGTTTGAATCCCTGCGACGGGGTGAGCTCCCATTGCTCTGTCCCAGCTCCTGCCAACCTAGCAGATCGAAAGCATGCCAGTGCAAGTAGATAAATAGGTACCGCTGCAGCGGGAAGGTAAACAGTGTTTCTGTGCGCTCTGACTTCCATCAATCTGTCCTGTTGCTCCAGTAGTGGTTTAGTCATGCTGGCCACATGACCCGGAAAGCTGTCTGTGGACAAACGCCGGCTCCCTCAGCCTGAAAGCAAGATGAGCACTGCAACCCCATGGTTGTCTTTGACAGACCTAACCGTCCAGGGGTCCTTTCCTTTTATCCCTAGGGACATAGGAAGCTGCCTTATACTGAATCAGACCATTGAGCCAACCAGCTCCGCATTGTCTACAAGGACTGGCAGCTGCTATCTTCAAATATATCAAGGGCTGTCACATGGAGGATGGAGCAAGCTTGTTCTCGTCTGCTCTGGAGGGTAGGACCCGAAGCAATGGATTCAAGTTACAAGCAAGGAGATTCTGAGTAAACATCAGGAAGAACATAATGGCGTTATTATGAATTGATGATTGATTGGTTGGTTGGTTGGTTGATTGATTGATAATGGACTGGTTGGAAGTAGAGGAGTGGTGGGAACGCCCTAGGGAAAGCCCAGGGGAAGCAGGCTCCATGCCAGGGATTAGTGCTGGAAAACAATGAGAGGGCAGGGGGAGAAGGAGCAGACTGGGAGGTGGTAGTGTCAGCAGCAGGAGAGGTGACAGGGTTTAGTGATCAGGAAGAGGCTGTGGCAGACTGAGGCTGAAGCAGAGGCTGGAGGGGAGGGTGGCCAAGAGGCAGAGTGCAGACAGGCTGCTGAAGAACCCAGGGAGTCTCCCCCTCCTGCTGCGACCACCTTCCCTCTTCCTTGGTCTCCTAGAACTCACAGAGAAATGAAATGGGCATAGCAGCCCGAGACTGTATGGAAAAGACCCTGGAGAGGAGGAGTGCTAGCGGACACTGGGAAGGTGGGGAACTTCAGCCCTTGCAACTGCATCAGATGGGCAAGACCTCCTAGAAAGAGTTGCTGAGACCATTATGCCTGAGCTGTGGTTGTTTCCTTGATTTAACTGCCTTGCTCTCAGGTGATTTATTGTGTTTGTTGCTGACCTATACCTGACTCCAGCCCTGACACTTGGGAGGTTGTGGACCCTCCTTCCTTGGAGGTTTTTAAGCTGAGGTTGGATGACCATCTGCCTTGGATGCTTTAGTTGAGATTCCTGCATCTCAGGGTTTGGACTAGATGCCCTTCAGGATACCTACAATTCTATGATTCTTGGAGATGCTGGGGATCAAACCTGGTATGTTCGGCATGCAAACAGCTGCTGCACCACTGAGTTTGGCCCTCTCCCAATGCCTACATCTGTATCTTTACATGTAAATTAGCATATGCACACTTGATGCAAATCTGAGTCCTCTTTCTGGATGAAACCTGAGGCTATCCAAATAGCTGGAGTTGATGTGGTCCATGGTTGCTGGGATGTTTCAGTGCTGTAAAACCAGTTCCAGTCTGGGCTCAATGGGAAGATGTTTAATAATTCTCACTAACTAAACTCTACTCTTCAGTATCAGTGTTTTGTTTGCTTCCTTTCAGCGATGCTGTGAGGGTTAATTCTAATGAAGCTTTAGACAGATTCTACTGTCGAGAAGTTTTGTTTCTCGCTGAAATTGGGCTTTCAGCAGCGAAGTCCATGTGAAAAGAATGTGTTCATTTCCCTGCAGCAATCAATGCTTATTTTGTAACTGCAAAAACACATTGTATGGGGGAAAGCCTTTCAGTCCTCTCCAAATGCCTTAATTTTATCCCATTGATTTGAGTGTGAGATCCGCAACTTTTCTATATCGTGGCAACTTCTATTATGAAAACAGCATTGTGCCATTTTGTTTAAAGAGCAATTGTCTGAAATGGCTGTAGAAATCAGCTTTGAAACGCCAGATAAACGGCTTCCTTGCCCCCTCAGATTGCGTAAACCAGATTTTCTGAAGGGCTCCACCAAAATAATTCTCATCCAGCATAATGAAAACTATTGATTCCCAGCCATTCAGAAGGATCTGAGATATACTTCGAACAAATGATACGCATCAGTTAGGAAGTTCTGAGTCTTGAGGCTCATCAAAGGTAAGCCGCATGTGGCTTTCAAAAAATGGCTGAAAATGCACAGATCGTTATGCAAGAGAAAAGTTATCCAATTCTTTTGAAAAGAAAAGCATTGCATAAGGAAAGATGGCCAGAGCTCTTGTTGCAGAAAATCCAAAGCCGGCCCCTATAAATATACTGAATTTAAATAAATAATTGACCATATGCTCCTCTTTAAGGGGACTCTTTAGGGTGGGAAGCCTTAACAACAACAACAACAACAACAACAACAACAACAACAACAACAACAACAACAACAACTTTCCAGTCTAGGACTCAAGGCAGCTTAAAATAATGACATAGAAAAAAGCAAAAAAGAAAGGAAAGACAATGATTAAAATGTAATTAAACACTACTAGAATTAAAATAGTATAAAAAAGATCCATTAAAAACATAGCAATAAAAACATCACAGCACTAGCCAGGACAACAAGGAGGGAGCCCGTCTTCTCTAGGAAGGGAGTTCAAAAGCAGTCCCTGAGAAGGTCTCCTCCCATGTCCCCACCAAGCATGGCTGTGAGGGTGGCAGGACTGAGGGAGGAGCCTCCCCTGAAAATCTTAGAGCCCGATTCATATGAAGGAATATGGTCTTTCAGATAGCCTGGACTTAAGCCATATATGACTTTATGTAGATGGTGTCACAATAACCAGCCCTGGTCAACCGTCCTGCTGCAGCTCATAATATCTACCTCTACCTATTTATCTATTGTTTTCACAGAGCTCAAACTGCAGAGTCCCCCGTAAAGACAGATCAATTGCCTGTCTTCACGGGGGAATTGTTTTTGAGCTGTAGTTTGTGCTGAAAGAAGTATCCTAGTGCTTTAGATGTACAAGTGCCTTTGTCCTAAGCCTTGTCCTCTAGCCTAAGAAGGGGCTGAAGACACTCTGAGTTGCTGTGGGTTTTTTTGGTTGGCACTGCAGGGGGATTCAATCACCTGATCAGTTTTTGGGCCTCCTCTGCAGTGACTCCCCTCCTGTGGAATGCTCTCCTCGGGGAAGTTCGTCTGGCACCTTCATTATACACCTTTAGGCACCAGGCAAAAACATTCCTTTTTAACCAGGCCTTTGGTTGATCTGATTGACATGCCCTTTTAAAATATGACTCTTTTGGGGGGCGGGTGTTACTGGGTTGTTGTTTTTATTTTGATTATATATATTATGGTTTTTATGCTGATCTTTTCTGTGAACCGCCCTGAGACCTCTGGGTATAAGGGAATATATAAAGCCAATAAATGATGATGATGTTGATCATGGTGACTAGGAGAGGGGGCAAGATGTACAGTTCTGGCTAATTTTTTTTCCTGACTTGGCATAAGATGCTCTACAGTAGGGCTGGGGGACCCTTTTCCAGTCCGAGGGCCACTTTTCCTTCCCAGGGGGCCACATGGCACTGGCGGGCATGACCTGGAGCAAAAGTGGGCAGAACAATGGATGCCACATTCCTCTTTGACCAGTGGGCTATGTTCCACCCACAGATAAGTCCAAGCCACACCCGCTCACACATCCTTCTCCCTCTCATCCATCTATTCAGCCACACTTAGGGAAGGCATGGAGCAGGGTAAGTGATGAGTGTGGCTCGGCTGGGGCCAGACGTGAGTCTTGAGGGCCAAACAGAGAAATCCAGAGGGCCAGATGTTCCCCATCCCTTGCAGACCCTCCAAGTGTCCCTATTTTTCAGGGATGTCCCTGATGTAGAGAAGCCATCTGGGTTTCTGATTTGATCCCAGAATGTCCCACTTTTTTCTTAGGATGTCCCTATTTTCATCGGAGAAATGTTATAGTGATACTTGGCTCCTGAGCTGTCTGATGACAATCCTGTATAGGGAAGGTTTTTTTTAATGTTTAATGTTATGTTCTGCTTTTATATATGTTGGAAGCTGCCCAGAGTGGCTGGGGCAACCCAATACGTTGTGTGGGGTATAAATAGTAAAATTATCATTATGGAATGGGAGGTCCCTATTTTCATCGGACAAATGTTGGAGGGTATGCCCTTGCTGTACAGCATAACTGCCTGCCTCACTGCTTCTGCGCTGTTTGTGTATCTATATATCCATATATGCACAAATCTGATACCCTTTCTGCAGATGGTGCATAATTCATTGGCAGCTCCCCGGCTCCTGCATGCAATCTAGCAACAAGTTCTCGCACTCCTTGGGTTTCCTAGCTGGTCGAGTGTTGCCAGTAATGACTGTTTATTATTGCCCGTGATGAGGCAGCATTAATCTAGTTCTCCGTGTGATTGTTCAGAGCTGATAGGCTGTCATTACCTTCCTACAGCAATGCTAATTAATTGCCGGGACCCTTGGAAGTGGCCGTGTGTGTTCTCAGATCGTTCTTTTCCTCTTCCATTCCGAAGACAAATAAAAACCTGCACTTGATGAATCTGCCCAAGTCCTTATGAAACACACCAAAACAGATGCACACTTCAAAACAAAACAAACCCATTTTCTATACCACATACAATCACGAATGCACAACTAGATTGTGGCTGGTTGTTTCTGAGTCTCATTGTAGACAATACCTGTGAATACCTTAAGAGGGCAGAGCAGGCAATCAGGGATAATGCATACAAAATATTGCACAACGAACACCATATTAACATGGTATCTCGGCAACAAGTTGACAACAGATGTAAAATACTCCCTAGGAGAATAGGAGGATGGGGGGGGGGGAACATGCCTCTTGTCATTCATCAGTGGTAAAGGTGTTTAACATTCAGAGCCATTGTTTTACATAAATTAATTTGCAGTTAAATGAGCAGTGTTTTTACATGTACATTCTGCATTTATATCAAAGTGCTTCCCAATAATCTGGGACACTTACTGCTTTGCAGAGTGTTAACCATTCAGTGTAAGAGTTCAGGTTGATAGGCTGTGGTCTCCCCCACCCCACCCCCCAACAACACACAATTATGCTGTGTACTGAGTCTCCCGAGGATGAAAGGAGCCTGTAAATGGATGTTGAATAATGTGTTGGGATGCATTTGTTCAGGCAAAGTTGCAATCCACATTTGACATGCAAGCATGTGACGTGTTCTTGAGAGACATCGCAGCCCACCACAGCACTTGAATATAGTTATGAAATCTGAAGGAAGTGTTTCGTGCTGATGGCAGGGCGATGGCATAAAGAGAACTTGGGAAGCTGCCTTATACTGAGTCTGGACTTTTGTGCATCTAGTGCAGTCTTGTCCACACTGACTGGCAGCAGCTCTCCGGGGTATCAGACAGGGTTCTCTCCTAACCTTACATGAAGATGCTGGAGATTGAACCTGGGACCATTTGTTAGAATTCCTGCTCCGTGATTGCAGTCATGGGATTTTTGTCTATCACATGACGGTGTATGTTTTGACTCCACAGAGTGGGAAGTGACGGAGACACGATGTTTGTGTTACTGTGTTCTTTGAAGTGAGACTTTTGCCCTTTGTTCTTTTTCTCTTTGCTGTCTGATGCTAGAGAGAGAGGGAGTCATGCTGAAGTGCTCCGTGTGTGTTTAAAGTAGATTAGCCAAAATGCTGAGTTGCTGAGATCTGTTACGCAACTGCGAACTCTGCGGATCCCTGAGTGTGCTGATGTCTATTGGCATCAGTTGCTGTGATGTTCGGGCAGAAGAAAGCTTTTGAAGCTCCCGAATCATTGACCAGGGAGAGAACATGTCAGTCAGGCATGTGTCTCTGCCAGGGTCCTACTTGAGAATAGGACGAGCTCCTGGCACCATTTGCAGGCAAATCAGATGCCCTACCATGCTATGGTCCTTCCCTGAATTGCAAGCTGTGTGTGCACGTCTAGGGCTGGGAGCTTCCAGTCTGCAGTCCTAATCCCAGCTTGCACAAGGCCATTTCCATACCCTCCGACATTTTTCATCAGAAAATTGGGATGTGTGTCTTTTGGTGATGCACTGCTGTGTAAGTCAGCTGTCTCCCTCCCCTGTTGCAGCTCCATGAAGACTGGCTTGTCTCCTCTTTGCGCTCTGAGAGCCAGTGTGGTGTAGTGGTTAAGAGCAATAGACTCGTAATCTGGGGGACTGGGTTCGCGTCTCCGCTCCTCCAGAAGCAACTGCTGGGTGACCTTGGGCTAGTCACACTTCTGTGAAGTCTCTCAGCCCCACTCACCTCACAGAGTGTTTGTTGTGGGGGAGGAAGGGAAAGGAGAATGTTAGCCGCTTTGAGACTCCTTCGGGTAGTGTTAAAGCGGGATATCAAATCCAAACTCTTCTTCTCTTCTTCTTCTCACACCCTTCTTCTTCTTCTTCTTCTTCTTCTTCTTCTTCTTCTTCTTCTTCTTCTTCTTCTTCTTCTTCTTCTTCCACCCCGCCTGCTCAGTCCAGACATGTTCCCAACAGCAAAAGGTAGCTCACAGCGCCAGCAGCCCCACCCACTGAGCAACTGTCAAACCTTTCCCTTTCTCCTTGACTTGAACAACAACAGCTGCCACCATGTGGGCCGGTTCTTCCCATGGAACTACCAGCTGCAACCTGCTGAGTAGTTTCTCTTGCCCAGGCACACTGCCCCAACCTCTCGTTCACCATCATCCTCAGAGACTGGGCTGAGCATCGCAGCATGCGTCTTTTGTGAGAGCTTGCGTGCTTCACTCTTACAAAGACACTGACTACAGAAACACAACCAACACCTGTGCTCCAAAGCTTTGAGAGCATCATAGTAAGAGTAGGTGCAGGTGAGAGAGCTGCTTTTGCAAATGCAGAAATGGCTGCAGTAGGCTGGGAAATGTACCTGGTCTGACTCCAATTATTTTTGAGTGTGTGTGTAAAAAACAAGAGACTCCTGTTAATACCAGGGCCTCCTCACCTACACACTCAATTTATCACTGTGTCTTGGAGCTGTTCCATCTGAGGGGGACAAAGTGAAGTTATCTCCTTGCTGAAGGGAAACGAATCCATTCAGCTTATTTTCGCAGCTTTGTCTCACACCATCCAAGTCTTACTGATATTTTCTTTACTTCCTTTATTTCCAATGTTTCTTATAGATTGCTTTTCGGCATAGGTTTCCCCCTCCCACTCTGTCTCACTCCATCCAAGTCTTCCTGATATTTATTTACTTTATTTATTCTACCTGTCTCTCCCCCCCCCCTTGAACCAACACTCACAACAGTCCAGTGAAGTAGGACGGGCTGAGAGATTGTGACTAGCCCAAGGCCACCTGAAGAGCTTCCTTGCTGAATGTAGATTTGCATTCTGGTCTCTCAGGTCATAGACCAATACTCTGAGCACTCCACAACAAGCTCCAGTCCCAGGTAGGTACTGTACATGCTCTGAAGGTACTCGTTCCTATTTTTCTACCATATTCCTCTATTTATGTGTTGTTGTGTTTAATACCTTTCTTCAGTCATATCCCCAGGGTGGTTTACACGGAATAATCAAACAATTAAAATGTAAACACAAGCAAAACACAATAAAACGAAAAAGGCCAGAAGATCGCAAAAGTAGGATAAAACTGTCAGCGATGTTATAGTCATCTCCAAAAAGCTTCGTGGCAATAAAAAGGTCCTTGCTTGGTGCCAGGAAGATAATAAGGTAGGTGTAAGAGACACCTCCCTTGGGAAAGCTGCATATTGATATGGGCAGAATCTGTACCTAATACTGGAAGGTACTTTCAAACCGTATCTTCTTAAAGCACCTGAACGCCTGCTTTGGTAAACGAAGCAATTACTGTATTTTTCGCTCTATAACACGCACCCGACCATAACATGCATGTAGTTTTTAGAGGAGGAAAATCCGTAGGCATGCCACCCGTAGGCATTTCCTCCATAACATGCACAGACATTTCCCCTTACTTTCTAGGAGGAAAAAAGTGAGTGTTATGGTGCAAAAAATACGGTAACCATTTTGTCTCTTGAATTTTGAAAGGCCCAAGTTTTCAGGCAGGAGACCAAGCAGCTCTTCCACATGAAACAATCGCCATGGGGAGCAACACAGCCTTTCTTTCCTACCCACTCAGGGGCTGCTTCTGGCGAGAGCTTGTGAGATCTTACAGAACTCTCACGAGATTTCACGAAACTCTTGTGAGAGTTTGTCGTGGTCTCAAGAGACCTCGCCGGAAGCCGCTGCCACAGAACTCCACTATCCTGATGATTTAAACATTGGGAAGAACTTTGTGACAGTAAGATCTATTTGGCAGTGGAACGGTCTGCTTGGGAGCTTGTGGACTCCCCTTCCTTGGAGGTCTTTAAGCAGAGGTTGGGTGGCCATCTGTCATATTGGCGCTTTAGTTGAGATTCCTGCACTGCAGGGAGTTGGACTGGATGACCCTTGGTGTCCCTTCCAACTCTACAGTTCTATGATTATCTAATAATATTAATTAATAATAATAATAATAACAACAACAACAACTTATACCCCACCCATCTGGCTGGGTTTCCCCAGCCACTCTGGGTGGCTTCCAACTGAATATTAAAAACAATACAGCATCAGACATTAAAAACTTCCCTAAACAGGGCTGCCTTCAGTTGTCTTTTAAAAGTAAAATAGTTGTTTATTTATTAGATTTATATACAGTGATACCTCTGGTTGTGAACGGAATCCATTCCGGAGCCCCGTTCACATCCTGAAAGGAACGCAACTCGCACCTGCGCACGCATGGGTCGCTATTCACCGCTTCTGCACATGTGCGTGATGTAATTTTGCGCGTCTGTGCATGCACAAATGGCGAAACCCGGAAGTAACCCTTTCCGGTACTTCTGGGTCGTCACAGGACGCGACTTGAAAAAACCGTATCATGAAGCAAACGTAACAAGAGGTATGACTGTACCACCCTTCCCCAAAAGATCTCAGGGCAGTTCACAAGATGAGTGAGGCTTCATTGGGGAGGAGGGCAGTGGCAGGGACGGCACCCTTCCGTTTTGCCTCAGGCGGCAAAATGGGATGGCCGCACTGGCACCTTGTCATTGAAGAGACCAAGAGCTCTGAGATGGGGGACTGGATGGACACACACTGGACATGCCTAGCCCTCTCCTGCAAGTTCTGAGTGTGCAGGATTCCATAGCCACCTGGCTGCCCACTGTTGAGAAACGGATGCTGGAGTAGGTGGGACTTTGGGCTGATCCAGCAGGCCTTTCCTTAGGTTCTTGCACACACTGCTGTGGGTGTCTGTGTGCATGCACGTGCTACTTTACGATGAGCAGAGATGCCTGTTTAATTCCCCTCCCCAAGCTATGCTTTTCAGTCGAGCTGATATAACAGGTCACATATTGATTGTCATATGCTTGCAAACGTCTGCAGCTCCTCTTAGCAGCTGAGATTGTGGATGTAACAGTTTGTACGTATCAACGCCAAGTCTTCCCTAAAATTGAGAGTAAATACAGTGTCAGAATTAGATTCCGTTGTACTTGCTTGACATTTTTTTTATGTGCATCGACAACAATTGGAAGCAAATCCATGGCAATTAGTGGGATTAAACTGACACAGAATGGGCGAGAAGGCGGAATCTAGCTTTTTCGTTTGTCATTTTTAAAGTTGGCAAGGGAACATGGGAAGCTGCCTTATCCTGAGTCAGACCATTGGCCTATCTAGATCAGTATTGTCTGCTGATCTCGCAATTCCTCCCCAGAGTTTTCACACAGGGGACCTTCCCAGCTCTCTCTGGAGTTGCCAGGGTTTAATCCTGCTAAAGCACTGATCTGTGGTCCTATTTCTAACAGGACAGAAGATGTCCTTCCCCCAAAGTATCCTATGGTTTGAGATCTCTGGATCTATAGTCTATGGGTTAGCACACATTCCTCCAGAGAAGGATCTTAAACTGGCAGCCAGTGCAGAGTTTATAGGATCAGAGGGATATACGTATTCTTTGCTGCCCTCCAGGAGTAATTCTGCACCAGCCGCAGCCTCCAGAACATCTTCAAGGATAGACCCACATATATCATGTTGCAGTCATCTACCCAGGAGATGAATACTGAAGCTAGTTCAGTTGTCACCAGAACAACAGACTTCTTCACTTTGGTGAAATGTATTGTTTCTGTTAATATTATAAAAATCATTTCCAAATTACGATCTATACCTATTAATTAGCAAATGCAAATCTGTATCCTCTTTCCCCCCTCCTTTTTTTTTTTTTGACAATGCATATCTTTTTGCAGTGCATAAGTGGCCACCCTATTACCATTTAGGGTCAAGAGTCAGACCTCTTGCAGTTTTGTTATGAGACAGCTGAAGTTTCTGGAACCCTTTTTGGAACTGTCACAAACCATCACAAGCTCTCTTCCAAATGGCCGTCCTCTAGTTTAGTATTTTCTTTTTTAAAAAAAAAAATCAATTGCCCATTCTTATAGATGCCCCTTATTAGCATAAATTCATTCTTCTAGGCTTTCTTTGAGATCCTCTGAAGAATCATACATCTCTTAAATTAATATGAATGGCAGAAAAGCTTCGTTTGGCCTTCTGTTTCCTCCTTGGCTCAGCTGAGGACCGCTGTCTTTGAGCTCCTAGTTGAAATACTTTTCTGCCAAAGGAATTTATAAACAAAATGTCAATATCTAAAACGGTTGCTGTACCGCTGTAGTTGCTGGGGTCCCCCGCCCCATACAGACACAATGCTAGTTTTAAAAATCTCTGTTTGCTAGCATTCCACTGCCAGCATTTATAGCACTGCAAATTCTGCAAAATGAATTTGAATGATGCACTTCTGAAAGAAAGCTCCTGTTCTTTAAATGAAAGCTAGGCTGGATCAGGTGTTCCAAGTGGCAGATGTTTTAAAGAACCCTTTTCTGCAGAATGTGCACAGCTTATTTTCAAAACTGGGATTAAATTGTCATGTGTTCGAGAATGAGAATTCTTAGAATGGTGGATTTGATTCATTCATAAAACAGATCCAGTGAATGGGTTCAGTGAGCAGTCAGGAGGGCACTTGATGATGTAGCATTGCTGCAGCTAGCAAAGATTTCATCCGTTTCTGAATGAGATGGAAGCCCCAGGTAAGCTTTTTCGAATTAGAAAAGAAGATGCACAAATAAATGAGATACTGTATAACCAACAACTAGACTGACGTGCCAATTCTGTACCAATTGGCTGCAAATCTAACCGGTGCAAGCTGGACTTCCCCACTCCTGGCTTTGAAAGGAAAATGAGCATTTTGTGTTCAGAGAGCCTCTTCTATATCATAGTAAGTGATGAAGCTGTATGCTTCTGGAATTCCCCTGACTGAACATTTCCCCGGATTGATTGTGCATTTAACTGCAATATGCCAAAACATGAAGACAAGATGTAAAAGTCCTGGGCATGCATGAATTCTGTGGATACAGGGGTGAAGAACCTTTAGCTCAACAGTCTAATCCAGCCCATCAGGCTTCCACATTGGGCCCACAAGGGCATTTGGTCTGAGCCATGGCTACCTGCGCCCCACATGATGTGATATATCACATTAGTGTGGGACAGGTAAAGTCTCAGCCAAAAGGGGGGTGGGCTTGCTATAAAGTTTATTTTAAAAGGTCACACATGTAATTGACTAGGGTCTGGTAGGCTTGAGAAATGTAATGTTAATAGCACAGTTAGTTCAACAGATTTCCCTAGGCCCCTAGAAAATTTGACTACTCAGGAGAGAGATCTTGGAGTCACATTGCACAGCTCAACTAAAATGGCAGCAGAAATAGCAGTGAAAAAGGCAAATTCCTTGTTAGGTGTTACGAGGGCCCGTGATGTAATAAAATTCTAAAAATTCTATCCTGCAGCCAGCTGGCTGAATACTGAATGGGACACAGCTGTAGGAAGCTTAAGGAAGTTCCATCAGACCTGGGAGCCTGGCACAAATAAAATAAACAAATAATAAATATTTAGCCACCGTGAGAAATGGCCACCAAACTCCTTATTAAGCAATATGTATCTTGATATATAAACCTGGGAGGATAAGTGGGTGTTAAGTTGGAAGCACAATGAATTTCCAAACTATATTATACTTCCCTATCTTCTTCCATTCATTACGGTAAATCTTGGACACATTAGTTTATGCATGACCTGTTTTCTGGAACTTTATCAAGGATTTCCTGAAACTTGCAGATAAATTACATTGCATCTTCTGTCATCAATTAATCTGCTGTCAGATAATTAATTATCTCTGTCCGCAGCTAAAGCCATCTTCAGTTGTATGCTTACCTGTGCATACAAAGATGAAATTATAAAAGCAACTCAGGGTGCCTTCTGATGTTGGGACTTGCAACTTGATTCCCATGTGTACTGGATCAGTTCATATTCTGGGACAGGGAAGGAGAGTGGCCAGCAGATGAGCTGGGGGGAGGGATCCAATGGGCTGAGCAGGTCTTAACCCAGGTTGGGAGAGCCCTAGGAAGAAGAACCTGGGGCAGGTCCTATAGGACTTCCTTCTCATTGTTCCATCTCCCTACTAGTTCCTGCAAGGCTCTGTTTCTGGAGATGTTGGAGACTGGGTCTGGCTCATCATGCCTATCATACCACCAAAGTTCCACTCTGGAGTTGTTAGAAATGATGCCCAGTCCTGCCACTCCAGGGAGGGCTGTTACCCTGTCTGTCTTGTCTGACTCCAAGAAGGCAGTAACATCTCCTCCACCACCCCTGTCACAGAGATGTCAACACAGGCGTGAACAGACAGGGCTGGTACCACCTTCTTGTATAAGTTCCTTGCCCAGTCCAGAGGTCAGAACTGCTTGCAGTGAAATGATGTGACTACCCCCATTACCTTATAACAGGGTTGTAAGGGCGCAACGACATCACCTTGCCAACAAAGGTCCGTATAGTTAAAGCTATGGTTTTCCCAGTAGTGATGTATGGAAGTGAGAGCTGGACCATAAAGAAGGCTGATCACCGAAGAGTTGATGCTTTTGAATTATGGTGCTGGAGGAGACTCTTGAGAGTCCCATGGACTGCAAGAAGATCAAACCTATCCATTCTTAAGGAAGTCAGCCCTGAGTGCTCACTGGAAGGACAGATCCTGAAGCTGAGGCTCCAGTACTTTGGCAACCTCATGAGAAGAGAAGACTCCCTGGGAAAGACTCTGATGTTGGGAAAGATGGAGGGCACAAGGAGAAGGGGACGACAGAGGACGAGATGGTTGGACAGTGTTCTCAAAGCTACCAGCATGAGTTTGACCAAACTGCGGGAGGCAGTGGAAGACAGGAGTGCCTGGTGTGCTCTGGTCCATGGGATGATGAAGAGTCGGACACGACTTAACGACTAAACAAACAAAGGGCACAACTTCATGTGTGTATCACCTGCTGTACCTTTGAGCAGCATTTTTGCCTATGTATCACACGGATGGGAACGTCGTAGAAACCATCACCTAATTTTGAGTTCGTCATCGAGTGGGCACAAGAACAAGGACCATGATTCTGAAAGGACCATACCTTGGCCCTCTCCAAGGTGCTGATCTTTCCTTGCCTTCCTATACCTTGCTGTCTGCCAGGAACCATGAGACTACTGACTCCCTCCCTTGCTTGGACCATTATCTCTCCTCAGTGGCAGGAATGGTACTTGTATCACTAATTTTAATAAACACGGAGCTGTAGGCATGTCCGGGTACGTTTTGGCATAATTCAGTGGCAACTTCATGATCAAAGAAGAATGGGGAGTGACCCCAGATACACCAAGCACAAGGAGAAAAGCTGCCACATCCCTTCCAGTTTCCACCAATGGTGTGGTTGGCAAGTAATCTGTCACCTTGTAGCCCAAGAACATGGTGGAGTAAGTTATTGGGCAAGAAATTAGTCATCGTGAGTACTGGTAAAACATCACGGAATTCCAGAAAATATGTAAACCACTTTCATCACTGGGTATAGAAAGCCCATGTCCTTTAATTAAGCCCTGATAATCATTGAAGAGTCCACTGAATAGCAGAAGCAACTTCATAGATCTCAAAAAGCATGCAGCAGCCTCCTTCATGAGTCATTATAGAACATCTTGAAATGTCATGGTGTGCCAACAAAAATAATTAACATCATTAAGGCTTTAGAAGAAAATGCAGTGTACAAACTCAAAATGCAATGAGTGAGTGATCAACATAGACACCATTGGCATTGGCCAAGGCAGCTTTCTTTACAGGCTTTCACATCAACATTCTTACGAGAAGAAAATCAATGGGGGGACTTTCACGGTGGGCATCTGTGCATGCATGGGGAATATAGGCTGTCCTCATTCATCTACAACAGTGTTTTCCAAACTTTCCCCAACCACGGACCACTTGAAAATCACAGACATGCCACAGACTACCTGAATGAAGCTCACAGACCACTGGTGATCCACAGACCACTGTTTGGAATGAACTATGGAGTGCATACGTACATGCTACTTACTGCGTGAGTTCAAGGTAGTGTACTGACATTCCAAGTTGATGGGGGAAGACCATGTGATAGATAATATGCACTGCAGGTATATGTGTCCAGGTCTAGAAATGCAGGAACATAGTAGGCTGCCTTATACCAAGTCAAACCAGAGTAGTTCAGTTTTGTCTACTCTGACTGGCAGCAGCTCTCCAGGGTTTCAGGAAAGAGACGTTCTTAACCCTACATGAAGATGCCAGGGAATTAAACCTGCATGCAAAACATTACCCTACAACTGAGCTACACCCTAGTCAATGCTAAGGACCATGAGATGTTGCATAATGCAGCCCAGTAGGAAGTTTAAGAAACACTGGGATTTTTTTTGCATGCAGAACATTCATTCATTTGTTATTTATTTACAAATATATTTATAGGCTGCCTTGTTTGGGGTACAACCCACACAAAGGTGGCTTATGGTATATTTAAAAAAAACAAACATAAACATATCAAAGCAAGAGAATCAAGCAATTACAGTATAATACACCAACAGCACGAACAGCATGAACCATTAATAAAATAGAATGTTAAACTCCAGTAAATAGCACCAAGCATAAAAAATATTCAGATATTACGCAGTAATTTAAAGCAGCCATCACAAACCTTACAAAAAGGCCAGCCTAAACAAATAGCTCTCTCTGTGTTGTAAAAGCCCATGTGGAGATTTGCAATGTTGGGTTCAAAAGCAACTCAGAAAGGGGAGAGTTCCGTTGCCCAGAGGCCACCACAGAAAAGGCCCTGCTTCTCAATTTCACCAAGTGAATGGATCACACTAGATGGATCATCTCTTCAGAGGCAGATCTCAAGGTTTGTAAGGGCAGGTTTGTTATGGGTCCCAAACCAGCTCCAGGGAACTTGATCCCAAACCATTTAGCACTTTAACTAAATCCAGAAATGCACTGGCAACCAACCCATCTGGTACAGAATCGGGAGCCACCTGCTCTGACCATCTAGCCCCAACCGACCACCAAGAAAACTTTCCACCACTTGAAATTTCTGGACTGCCTTCAAAGTCAGCCATCATGTAGAAGATGTATTCAATCCAATATACTGTACGTCCACTTGAATCATTCTCAGGCAAGAAGGCTGTGAAGAACCCCTGACTGAGGCCTTGGAGAGCCTGTACCATGGAATGCTTTGTGGTTGTGAAGTAAGCATTGCTGTAACATCCCAGACCTAGACCAGATCCTTCCAACCATCTTCTGTAGCTTGACCATCATGCTTGATAGTTATACCAACTCATTTTTGAAGAACTGCATAAAGCAGAGACTGTGACTCATCTCAGAATGGCACATGGTCAGGCATGGTGATGGAGGTTTTAGTCCAGGTTCCACAGCCCTGCTCTAGAACCCACGTCTATTAATGTATCAAGGTCTGGGGCATGGCACTGCTTCCATTCCTCATTGCCATTTCTTTTTATTTAGCTAGCTGACATTGGCAGAGTAGTCTGTAGAACCTTCAAGAATCTTATCCCATTAGCTCTCAGCCCCTTCTCAGTCATCTTCCTGTTTCAATACTTCAATACAGTTAGATCTTCTGAATTATTCACCATCTGGTTTCTTGACCTGCATGTGATACTGGAATAGCGGGTGGCGCTGTGGTCTAAACCACTGAGTCTCTTGGGCTTGCCAGTCTGAAGGTCGTCAGCTCGAATCTCTGCAGTGGTGTGAGCTCCCATTGCTCTGTCCCTGCTCCTGCCAACCTAGCAGTTTGAAAGCACACCAGTGCAAGTAGATAAATAGGTACCACTGCAGTGGGAAGGTAAGCAGTGTTTCCATGCGCTCTGGTTTCCGTCATGGTGTCCTGTTGCGCCAGAAGCGGTTTAGTCCTGCTGGCCACATGACCCAGAAAGCTGTCTGGACAAACATGGCTCCCTCGGCCTGAAGCAAGATGAGTACCGCAACCCCATAGTTGCCTTTGACTAGACTTAACCGTCCAGGGGTCCTTTACCTTTACCTGTACTGGGACTATGTCTGTGGCCTTGGCCTATGATGTCCACCTATAGATCAATAGAGAGAATTGCACCCTATTCCTCCAGTAAGTACTTTCTGTTGCCTTACATTAAAAAAGGTAAAGGACCCCTGACAGTTAAGTCCAGTTGCGAATGACTTTGGGGTTGTGGCGCTCATCTCGTTTTACAGGCCGAGGGAGCCAGCGTTTGTCCACAGACAATTTTTCTGGGTCATGTGACCAGCATGACTAAGCCACTTCTGGCAAACCAGAGCAGTGCACGGAAATGCCGTTTACCTTCCCGCCGGGGTGGTACCTATTTATCTACTTGCACTGCGTGCTTTCAAACTGCTAGGTTGGCAGGAACTGGGATCCAGCAACAGGAGCTCACCCCGTTGTGGGAATTTGAACCTCCGACCTCCTGATCAGCAAGCCCGAGAGGCTCAGTGGCTTAGACCACAGCACCACCCGCTGTGGTTGCCTTACATTAATATTCCCTTACATGTTGCCTTACATTAGGGGCAAGGAAATGAGGCATGTATCTATGCTGAGTACGTGTGTGCACATGTGTGCAAATGATGCCAGTGAATGAATGAGAGAGGATAAATGTGGGTGAATGAAGACAGGCAGAAAAGTTGTTGCACAGACCCTTTCCCTGCTACACACACACATGCACATTTGTTGAATGCATTGGAGGAGGCGGGGAGGTTGTGCGAAGTTCTGCTAGGTAACATCTCTCTGTCTCTCTCTCTCTCTCGTTCCAGCCTCCAATTCTGCAGCATTTTGCTTGCGCCGTGTACTTTGGAACCACATTTTTTGAAAGGGTTAATGCAGACCTAAATTGCAGCCCCCAAAGGCCTCAGTCAACCTCTCCCATTTGCTGCCTACTCAGTCCTGTAGAAAGGATGCTAGCTGTGTACCTTGTGGGCTGTGGCACAAGGTTTGTGGACTGCAGCATGCATGATGGGTACAAGTTGTGCCAACCTGTCATAAAGAAGCATATTATATATTATCATCAGCTGTGTGATCCATCTAAAAAGAGCAATACAGCACAGCCCACCCACTCCAGATAGCATCCTCCAGATGACTCTTCCTTCCTCCCAGGTGAAGTGACCCATAGGATCAGCTATGAAGCATCCAGTTCTATCCTCCTGCACCATTTCTCTCTCTCTTACACCTGTGATGAAAAATTTGGCAGTCACGCATTACAGAAAAAGAGTGTGACGGCTGGAAGGCTGTTCACAGGTGCCCTGGCTAATCTTCAGGATCAGGTAGAGTTAAACTTGAACTTGTAGGAACAATGAGTGATTAACATTCTGCTCCCCACCCCACTGCCAAGCCTATTCATATTCAACACAAGATGACTAATAGCAGTCGGCTGGTGGGGAGGAAAAAGAAATATCTCAATGATCTTTTCAGATGGGTGTGGGTGGGACTTTCTTTCCAACTGCACAGAGGAATGTCTGACAGCTCCTGCTGTTTAGAGCTATTCCTATCAGTTTGTCATAGAGAAGAGCAAAAAGCCACATGGTTTAGCTTCAGTGGCTGAGTGACAGATCGTCAGGAGTGGGCAAAAAAGGGGCTTTTTATTTTAATGCACATCTTTCTCCCTCCGTCTTAATAATAATAATAATAATAATAATAATAATAATAATAATAATAATAATAATAATAATTTATTATTTATACCCCACCCATCTGGCTGAGTTTCCCCAGCCACTCTGGGCGGCTCCCAATCAGTGTTAAAAACAGTACAGCGTTACATATTAAAAAATTCCCTGAACAGGGCTGCCTTAAGATGTCTTCTGAATGTCAGGTAATTATTTATCTCTTTGACATCTGATGGGAGGGCGTTCCACAGGGCGGGTGCCACTCCCGAGAAGGCCCTCTGTCTGGTTCCCTGTAGCCTCACTTCTCACAATGAGGGAACCGTCAGAAGGCCCTCGGCGCTGGATCTCAGTGTCCAGGCTGAACGATGGGGGTGGAGACGCTCCTTCAGGTATACAGGACCGAGGCCGTTTAATGGCTCAGGGTTGCCCTTTGCCCTCTTTCCCCAGGGCATGTCCTCTTTTTCATGGGTATGTAAACCAAGAGTCATCATAGCGATCCATATTTAAAAGTAGAAGCCAACAAATGTCTCCTCATTTTTGCTCTTCAAAATATGGCAACCATCAACTTGATGTCAATTTCATTCATCTTAGGGAGACTTGCTCCCCACAGGTCCAAAGACTAAAAATTGAGGAAATTTCTGTTTGCAGTGGAGCTCACGCTTTGCATGCAGAAGTACCCAGAATTGGGGCCAAAGCAGACTGGCAGTTGCACAAGAAGGAAGCTGAAGGTGCCAGGGTAAAGGGTGCGGATCCATATCAGAAGCCTGGTGTGGGGTAGGAGGGCTTTATTCCAGCAACTCTGTAGTCCTGATTCAGATTGGGTCCCTATTTGGGGGGTGGGGGAGGAGAAGCTCTCCTTCACTTCAACTAAAGCTCTTCTTTTCCCTAGTTCAGATAGCAAGGGTAGACTTCCCTGAAACTTAGATCAGTGGTTCCCAAACTTTTTTTGAGCCATTGCGCCTTCAGTTCCCTAAACTCATGCCCAGTACTCTCTGCCTTACTCTATAAAATGCACTCTTCAAAATAGCGGTTTGCACGACCCATTAAGGAAGACAGTAACATGATAAAATTCAAAACAGTGACGATTAATTGCACATTTATTCAAATTCCAATTAAAATGAATTGGTTTAAGTAACCCAACAAAACTGATCCATTTGATCCATTGATACCAGTTTTTTTTAATCGTCATTTACAACTCCAGGGCCCCTCTGCTGCACCTTTGCCTCTTAGCATCCACCTAGGCAACCCCACTGTCCACTTTGGGTACCACTGATCTAGATGGTGACTGCAGCAGGGGAGGTGAAAGGTTAAAGCTCCTTACCCTCACACAGTCCAAATTGGGCACCACACACTCCATTGCCAGTCGTAAGAATGGCATCTCATCTCATTTGGTCCTCCCTTCCTGGTAACTTCAGTTCAGTGGAGTCTAGGTAGGACATCTGAGTAAAGTCCCTGCCTGAGATGTTGGAGAACTTTTGCTTGTGGGAAGTAGACAATGCTTGGCCAGATGGTGATTCTAAGCTTGGTCTGTACAGTCTGTGACTCAGCAGTGCCAGCCTTGTATGTGACTCACTTACACCAGCTGCTTGGAAGACCCATTTTATTCATTTATTGAAGTCCCAGACGTGCAACCAAAACAGGAGGTTAATCATATCCCTGGTGGGCCACCAGGGGCAGATCCCTGCAGCTCTGCTGATCAGGAGTTGAGCAGCCCTGCATTTGGTTGCAAATGATGCCTTCAGCCTAAGCATGCAACCAAGGCAGCAGAAGATGATGATATGGTGGGGCACAACAGCTCACTTGACCTTTGCATCGCTGCTGCTTACCAGGAGGTAGAGGGGGAGGAACAAGGTCGTGGGGAGGTTGATGAGGTGCAATTGGAGAGACAGGAGCACTGGATTGTCACCACTGGAGCATCATGCCAACATTGCCACCTTGCTCCTCCCACTCTACCTCCTGACATGCAACAGCAAAGTGATCAACTGGGGGTCAGGCAAGCCCCACCATGGCATCTGCCACTTATGAGATGCTATGGGTTGTAGCCAATTAAGTTCCACTCAGAGTAGACATGAAAGAACCTAAGCTAGCCGTTTGTCAATTTCAGCTGGTCTACTCTGAGTCCGGCTAGCACTGGCTACAACCAAAGTAGGGTCACTGGAGAAACAAGACAGGGACATGGGATTATCTCTTGTGGCAGTATAACATAGTGAGTAGGGAATAGGACTGGGCATGGAGAGCCTTTGGCTCCAATCACTGCTTACCTGTGACAACCCCTGGATGACTTAGACCAGTCACTTTCTCTTAGGGCAAATGTGAAGGTAAAATGCTTCTTCCTTTGAAAATCTTCAGGTTACTGGTGGGGCTACTTGAGGAGCCAGCCACCCGCCTATTCAGTAAGATCAAGTGGGGAAGCTCATCTCTGTGTCCCATCCATGGTGGAAACCCTGCTGATTGGGACGTGGGATAGAATGTTCTCAGTAGCTGAATCAGCATTGTGGATGAGCTTGCCACCTCTCCACTGCCTTCCATTGGCTCGTGAAGATGTTCTTATTTCAGGAAGCTTTTACTGAAGAGTGTGCATCGTCTTCTACACGTGTCTCTGTTACTTTTTCCACTCTTGCTATGTTTTGACTTGTTGTTGTTGGCATCCGTCTGTCTTGAGAGACAATGGAGTACACCTCCGGGGGTGAAATCAAACCGCTGGGTTAGCAGCACAAGCCTGGGCAGTGTTGTGGGTGGGGGGACGGGGCTACCCAGATGACAAGACACCTCCCTCTCAGCCTTGCTGATGTAGCCCAAAGGAAAGCAGAGCAATACATTTGGCACCAGCTTGGCTGCAGGAGTTGCAGGAAGGGGGTGTAGAAGGCACCGTCTAGCCATCTTAGGAACCCCACTCTGGATTTCTATAGGGTTTACTCCTTAGACTCTTCTTCTCCCACAAGGCAGGAGAGGTTTGAGATCAGAATTTTCCCTCTCTTTGATGGGCTACCTTCCCAGGTCGCTGAACCTCTTCTACTCACTTCCATCTATAGAAACCAACTTCTTGACTGTTGGACCCACTGTTGACCTCATCTGCTGTATCCGCTGGAGCCTGTCTTTGCATGAGGAGGAAATCACTGAGGATTTGAGACCCATGGGCTGCTCTCACCTGGTTTAGCCAGTCGAAGCCATTTCCCAGAGTGTGGCTGCTCTTGCATCTAGGATGCAGCAGCTTCTAGAAGCCACAGGTGAGAGCTGAGTGCAGGACCAAAGGTGTACAAACTACCCTGGAAGAAGCACGATGTGTCCCCCCGACCAGAGGTACTACCCCTAGCACCCCACATACCCCTCTACTACTGCAATTATTGAAAGCTGCCTTTGGTATGTACATATGTATAGGTAATATGTGGGGTATAAACCCTTATGCTCAATATGTTAATGTGCTGGATGTTTCACCCCACCCTGCTTTGGTCCAGATCTCATTTTCTAACAATATGGAGAGATGGAATCTTCTGTCTCACAGGTGTGGCGTCATGTGACTCCTTGGTAAGCCTGCTCCTGCCCTTCAGCTTTGTTACAGGTGATGGGAATTGCAGTAAAGATTCCTCCCTCCCGAAGGGGTTCAAACCTCGCTCAATATTTAAGCTGTAAAAAAAAAGTTGCCTCTTATTTTAACGAGCTAAATCGATATATGACAGCATTTCAGAGAGTAATGGCAATTTTTGACACACAGCAGGGGCAGCTGTGCTTCTTAAACACCCTTGTGTAAGACATCTATTTGGAATATAAAAAGAGAAATATTATACACACACAGAGAGAGAGACATTTGGCATGTCTAAGGCAGAAACCACATCCATACTTATGGGTAGACATACATAGGATTGCACAGCACATGGTAAGCCACTGTGGCATAGTGGTTAAAGTGTTGAACTAGAAACCTGGGATACCAGGTGTAATGGGAATTGGGGTTGCTTGTGCGTAAACTGCAAACTGCTCCAAGCTAGTCGTATAGCTAAAACTTTCCCTGGTTTGACAGCCCTTGAAACGCGACTATCTTAGTCACTGGCAGAATCCGTGAGTGGGTGTCTCCTAAATTTCTTCCAACATAGAAATTCTTTGACGCCCAGTCTCCTCCTAGATTCTCTGCGCGGAAGCCTTCTGCGCAGCGTGGGCGTGCCAAGCAGAGGTCCAGTGCTCTCTCCTCTGATTTCACTGGAAGAGTCTCGGAGCCTCCTCTCCGCAGTACTTTCCACCTTTCCTTCCTCCCTGGTGTCCCCTTGATTTCCTTCCCCAGAGGAGGCTCTCTCTTTCTCCTTGCTAGTTCCCTCCCCTGCATCACTGGAGCGTCTTACCTCTCCTCTTGCCTCTGATGGCAGTTCCCTGACACCAGGGTTCCACACTCACCCATAAAGCTCACTGGGTAACTTTGGGCCAGTCACTGGCTCTCAGCCTAACCTACGCCACAGGGTCGTTGTGAGGAAGAGAATTATTCACTCCCATCTTGAGCTACTTGGAGGAAAGGTGGGATTGCAATACAGAAATAAATAAGACATTTATTAGAGCAATTTCAAAGTTACTTGCTCAAGAACAGACCTGTTTAAATTAAGGAGCATAACTAAGGTTGCAGAGTGTTCTCTTTTGAAAGAAAATTATATGAAAATGATGTATAGATGGTATATTACACCAGTAAAAATGGCAAAAATTATAAAACCAGGTCAAATACATGTTGGAAATGTAAAGAAAAAGAAGGTACTTTATATCATATGTGGTGGGAATGTAGAGAAGTTCGAAAATAATGAATTGAAAAAAATGTTTAAAATAACATTTGTAAAGAAACCAGAAGCATTTTGTTAGGGATTTTAGGACAAACCGGCCAAGAAAAACAAAGAACTTATTTATGTATGCTACAACAGCGGCAAGAGTCTTGTTAGCACAAGGATGGAAGAATGAGGAAATCCCAACGAAAGAACAATGCGAAGAAAAACTGATGAGCTATGCGGAGTTGGCAAAGTTAACATATAAACTGAGTGAGAAGGACAACCGTGATTTCAGGGAAGAATGGGAACTATTTACAAACTATCTAAAAAGACAACAAAAGGATTTGGACTCCTTGGCAGGTTTTGAATAAATATCCACAAATTTATTAGTAGAACATATGATAGATAAGGCAAGGATATGTACAATTTTACAACATTCAGAAAATAATATGTATAAACAAATCGGAGAGGGGAGCTGAGGGAAGTCTTTGGAGGGTGGGAGAGGGAGGGGGGAAATGTAATTGGATATATTTGATTTATAATTTGATTTGTTAATTTTTTAAAATAAAAATATTTTTTTAAAGGAGCATAACTAAGGGAGCAATCCTGTAGCAGCACTGCAGGAATCACTGGGATTAGTGTGTTAGAGGATCCAGTGGATCTCTGGATGAGAGAGGAGGTTCGCAGCACAACTGAGCTACGCCATTTTAACTCCCTCATCCTGGCTCAGTCAGGACCGAGCTGTCTCAGCTGAGCCTAACAGAACTTAATCCAGTGTAAGCTCTGAAAAGGGGGTGTTTGGGAACATGGCTCTGGTGGGACCAAGGAGACTAAATCCCATTCAGCTTGGTCACGTAACCTGGCAGCCTGGTATAAATTAAGCTGGCAAAGAGGATGGTGCCACTCAAACACTAATTAAAAGGCTTGTTTCCCCTCTGTTGGGTTTAGGCTGGCTCAGCCAGGAAGAGCCCTGCTGCTGAATGGAGTCTGGATCAGCTGTAACTGACTTCTTTTGCGCCAGTTTCTTGTGTACAGGATGGTTCTGTTAGTTAGGTCCATTTCTTTCAGTGAGTAAAACTTAGTTGAATACAACCCATTCATTTCCCGCCCTCCGTGTCTAAACTGCCTTCAAATTGGGGACCCAAGGAGAAAATATTTGTTGTTGTTTAGTCGTTTAGTCGTGTCCGACTCTTCGTGACCCCATGGACCAGAGCACGCCAGGCACTCCTGTCTTCCACTGCCCCCCGCAGTTTGGTCAAACTCAGCTTTGAGAACACTGTCCAACCATCTTGTCCCATCACTACTGGGAAAACCATAGCTTTAACTAGTCCCTACTCAGCCATAAAGCTCACTGGGTGACCTTGGGCCAGTCACTGTCTCCCAGCCTAACCTACATCTCAAGGTTCAAGAAAAGAAAAGAAAGGTAAAAATTCACTGGATGCCAAGATCCAAGTTTGTGGTACGTACCGTACTCTTTGGTGAGAGAGGGCCCCAGCAGAGATTGAATGTTACAAAATATTCAGCAAAGTAAAGCTTGGAAGTATAGGCTGTTGTACCTTTAAAAGGTGTCCTTCCGAGTGAGTTCCAGAATTTCCCTCTTCCCCCAGCATAGGAAAAGACCACACATTCAGTAAGTTAAAAAATGGTTTACTTAGAAACTCTCCAAAGATCAGATTCATGTGCTTTTACACACATCAGTCAGAAAGGTTGCAGAGGCAGTAAAACTTAGTTTAGTTCCAAAGCAGTGAAAGTTTCTAAATTATTGTTATAGGAACTCAAGAATGGCCATCAGGCTACTGGGGCTGTATACCCACTGTACATGTTTGTCGGTGGCCCTGAATGAAGGTTCCATAGATGATTTTTTTTACAGAATGAATGTAAATAAATGGTAGCAGCTTAGGACCAAGCAAGATGTGACGTTTGTCATATCACTGATTCTTCTTTAACAAGTACCCAGCATGTGAGTGGGGGGCATGAGCAAGATCAGGATCATGCCATAGGGAAGCAGGACTTCAACCCTTGCCCCTACTGTGGTCTTAATCTTTCCTCCCATAACAGCTTCTGGGGGGTGGGATCTCACTGGGACCATAGCAAGGGCAAGACATTAACCCCCCCTTCATACCATAGTCCCAAACTAGCTCTCCTCATGCCAGTGAATTGTTAATGAAAAACAGCGCTTTGAAAGAACTAGTAAGTGAATGTGTTCGCTGAACTAGTTCAAAAATCCCTGAACTGCATCTAAAAGTAGTTCCCATAATTGCCAGATGAACTAAAGGTAAATTAAGTTCATTTTGGGGTAAAACTTCAAATGATTTCCAGTACATCTCCATTCTGTCCTTCCCTCTCCCAACCTCTCTCTGCAAAAGGCCCAGAATCTTAGCTTTCATTTTTTAAAATTAATTTGAAATCTATAAAGAATGTTAGGAAGCAAAATGTAGAGACATGGTTCTAAGGCGTATTAGGCAGATATGGAGGTGCTGCTGTTGCCAAGGCCACTTAGTCACTTAATCAGAAGGAAGGGATGTGAGGCATTTCCTGTGTTTTCCCTGTTGAAGAGATTCACTTTCTTCTGACAGGATCAGCTTGCAGTAAAAAGTCCAGGAACAAAGTGAATTGTGCTTTGTGCCTTTAACAGGTGTGTCACTGGCACAAATTAAGCAGGGTAAACATGTACGGAAATACAATAATAGGGAAAGCTTCCCCTGTTGGCATTCTATTGGTCAGACATGTTATCACATGTGTAGCCTCTGGTTAACTTCCCCCTCCCATACTTCAGCACAGTAGCTTGTGAAATTCTGAAAGCTGCAAAAGTCTTTGCTGAGGAAGAACTTTTGATAAACAAAGGATTCATTTGGATGAATTGGAAGTAGTTCCTTTTTGGACATGAGGAAACAGAACCAGAAATCGCTCCTTCTGGAATTGAACTTTCCAAGCACTGAAGAAAAAATCATTTACACAAGGGCAAATTCTGTGACAAATTTAATGTCTAGTTTGGCCCTGAAGGAATGGGTGAATTACAATGAATGAATGAATGAATGAATGAGCTTATATTTCACCTTGCATCCTTTGTGCTGGCAGATACAGAAGCTATCTCAAATGGTGGTGTGAATTTGATGCTGTTGGTAGCGGGGGAAATGCAGTGAATAAGGTGATTGATATATTTTGCGAAAATAAAAAATGAAGGGATGAGCTGTAACAAATACACTCCTGAAAAACAAAGATTTGGAGATTAATAAATGCAATATTTCTTTGCAGGGCTGGTGTTCATTGCATCTGGGGATCAAGAGCTGACTGGCATGACATACTGCTCACACAGCTCATCTGAAATTGCCATGCAACTTGGTGATCAAATATTGTAATCATTGACCCCCTCCCCACAGAGTGGAAAAAAGAATTCAGCTTCAACAATATTGGGATAAATCTCAGCTTGCTACCAGTGCCCCTCTGTCTAATGAAACAGGGGTGAACATCAACACTGAAAAGTAGATAAGACACTATCCCTAAGCCCATCCTCACTCTCTCGCCAGTTCAAGCAGACTTGAACCGATTAAGGAAAGGGGGAGCAGGGAACCAGCAAATGAAAGAGCCCTGCTTTCTCTTCTTCCAGGGCCAGGAGCATTTGATGGATCTGCTATGAAATTTGACCAGGCAGCTTAATATTTGTAACAGATTTCAGGCTGTATGAAACAGCAAAGTTCAAGTCGAAACTTGAACTCGGAATACTGCCGTAGCTTCACAAGAGCCACAGGCTTTGGACTGAGCTGAAATCAAACCTCTGGGTCCCGTCCCCTGCTGCTTTAAAGAAAACAAAAACAGCATTAAAGGTTTGGTTGCCAGATAGGGTTGGAATGAGTAAGGAATTAAGGGGATATATATATTTTCTCATTGGGTCCCCAATTTGAAGGCAGTTTAGGCACAGAGGGCAGGAAATCAATGGGTTGTATTCAACTAAGTTTTACTCAGAGACATCACCTTGCCGACAAAGATCTGTATAGTTAAAGCTATGGTTTTCCCAGTAGTGATGTATGGAAGTGAGAGCTGGACCATAAAGAAGGCTGATCGCCGAAGAATTGATGCTTTTGAATTATGGTGCTGGAGGAGACTCTTGAGAGTCCCATGGACTGCAAGAAGATCAAACCTATCCATTCTGAAGGAAATCAGCCCTGAGTGCTCACTGGAAGGACAGATCCTGAAACTAAGGCTCCCATAATCTGGCCACCTCATGAGAAGAGAAGACTCCCTGGAAAAGACCCTGATGTTGGGAAAGATGGAGGGCACAAGGAGAAGGGGACGACAGAGGACAAGATGGTTGGACAGTGTTCTCAAAGCTACCAGCATGAGTTTGACCAAACTGCGGGAGGCAGTGGAAGACAGGAGTGCCTGGTGTGCTCTGGTCCAGGGGGTCACAAAGAGTCAGACACGACTAAACGACTAAACAACAACAAGGAACTAGAGCCTGGGTCTCTCAGGTATTAGTCCAACACTCTAACCACTATAACACTTCTATCTAGCAAATGTTAACCAGTACATTTTCCCATCATTTGCCTTTGTGGTGGAGCTCCATATCACCTTTAACTGTGCAACCTGAGTTTTCTGGTACGCCACTGAATTCTACCCCAGATGTGCAGCAGTCTGGAAGTGCTCTGTTTAATATTGAATCAGATCAGAGGCCCACTGAGATTGTAGTCATAAGCACTTATCTGGGAGTAGGTCCCATTGAACTCAGCAGGGCTTCCAGACATTCATAAGACCGCACTGTTAGTCTGGCACTCTGTCTCTGTCAGAGATGGTTGAGGAAGGCTTGCAAGCAGAGCTCACTGGAAAACCACTCTCTGCTTTGTCTTCTAGTTCCACTTTTTGGCTAGCACGAGTCATTGACAGAGCACGATTCTTTGGATTTGCTTTAATTCTTTTATTATTTATCTGTTTAGAATGCTTGTGCCCTGCCTCACAGTCCCCGAGAGGCTCTCAGAGCAGCTTAAAAATGAGCCACACAATAAAAATGACATTCAAGGCTGCTATCAGTCAGAGAAATACCACGAGATCCCTGTGGAGACAGGATTATGCAGGTGGCATTTCCTGCTCTCATCTATGGTCTTCCCCAGTGTCATCGCTAAGCAGCAGAGCCCACAGATGACCTCTGAGGCAAGGGAGGAACTGGAACTCACCCAGGCCACAAGGGAGGTAAGTCATCAAAAGCCATCTATAGGGGCACAAAGAAACAGAAGAGTGTAAGAAGAGTTCTGCAGGATGAGGCCAAAGGCCCGTCTGGTCCATCATGTTCTTACAGTAGCCAACCACATGCCTACGGGGATCCCAAAACCAGGACTTGAGTGTTCCAAATTGGAACAGTTACAAACAATTTGACATTGTTAGTTGGGATTTTTGCAGTTCAGTGTGGCAACATTGCTGTACTTATTCCATAAATCGGGTCCTCCCTTAAAGAAGGCACATGTTACTGTGAGACCTGGAGACTGGCCTCCTGGTTATGGGTGCGTATATTGGCCAGCCACAACACTCGATTGGTAAGTCCCTCATTGATGGTTTAATCTGGCCAATGGGGTGCAGTCTAAACAGATTGAGGGACCTATATATACCTATGCACGTGACCCGGAGCTTCCTTTTTCAGCTCGTGCATTTGGAACATCCGCCCACCTCTCCCTACTTTCAGGGCATTTGCGACTGACCTTGCTATGCCGTTGTGTGTCATCTGTCCTTGGGACAGGGGCATGGCAGGAATTTCCCCCACTTGGCTGATTGGCTGTTGCCATTTGGGTTTCCCCTGCCGCGCAGGAAATCATCACAACTTGTAAGGTTGCGGATAGGCACTGGTTCAGGTGATAGGGATGGGATAGCAGTCTTGCCATCCCTATGTGAGGGTATTCCGTTAAAGGAATCCAGGGACTCAACTTGGTTTGGTCAACCCCCGAGAGGGGGTTGGGCCCATGCCTGAGTCCAGGGGAGCATCTGGGGAGTGAACAGAGTCTGTTCCCGGCTTTTCACCTACCTCAGGCGTTCACCCTCGGTTGACCTATGCTGGTGCCCTGGGTCAGCGCTACCTGCAAGGGTCAGGGAGCTAGTCGAACCAGAGCCTATGCAACCACTCACTTTTCTGTAATCAATAAAGTTGTGGCCTAAATTCTGCCAAAAACCAAAAGTAAAATTTGAATCAAGTGTGAGTTTATTTAGGGGGGAGGTCTCTGGGTCTGAACATGCAACTCTCATCAGCTTTCTTTTCCCCTTTTAATGACCTGGTTTTTGTTGTTGCTGCTGCTGCTTATTGTATTTCTGTCGGAAAGGCCCTCAAAATGGCATGCATCAATTAAAAGCATGAAGCTGATACAACAGTAACATTCAACATCCCTAAAAATTCTCCAGCAGCCATTAAGTCCCATTCTAGCTCACTTATCCTGGCATATCTAGGGTTAGCATTGTGCCCTTAGTCCAGGCATAGGCAAACTCGGCCTTCCAGATGTTTTGGGACTACAACTCCCATCATCCCTAGCTAACAGGACCAGTGGTCAGGGATGATGGGAGTTGTATTCCCAAAACATCTGGAGGGCCGTGTTTGCCTATGCCTGCCTTAGTCTGAATCCAACACAGAAGATACTTTTTAAGAGAGCTGAGAGCTGAAAGTTGTTTGAGGGAAGCTTTGTCCCCCAAGTGGGTGGCGCTGTGGGATGTGGGTGCGCAAGCGGGTGGGACGTGGGTGGCACTGTGGGTTAAACCATAGAGCCTAGGACTTGCCGATCAGAAGGTTGGCGGTTCGAATCCCCGCGACGGGGTGTACTCCCGTTGCTTGGTCCCTGCTCCTGCCCACCTAGCAGTTCGAAAGCACGTCAATGTGCAAGTAGGTACCGCTCCGGCGGGAAGGTAAACGGCATTTCCGTGCGCTGCTCTGGTTCGCCAGAAGCGGCTTAGTCATGCTGGCCACATGACCCGGAAGCTGTATGCTGGCTCCCGTGGCCAATAAAGCGAGATGAGCACCACAACCCCAGATTCGGCCACAACTAGACCTAATGATCAGGGGTCCCTTTACCTTTACCTTTACCTTGTCCCCCAAGCAGAAGCACATACTGGCACAGTTCAGATAAAATGTAAACCGTGGTTTGTCATTATGTGCACGAGTCACACCGTTTGATCACAGCTCAGCATCCTAGTTTGTGAATGATGGTCTGCACAAACCACTGTTTGCTCTTTTCAGAAAAAAAGCAAGGAAATGGTAGTTCCTTGCAAACGAAAGCTTCTCATTTTCTCCCTTTGCAGGTAAACCTGAGGCTTTACTGCAACTTGTGCATATAACAAGCACACTTTCGCCATTCATTTACATTACGCAAGCTGGTCTTCTGTTAGTTGTCGATGATCCTCAATTGCTTGCTTGAAGCTTTGTGTCTATTTTGAGCTATCTATATTTGCTGCTTCACCTTTGCTATTCGTTTATGGGTTTGGTTCTTTTTTTAAAACAAACAAACGAAGAGCACCCACAAAATCTGGGCGCCTTAATTAAATATCGTGCTGCATACATGTTACCTGTTACCAAGGCAGTATTGTTTTTGAAATCCTTTGAGGTGGAATTGCTTTCATTCTATCTCAAGTGCTCTGTTTTGATCTTGGATCTGCGCCTGCTTAGCAACAAATGGGACACGTGTTGGTGGGGGGCGGGGTAACTCCAGGCCCCGCTCACAGCCCAAGCTGACCTGCAATGCTCCTGTTCTTAAAGGCTGCTTCAAAACATTTGAGCCGGCTTTGTGTGTTGACCCAGGGTTTCACAATGCAACGGAATGTGGGCAGCATTTAAAAAAGGAAAACAGCAATGACGCAGCACTCCAGACACCTTAACCTGAAGCTTTCTTCAGCTAAAGAGTCACTCCTTCCCGTCTATTCTGCTGAACTGTGCATAGCTCAGCCAGAGAAGGGGTGGAACAGCTTAGCTAGAACAACGTGGTACCTTAGGCACTAGACTTGCATAGGTCATCTTCCACAGTTCTTGCTGATTTAAGTATGTGCAGAACTGGGGTGCCAACGTGGATAAAATATTGTGGAGGGTGACAGGTAAGCCCCATCTCACGTAACAGATTACAAGACGTGACACATACACACCATTTGAATGGCAACACCCATCAACTTGGGGGGAGCAGCCCTCTCAAATATTTTATTGGGGGATATTTGAAGGGTTACGTAGGTCACCCAATGCCCTTGGTGCATTTAGTTTGTTCTCCTTGCATTCTTATACAGTGAATAAACTGATTTGCTTAACCCTCCCCACCTCCAAGTCATGGAGAGGGGTATTTGCAAAGAGGAGACTTTCTCCTCCATCATCCCAGCAAGTGAAGTGAAGGTTTGGAATCACACCTTTGCTGCCATCAGCCAGCCGCACCTACATATCACAAGTCCAGAGAGCAGCCCAGGTGGCCAACTTCTTCTTCCTCCGTCTTGGTATTGCCCTGGTAGAATACCACAGGAAGAAGGATGGGGAACTAGAATTCAAAGGTGCCAACTTGAATAAAATGTTGTGGCGGCCCAGGTAAGCCCCACCCTGCATAATTGATCATATGATGCCGTGCACACATACCATTTGAATGGGAATGCCCATCAATTTGAAGTCCCCTGAAATATTTTATTGTGGGGGCTGAAACCCCATGACCCCCAGGAGTTCGCTCCTATGCTAGAATTGGTTGATTCTGCATGCCACTGGCTCTGCTGCCACATCATCATCATCATCATCATCATCATCATCATCATCATCATCATCTATTTATTTATACCCCGCCCATCTGGCTGGGTTTCCCCAAGCCACTCAGTGCAGCTCCCAACAGAATATTAAAAACACAATAAAACATCAAACATTAAAAACTTCCCTAAACAGGGCTGCCTTCAGATGTCTTCTAAAAGTCAGATACAGTGGTACCTCGGCTTACAGATGCTTCAGGTTACAGACTCTGCTAACCCAGAAATAGTACCTCAAGTTAAGAACTTTGCTTCAGGATGAGAACAGAAATCGCACAGCGGCGGCACAGCGGCAGTGGGAGGCCCCATTAGCTAAAGGGGTACCGCAGGTTAAGAACAGTTTCAGGTTAAGAATGGACCTCCAGAAAGAATTAAATTCTTAACATGAGGTACCACTGTAGTTGTTTGCTTCCTTGACATCTGATGGGAGGGTGATCCATAGGGTGGGCACCACTACCGAGAAAGCCCTCTGCCTGGTTCCCTGTAGCTTCACTTCTCTCAGTGAAGAAACTGCTAGAAGATCCTCAGAGTTGGACCTCAGTGTCTGGGGTGGGCAATGGGGGTGGAGATGCTCCTTCAGGTATACTGGACTGAGGCCGTTTAGGGATTTAAAGGTCAGCACCAACACTTTGAATTGTGCTCAGAAACGTAAAAGGTAAAGGTAAAGGGACCCCTGACCATTAGGTCCAGTTGTGGCCGACTCTGGGGTTGCGGCGCTCATCTCGCTTTATTGGTCGAGGGAGCCGGTGTACAGCTTCCGGGTCATGTGGCCAGCATGACTAAGCTGCTTCTGGCGAACCAGAGCAGCACACGGAAACGCCGTTTACCTTCCCGCCGGAGCGGTACCTATTTATCTACTTGCACTTTGACATGCTTTCGAACTGCTAGGTTGGCAGGAGCTGGGACCGAGAAACGGGAGCTCACCCCGTCGCGGGGATTTGAACCGCCGACCTTCTGATCGGCAAATCCTACCTAGGCTCTGTGGTTTAACCCACAGCGCCACCCGCGTCCCGCTCAGAAATGTACTGGGAGCCAATGTAGGTCTTTCAGGAGTGGTGTTATGTGGTCTTGGTGGAGTGGAAAACAGAGAGACCCACAGCTAGACTGGTGACTTGGCGGCCACTCCCAGTCACCAGTCTAGCTGTGGGTCTCTCTGTTTTCCACTCCACCTGTTGCAATGCTCACCAGCCACCACTGAATAGAGTCTTCTTCTACCCTGAGATTGGGAACTTCCCAGCTAACCTCGACATTTCCTGATCCCTAGCTCTGCAGACTTATATGGAAGTATACCTGGCTAAATGCACCCAAAGGAGGTTCACCCGAGTCCCTATGCAGCAGCTGCAAACTGTAACATCTTTTGCTCAACAAGCATGTACTGGGGAGGTGTGGGGGACGGAGTGGAGAAATAAACCATTGGAACAAAAATACCCTCAAAACAAATATGTTGTTTAGCACAGAGAAATTCTTCCTCCTCGGTTGTGTATTGCTCCCATCTGCTTCCCCTCGACGCCAGCTGCCAAGCATCTCCACGTAGGCAAAGTGGTACAAATAAGTTGCCTCTCCACCATCCTTCGTGCCAAAGGCTCTACTTCCCCACCCTGCAAAGTTAAAGTTGATGATGAGTGAAATATACTCAGAGTCGAGAGTGGATTTCATGCTCTTTATTCAGCTCATAGTGGTGAGGAGGAATGAAAGTTTCCCCAAAGTATCTGCTTTCTATACATTATTTACACAATGGGCTGCACGTGATTGGCTAATTCCGGAATTCTCCTGTAGGCCAATCAGGTTGTGGATTCACTTCCACCTGGAGCTGGATTGGGTGGCTCCTGCAGACCAATCATACTGCTGCATTGTTCTAGGACCAATCAGACTGCTGCATTCTGAATCCTATTGTTCTAGGACCAATCAGACTTCTGCATTTTGGATCCTATTGTTCTAGGGCCAATCAGACTGCTGCATTTTGGATCCTATTGTTCTAGGACCAATCAGACTGCTGCATTTTGGATCCTGTTCAACTCAGTACATAACAATGAGGTAGTCATTTTAAAAACCGTTCTCATGCAGCCAGTCACCTCTGCTCAGGTGGCAAGGCACGAATCACAGGAACAGGATCACAGGAAGGTGGCTCATATAATTATTAGATCCTTGGTCATCTAGCTTAGAGGGCCAGTATGGTGGAGTGGTTAGAGTGTTGGGGACTAGAACCTGGGAGACAAGGGTTCAAATCCCCACTTAGCCATGAAGCTCACTGGATGACCTTGGACCAGTCACTGCCTCTCAGCCTAACCTACCTCACAGGGCTGTTGTGATGAAAAAATGGAGGGTGTGTGTGCTTTGTGGGGCCTTAATTGGAAGACATTAAAGCCGAGGATCCCAATAGCTGAGGTTTACCCATTCTGGATCCTTGGAATTTACATGGTGAGTAGTTTTGTTTTTCCAAATGCTGAGGTCTTCTAAATAAGCTTTGCATTCTGAAATGCTGTTGGACACAAGGAAAGCACACAACAATCGGCTCAGTTGTCTATTTGATTTGCCTACAGAAAGGTCCCATGCACAACTCCCTATGTCTCCTGATGGGTCTGGGAAAGATTCCCTCCCCCAAATCCTGGAGAGCTGCTGCCAGTCAGAGTACAGTGGTATCTTAGGTTACATACGCTTCAGGTTACAGACTCTGCTAACCCAGAAATAGTACCTTGGGTTAAGAACTTTGCTTCAGGATGAGAACAGAAATCGTGCTCCGGAGGCACAGCGGCAGCAGGAGGCCCGATTAGCTAAAGTGGTGCTACAGGTTAAGAACGTACCTTCTGGAGAATTAAGTACTTAACCCGAGGTACCACTGTAGACGTGGGACGCGGGTGGCGCTGTGGGTTAAACCACAGAGCCTAGGACTTGCTGATCAGAAGGTTGGCGGTTCGAATCCCCGCAACGGGGTGAGCTCCCGTTGCTCAGTCCCTGATCCTGCCAGCCTAGCAGTTTGAAAGCACCCCAAAAAGTGCAAGTAGATAAATAGGTACCGCTCTGGCAGGAAGGTAAACGGCGTTTCCGTGCACTGCTCTGGTTCGCCAGAAGTGGCTTAGTCATGCTGGCCACATGACCTGGAAGCTGTACACTGGCTCCCTCAGCCAATAAAGCAAGATGAGCGCTGCAACCCCAGAGTAGGCCACAACTGGACCTAATGGTCAGGGGTCCCTTTACCTTTACTTTTTACCACTGTACACAATAATAAAGTAAATGCATCAATGGTCTGACCTGGTGTAAGGTCACTTCCTCTGTACTATGGGTTTGCCAATTCATAGGTTTCATAGAATCATAGAGTTGGAAGAGACCACAAGGGCCATCGAGTCCAACCCCCTGCCAAGCAGGAAACACCATCAGAGCACTCCTGACATATGGTTGTCAAGCCTCTGTTTAAAGACCTCCAAAGAAGGAGACTCCACCACACTTTTGTAGCTTTGTAACTCAGTGGCAGAGCACAAAGCCTCAGTTCCAAACCCTGGCATTTCCAGGCTAAGGGATGCCCTGGTTTGAAACCCTAGAGAGCTGCTGCCAGTCAAGAGTTGACAACGATGAACTAGATGGACCACTGGTTCGGCTTGGTTTCAGGCAGCTTCCTCTGTTCCTGCTAATTAGCAGATGGAGGCAGCCCAATAGCTTGAAGAAACGTCTCATTCATATGAAAGTGAGGGCGGCAGGTGGGGGACACAAAAACCCTTATTACCATCATGCAGGGGGCAAAAAACCCTCCGCCTACAACTGTATGCATGTTTTCCATTTGGCTTCACGTGAAAGCAAGAGGCGCACATTGCAACATCAGCTGCAAATAACGAGAGTGTTTCCTTTCTTAAGTGGCTTCTGAGCCCGGCACCCAGGAGGCTCTTGCTCATGCAGAAGATATTTTTAAATTTGAAAAGAATGGGGGAAGAGCACATTTCCTTTTCTTCTTCCTCATAGCATCCCTTTGAATCTGTCCTTCTGGGTGCAAAAGCTTTTCATCATCGCTGCCTTCTCCGGCTTGGCAGAAGCGATGGGGTGGATTTTTCTCCTTCTAACTCTGTCGTCTCTGCATGCTCCTCTATGCCGTTTGAATGAAATAAATTAAATCAAACTCCAGTGGAGGGTAAGACAAGGTTCTATAGAGCCAGAATGTGTAGTATACATTTCTAGAGGGGAGGAGAGAGGAAGCCGGTGAGACACCTGGAAGCTGCAGCCGCATGAGAAAATCACTTTGGAGAGACTCTTAAAACTCTACTGAACACACACACACACACACACACAAACGGACACACACACACACACAGTGGGAGCAGGCATATATTTCCAGTGACCCATCAAGAGAAATGCAACCCACAAGCTTGGGGGGGGGGATACGAGCAAGGAAGTGTGTGTGGGGGGAGACATATTCAGTTGTAAAATTAAAACAAAAATTAAGCATTGCCTAGAGTAAGTTGATAGGGAGACATTTTTTCTCCTTCTCTCAGTATTAGATGCCAGGGTCCTCAAAGGAAGGACAGGAGCTTCAAGAAGGGGATAAGGAATTGCTGGCGCTGTGGGTTAAACCACAGAGCCTAGGACTTGCCGATCAGAAGGTTGGCGGTTCGAATCCCTGCGACGGGGTGAGCACCCTTTGCTCGGTCCCAGCTCCTGCCCACCTAGCAGTTTGAAAGCACGTCAAAGTGCAAGTAGATAAATAGGTACCACTCCGGTGGGAAGGTAAACGGCGTTTCTGTGCGCTGCTCTGGTTCGCCAGAAGCGGCTTAGTCATGTTGGCCATATGACCTGGAAGCTGTCTGAGGACAAACGTCGGCTCCCCGGCCAATAAAGCGAGATGAGCGCCGCAACCCCAGAGTCGGTCACGACTGGACCAAAGGGTAAGGGGTCCTTTACCTTTACACCAAAGAGTTAAAGCTTGGCATTTGCTTCCACAAAATGTAGTGAGGATTGTTGGGACAACTTTCAGAGGAGGTGAGAAGAATTCAGAGGATAAAGCTATTGAAGCTACAAATCGTGAGAACCATCCCTTTGGCCCCCATTACCAGAGGCAGTTTCCAGGGGTTTAGTGGGGGCAGGGCTGTGTCAGTGGGGCCACGGCCCTGGGCACAGATTTTTGAGGGGGTGCCCGCAGCACGGTCTGGCCTGGCACTCCTTTTCCGGCATCAGAGAAACCAACACTCGTGCAGAGTAACACCGGGCCGCACCGTGTTGGGGGCACCAGCATGGGGGCACCTGGTTCGCACCCACTGAGTGCTGCGCCAGCTGGCTGGGCTCCCCCCCCTGTGTGGGCAGGCAGGTGGCACAGCATGGCTCTGCTTGCATAGGAGCCAACGCCCAGTGGCCATGGAGACTTCGGATCCCACAATAAAATATTTGAGGGGGCAGGACCCCCACAAAGTTGATGGGCATTCTCATTCAAATGGTGTGTGCGCACTGCGTCATGTGATCTATTATGTGGGGCAGGGCTTACCTGGGCCCCCACAATATTTTATTCAAGTTGGCACCCCTGCCTGCTTGGCTCTGGCATGGGATGGGATTGTTTCAGCGGTGTTGGTGGTGAGGGTTGGGGTACCGGGAGCTCACACTACACGGCTACCAGTAGGCCCCCAAATACCAGTTGGTGAGGATCTTGGGTGGGGAGAATGTTGTTAGACTCATGTCCTGCTTGTAGACTTCTCCATAGGCATCTGGTTGGCCACTGGGAGTACAGGATGATGGAGCAGATAGGCCTTTGGTCTTACCATCCTTTGCTGGTTCTTGGAGGGCTGATTACTAACAGCCAGCTACAGGCCCGACCCAAACCTTGATACCTCACCACATTTCCCACCAGTCCAGGCTTCCTGCAAGGAGTAGATGTTGCTTTGTCACCATGGCAACGGAGGCCATATCTCCCCATCGTCTTTATGACTAGCATTGGCTTCAGATCTGCTGTGGAGGCGACCAAGGTATTGTTCTGGCAGGCATAACTGGGAATGGTTGGGTCATGTAAGTGGCCTTCTGCCTTATCATTGGCCTGAATTGGTTCGCTATTAACAGACCCTTGACAGAGGCTCTCCAGGCGCCTCAGCTATTTTTGCAGTACCAAGCAGACAGGAGGTATCTCAAGTTCTTCAAAGCCCACCGTACATTATTGGTTGGGTCTTCCTGGCTTGCTGCAAGCCTGATTAACCCAGTAATTTTGAATCAATAGAAAAATGTCAGCTCCCCTCTGCTCGCTGCGCAATGTCCGCCATCAGTGCAGTTATCCCTCAGGTTATCTCCAAATTCATCCCCTTTTCTTAAAACCAGCTGCAGGGACAGCTTTGGATCACAAGTGTGGTAAACAGGGGTGGAGGGAAATTTGACTCAGTTTCCATTTAAAGGCAAACCTACCTAAATTGCACTTTCCGAAGCAAAAAACACAGTTATTCTTCAAAATGCGCTCTTCTCTGAATTTTGCAATGCAGTTTTCCCAGCCAAAAATTCACATCCTAGGGTAAAATGTGCATGAAAATGCATGTATTAGTGAAATTAACATTAGAAAGTGCATTGTATTATCAAAAGGAAAAAAATGTGCATGTTAGGCTTCTCAGCCCATCCCTACTGTTTGGTGCTTGGCACTTTGGTGCTTTTGCAGCCTCTGGACCCGCCAACAATAAGTTCATCAGGTGTTTATTACGCATCCCTGGTCTACCCATCTTCTGCAGGCCTGGGCTAAGGTGAGGCACCTGCAGTTTCCCAACAGGCTATTATTATTATTTACTATACCCACTAGTGCGTTCCAATTACAAGCTACGTTAAGCAGGAGAAGTTGGTCCTAATCGAGTGGTTACGTCACAGGGTGTAGCTGAGTGCATTGTGGGAGCATTTACAACCATGCGTGCCCACACAAAAAGCCCTCAGGACTGTAAACAATCTGTATGTCTGTCAGAGCTGTCATTCTGAAGCAGCTCGTGGAGGAAACGGGACTTAATTTGCAGTGAAGTTTCCTGTGCTTGAAAGCAAGAGTCTCCGGCTGCTCTTGTTTAAGCTCCCTCTCGCAATTACCACTTTGCTTCTTATCCATCCCAAGGCCCTCTCCTGAAATGTTCTTTCCCCAACCCCACTGGTTGAAATCACAGCTGGTTTGTTTTAAGGCAGATTTTTGATGCGCGCTCACACACACACTTGTTTACAGATGGATGGGAGACATCTTGGAAGGAAAACAATGATCGTGATCGGTTGTCCTTCCATTCCATTTGCTTCCTTCTTCCTCAGTCTTCAGACCATATCAAGGAATGGAGAACCTCAGGTCCAGGGGCTGGTTGCGTCCCTCCAAGTGTGGGATACAGTTGTACCTTGATTCTCAAACAGAATGTGTTCCAGGAGTTCATTCGACTCCTGGAATTGTTAAAAAACCAAGGCGTGGCTTCTGATTGGCTGCAGGAGCGTCCAAAGTTGCAGAAGCCACACCGGATGTGGAGCTTCCGAAAATCGTTCGGAAACTGGAGCACTCACTTCTGGTTTTCGATCGTTCAGGAGCCGAAACATACGAGTTCCAAGGCGTTTGGCAACCAAGGTACGACTTTACCTCGGAAGTCGAATGGAATTCGTTCCAGAAGTCTGTTTGACTTCCTTCTGAAACGTTTGGAAACCAAGGTGTAGCTTCTGATTGGTTTCTGATTGTGCAGGTGCGCCAGAAACAATAGTGGAAGCCGCACCAGACATTCGGTTTCCAAAAAAAGTTTGAAAACTGGAACACTCACTTCTGGTTTTCAGTCGTTTGGGAGTCGTAATGTTTGAGCCCCAAGGCATTCAGCAACCAAGGTACGACTGTATTTACAATGCAGTCAAACCAACAAGGCATGCTTGCTAGATGGGCACAGGGTGGCAGCTGAAGCTCACAGAGTTTTCCTGTAAGTTTACTAGAGAGAACTCTGAGAGACCTCCCACTGCGCCCTGACAGGGGGAGAGCTGTAGCCACATAGAATCTCCTCACCTGGCACTTCCTTTTTGCTCTTCCACCTCATTCCAGCATTGTAGAACATATGCTAAATCTGAGCCACTCCATTTTTAAGCTAGACTAAAATAGGTCTTTGTAACTGGATTACCATTTTAAGCCTGCCTCAGCAAAGCTGCTGCTATCTGTGATTCTTCAACAAGTATTTTGAGTGAGTCAATGTTATTTTTACCCTCTACAAGACGGTTTGTATGATTATTGTTTAAAGGGGGAAAATACCAAAAGAATCCAGTCTGCCCTAAAGCATCCTGGATTACTTAAACCTAAAAGGCAAAAACTAGCCTATCTCAGGTTCCCTTTTAGCAGCAAAGGGATGCACTCTGTTGAACTCACAAACCTGAGAAAGGAAGGATAATATCTAATAAATATATACTCCTCTAGCATCTATACACATCCCTACGCCAAGCCTATCTATCTGGCCTTCAGGCCAGGCCACACTTCCTGTCCAGCCCTATCCCTAGGCCCCCACCTTTCAACAGCCCGGCCCTACACCCTTCTTGAGTTATTTTTGCTGGACTGGCATGTGTCATTGAACTCTGATGTTGCCTGGATTAGTGGCGGACTTTGCGCGATGCTACAGTTCTTGCACTCCATTCTACATCATTGTTGTGGTGCCCTCTGTGGTGTACTGGTCATGTTACCTTAAAACCACCTCTGCCTGGATGGAGGATAGAGAGGGTGTTTGTTGTGTAGAAACTGGGCTACTGTACAAAGGTGAAGTTGACATTTGTTGGTCTGCCCACTTTCTCCTTCAGAAATGTAGCATGTGGCCCCTGGAAAGTTGCCCGGAAGGGAAACTGGCCTCTGGACTGAGAAAGGTTTCGTCACCCAGTGCAATATGAATGCAATGAATGACAAAGCCAGACAACCTCCCACTTTAATTGCAACACCAAGCAAAAGCCAAAACACTGGTAAAATAAATTATTATGGTTAGGGAATGGTAGAACAAGTCATTAAAAAAAATATATATACAGCCGAAACAAGCATGGAAAGTCAAACTAATTTGGTAAGGGATTATTGAATATTGCTTTATTTGATATACGTTGTTTATTTTAAAGTTATTGTGACTTTTTATATTGGATCAGATTTTTATTAGTAATGTTTGACGTTTTATTTTGTTCTTATATATGTCGGTAGCCACCCAGAGTGGCTGGGGCAACTCAGTCAGATGGGCGGGGTATAAATAATAATAATAATAATAATAATAATAATAATAATAATAATAATAATAATAATAATATATAAAATAAGGGGAGTAAGGAAAAATAATGAGCAATATATCCTTTAAGTGGTATCTTGCTCAACACTTTTGTCAGATCTGCTGGCAATTCATCTGTTCATCTCAGACTGTTGTTTCCCAGACTTCTGATAGTTAAGCACAGTTTGATTCTTTTCATTCTGGAGTCAAATTGATGGTGCAATTTTGTTACAATGTAATAAAAAATGTAACAAAAGTGTGGAGGGGGCCTCAGAAGACCTCCTCTTAAGTAGGGGCAGATCTACTATGAAACTGAAGCTTTGGGGCCCCTAATCCCCAAGGGATTTTAGTCCACAGCTGTTTATCTATGAGTTACTATTGAATGGGAGAAAAGCAATGACAAACCTAGACAGCATCTTAAAAAGCAGAGACATCACCTTGCCAACAAAGGTCCATATAGTTAAAGCTATGGTTTTCCCAGTAGTCATGTATGGAAGTGAGAGCTGGACCATAAAGAAGGCTGATCGCCGAAGAATTGATGCTTTTGAATTATGGTGTTGGAGGAGACTCTTGAGAGTCCCATGGACTGCAAGAAGATCAAACCATTCCGAAGGAAATCAGCCCTGAGTGCTCACTGGAAGGACAGATCCTGAAGCTGAGGCTCCAATACTATGGCCACCTCATGAGAAGAGAAGACTCCCTGGAAAAGACCCTGATGTTGGGAAAGATTGAGGGCACAAGGAGAAGGGGACGACAGAGGACGAGATGGTTGGACAGTGTTCTCGAAGCTACCAGCATGAGTTTGACCAAACTGCGGGAGGCAGTAGAAGACAGGAGTGCCTGGCGTGCTCTGGTCCAGGGGGTCACGAAGAGTCGGACACGACTAAATGACTAAACAACAACAACACTATTGAATGGTATGCCTCTTGGCTGGGAGGAGGTGAGTGGCGACTCGTGCAGAGTCACAACAGAATCCCTCCTCTGAGAAATCCTGCTGCTTCTCTGCGCTGGGAGTGATTGCCTCCTCATTTCAGACGCGTACTCTTTCAGGAGCTTCCAGTCATGTCATCCATTTATTTAATGTAGCACGTGAGCTATTATGTCAGGGCATGTCCTTGGACAGAGTTTGGGAAGGTTTGCCCTACTTACAACGCATCCTGAACATATGCCTAATTTGCCTAATGTGCAAGCTAGTCTGGTCTCCACAAAATGAGGCCAGGTTTTGTTTTTTTTGTGGGCAGGGGGATTGTGGGCAAACAATAATTGGAGGAGAGGAATGCATTGCATATTAGGCTTGTAGTACCACCAGACTGCTGTATTCTGGGGGGAGAGCAAGACTCCCAGCTCACCATGTGGGGATTACATAATCACTACTCATGTGCTTTTAGAGATTCTCCGAATGTTCAAAGTTTCCCTCTGTGCCATTTCTGCTAAAAGGATGAAAACGGCACAAATGCACTGGTGGCAAGTAAAAAAAAAAAAGGGGAAAAAAAGCGTGCATAGTAATGTCAGGCAGAGTCTAAGGACAATCACAAATCTCCCTCACATCTAGCAGAATCTGGAATTCTCAGATATGGAAATGAGACGTGTGATACAACGGGAGGTGTTTGAGGAAGCAACAGAATTCTAACCAACGGGAGTGTATTAATCGTCCCCGGGCCCTGTTAGGCCTCTGGTATGGAGTACTCTTTACTCCATGTACATGTCAGAAACTTCCTTAAGATGCTGCGTGAGATTGCATGATGGCTCTGCTCTGCCGCCACAGCTGGAGGCGGCGATGTTTCTGAACGCCGGTTGCTAGAAACCACAGGAGGGGAAAGTGCTCTTGAGCTCAGATTCACCTCACGGCTTTCCCACTTGGCCGCTGTGAGAACAGGGACTCAGCTACATTACTCAAAAAACAGCATTTTGGATGCGTTATAAACATGCAACACCAGGTGGCACTGTAGAACACAAAACATTTCTATGCGATTTTACAAAGCGGTTTCCCCTGCTGTGTGTAGATCCACCCCAGGGTGCTGGACTAGATGGGTCATTGGTCTTATCCAGCAGGCTCTTCTTGTGTTAACACTGCCATGGCCATGCAATAATTGATGCACTTGCAAAACTGATTTCTCTTATGGGCTGTCATGCACATATCCCAGTGCCTGAAGTACAGGGGGCCAGAGGGTACCCAGCCTCTTCTGCCAGATCCCTTAGAGAATATCTTCAGGAGGGCCCGGCCCTACTGTTAGACGAGATGAGGCAGTTGCCTCAGGCAGCAGATGCTAGAGAGAGTGAGCAGAGAGTAGCAGTAAGGGGATGGAGGACAGGAGCTGTGTGTGCCATGTAGCCTGTCTTGTGCCACCTAAGCTGGTGGGCACACAGAGCAGGGTCTTCTCACCAGTGGCCCTGCCCCTGTGGAATTCAGCTCCACATGAGATTAGGTGAGTGCCATCTAGAGATGGGAGAATCTGTACATTTCAGTTTCACATGCTTTTCAAGTTTAATTTTATCTTACCACATTTCCACATCAGCTTGTGATTTATTTATTTTTACATAAACAAGTCCGTACAAATTTCTCCCAATATACACAATTTTGCTAAGCGAATTTCCCTGACAGAACACATCTTTGCATGTTGTTTTCACTAATAATGTGCATATTTATGCACACTTTCCTGCACATACGGATTTTTGTGTGTAACGCTTAGCTGGAGAACTGCATTGCAACAGTGGGAAACATGCAAATTTTGAAAGATGGCTGCATTCCAGCTCATGGATCATTTCAGAAAGTGTGAATTTGGTAGGCTTGCCTTTAAGTGTAAACAGAACAGAATTTCTCCCTCATCCTTAGTTCTCTCCATTATTTTATTATTATTTATTTAATATGTATTTATCTGTAGGGTGGTTCACAACCTAAATGACATAGGATGCAAACTTTCCAGTGCCCCATAGTCCTTAGCACTGCTTTCAAACTGAAATTAGATTTGGCTAATAATCTTGGCCCACCCTTATTCTTCAGAAGGGGTTTCTGCCTTTTTTTTAAAAAAAAAAAGCATCACATGCATGTTTATTCACCTATATACAGTCATACCTTGGTTCTGGAACGCCTTGCGACTCGAATGTTTTGGTTCCAAACACCGCAAACCTGGGAGTGAGTGTTCCGGTTTGCGAACCCTTTTTTTGGAAGCCGAACGTCCGACGTGACTTCTGCAGCTTCCGCTTGAGTGCAGGAAGCTCCTGCAGCCAATCGGAAGCTGTGCCTTGGTTTTCGAACATTTGCGGAAGTCGGGCGGACTCACGGAACTGATTAAGTTCGAGAACCAAGGTACGACTGTACAGTCATACCTCATGTTACATCTGCTTCATGTTACGTTCTTTCAGGTTACGACCCGGAAGTACCAGAAAGGGTTACTTCAGGGTTTCACCACTCGCACATGCGCAAAAGCACAAAATGACGTCACATGCATGCGCAGAAGTGGCCAATCGCAACTCGTGCATGTGCAGATGCGCCGCTGTGGGTTGCGCTCTTTTCATGTTGCAAACGGGCCTCCGGAATGCATCCCATTCGCAATCAGAGGTACCACTGTATGTCCATTACCTTAGAAAAACATTCCCCCAATACTTCCACAAAGTACTTTTCCAAGACAATGAGCACCAGTCATTGTGTGAAGACTGTGGCTCAGTGATAGAGCATCTGCTTTGCATGCAGAAGGCACCAGATTCAATCCCTGTCATATCTAGGCAGGGCTGGGATGGACCCCTGTCTGAAACCCCAGTCTGAAAACCTGCAGCCAGTTAGAGGAGACAGCAGTGAGGTAGATGGACCAATGGTCTGACTTAGTATGAGCCACCTTCCTATGGGAGAACATAACTCAGTAACTGATGGAAATTCTTGGGCCGAGTGAATTTATTTCTGGAGTGTGAAAAACTCCACAATCCGAGGAGCTAAGTCCATCCTGAAGCATGGTGTTCAGCTTGCTCCCATAAAGATCCTTATGTACGAGCTAGGCTTCAATTCAATTTCATGCTGTTAAGAAAGGCTCTTTGCTTTGTACAGTTAATAATATATTGCAGCAGATGATTTATTTTATCCCACTGCTTCCTCCCCCCCCCCCGTTTTATTTTTTGCTCCTGCACTATCAAATTGCCTTCCAAGTTTTAATTACAAATGAGACCCATCTGGCCTATCGTCTTTTCCAATCGCCTCCTCAAAGAGGAATAAACGGCATTTGTTAAACAAGATGCCGTTAGAAAAGTCTACCTCTGCACACACATCCTTAAGAATAACCCCAATTTGTCTGGGTTCATACAGAACACTAAACTGTGGTTAGTAAAAAGTGGAAGCGGAAGGTTCTGGTCTCTTCCTCGTGGCTGCGCTAGAGAAGACGGGAGAGGCCCTGATGAGGCTGAGGTTATTTCACATAACATTAACACAGAGCAAGAGGAGCAATAAAGATCATCTAGTGTAACCAATGCAGTAGATCTGTGCTGGTCCCAAGGGCTAACCGAGAGGCGAGGTCCGAGTCCAGTCCGAGGTCGATGGTGCGGTATGGAGGCTGTCCATCAAAGCTGTAGCTGGGTCCAAGGTGGGGAGTCGGGTGGGGTCAGGAACTCTGGCAGAAGAGCAGGACAGGGTGCAGGCAGGAACAGGCTAGCAACAACGTTGCTCCTGCAACCTGGGACTGGGCTGGCTGGCTTTTATCTGCCCCGAGGCATAGGGTGGCCCCGGTCCATAGGTGACTCACCTCTCCTGGCCTGGAGGCGAGCACTCCTCCTGCAGGATCTTAGTTCCCTCCGCCTCTCTGCCCTGAGCCTCTGCAGCTCAGGAGAGGCTGGAGGATTACTGGACCCAGAGGCCACCTCCTCTTCCCCTGACGGGGCTGAGAGTGGAGCACCTGCAGGCAATGGGTCCTCCATCACCTCAGGGGTCAGAGCAGACTCAGCTGGTGCCTGCACTTGAGGATCCAGCACAGGTGAGGACCCTTCAGGCTCAGGCCCCAGCCCCGGCTCAGCTGGTTCTGGAGGCGGGGATTCCTGTGCAGGCTGGGATTCATTAGGTTCAGCCTCTGAGTCCGAATCCCAGGCCATCACAAGATCTATGAATGCAGCACTCTTTGGTAGCTAATTATTCCACCAGAACACAGTCAGTTAAAGGCACCTCCCTGTCGGGACTTGAGTCGGGCTAAGGTCAGCAACAAAAACAATAGATCACCTGAGGCCAGTGAAGTTAAATCTTCATTCAAGGGAAAGAAACCACTGGTCAGGCCTAATGGTCTCAGAGACTTCCTAGGAGGTCTTGCCCGATGAAGCAGTTGTGAGGACTGAAGGTCCCACCCCTCTCTAAGGCTCCACCTCTCCAGGATTTCTCCCACACAATCTCAAACTGCGTCTGCGCACAACTAATCTCTGTCCTTCTCTTTTCATTTCTCTGTATGTTCTCAGTGACCAGGGAGGAGGGAAGCTAGTCACAGCAGGAAAGGCAGGCTCCCTGGATTCTTCAGCAGCCTCTTGACCCTCCCTTACTCTCCAGCCTCTGCTTAAGCATCAGAGTCTGAACTGCTTTCTGCCACAGACTCTTCCTGCTCACTAAACCCTGTTGCCCCTCCAGCTTCTGACACCTCTACCCACCCCTCCCCAGTCTTCTCCCTCTTACCACCATTCCCCTGGCTCTGAGCCTTCTTCCCATGGGGGTTCGCCAGTTGGTGCCTCCCACCAATGCTTTGCATCCAGCCAGTCCATGACACTCCCTGACGGAGGGCCCGCAAAATCATCTCTCCTTTTAAACTCCCTTTGTCTGCATTAGTCTTGTTACCTTCTTAGCTCCCCTTTCCTATCTTCCTTACTGTTACCGTTTGGTCTTCCTGATCTTCAGCCCCTTCTAATGATGCACACAAAACAGCTGACTGTGGGCAGTAGCCAATGTCGGCAGATGTCAAGGAGTGCAACAGCTGGTGGAGCCAGAGCCAATGATAGGCAGCGCCAACTTGTCTTCATCTTCCTCCCTGCTGAGTTGTACAAGGGGCAGCACTGAGATGAAGGAGCAGGATGTGCCAGTCCACCAAGACAGGCTGTAAGTAGAGGGGTAGGCAGCTAGGGGCTGGATGAGGCATGAATGACCAGTCTCCATTGAATGTATTGCTATGGAACATGTTCTACCAGCACAAAGATTCCTGCTTGTGAAAACAGAACTTTTTCCTGCTCTCCTTTCCCTGTTGTTGTTTAGTCATTTAGTCGTGTCCAACTCTTCGTGACCCCATGGACCAGAGCACCCCAGGCACTCATTCTTCCACTGCCTCCCGCAGTTTGGTCAAACTCATGCTGGTAGCTTCGAGAACACTGTCACACCATCTCGTCCTCTGTCGTCCCCTTCTCCCTTTCCCAACATCAGGGTCTTTTCCAGGGAGTCTTCTCTTCTCATGAGGTGGCCAAAGTATTGGAGTCTCAGCTTCAGAATCTGTCCTTCCAGTGAGCACTCAGGGCTGATTTCCTTAAGAATGGATAGGTTTGATCGCCCCCTAAATCTGTTTCTGGGGTCCCCCCCCAACCTTCCAGAGCAGACTCAGGGAGAATGTGGGGCGCATGCAGGGAGATGAGCCGGGGAAATCTGTTGAACAAGCAGAAACCCTTGCTTGGAATGGTTGGATACTGTCCACGATTTTTATTTACACGTACAACGTACCTCTTTTATAAAGGCTAGGCTTGCACGGCCATCCTTTACCTCCACAAGCACAATGTCCCCAAACAAAACTATATAAATATTTATAGCGTCCCTCGGTACATTTCCAGAACTTAGCAAAAGAAGCATTCCCTCTTTAAGTACTTCTTGCTGCAATGAACGTTTGGCCTCTATTGTCCTTTAAACAATCGCTGTAAAAACACCACTTTATTAGAACACATTATTCCCAAACCAGAGGTGGCTACTGTGGGATCACCCAGATATTGTAGGACTCCAGTTCCCATCAGCCCACGATCAGTCATCAGGGATGGTGGTAGAGGACACCATGTTGATTAAGCTCGTACAACCCAATGTGTGTGCTGGTGAGTGTGTGAGTGCAACTCCGTTTTCTGTTGGCCCAGTCCCCTTCATTTTCCACGTCTTACGAAAACCAAGATAATGATTACAGAAGTCTTCCTCCCCCTCTCTCAGATATTTAAACAGGCAATTATTTCTCATTATCCTTTCTAAATTCTAGTGAGGTTTCTCTGATTCAGAATTAAGAAACTTGGAAAGATCCACAGGGTAGCAGAGAGACTTGTGATTACCGGCTGGGGGGAAAAAAAACACCAGGGCTCTATTTGTGGTTCAAAATGACTTTATGTTGTCCTTGCTAGTTGCTCCTGAATTGGATTTCAGCCTTTTTATTTAAGAGAGAGGTAGTGCTCTCTTTCTCTTTTCCCTCCACACTGCCGTCTGCTCTGTTTCAGAATTTCAGACTGCAAGCTTCAAAGGACAGTGACCTCCCCTTTTTTTTAGCATATTAAAACGCTGTGAGCATGGATGCTGCGATATAAATAATAACAATTTCCTCATCGCATTAGTCGGGGTCTGCTCCATGTTTGAGAAGCCCCAGCAAGGTGACCATCCTAGAAACTGCCTTATGCTGAGTGATACCAATGGCCCATCTTTCTCTGTATTGTCTACACTGACTGGCAGTGACTCTCCAGGGTTTCAGGCAATATTTTTTCCCAGACCTACCTGGAGATGTTGGGGGCTGAACTTTGAACCATCTGCCTGATGCTCTGCCAGTGAACTGTGGTCCTTCCCCATCAGTGCTCCCCGCTACCCTTTGCTGCATCGCAAATTGTATTTGTTTATTTAAAGCATTTAGATGCTGCTTGATTCTTAGCCTTTCTAGGTGGTGTGTGTAAAAAATAAACCATACACAGAATAAAACAATAAGAAGTCACCATAGAACGAAATATGAACCTGAGTCCTGCCTTAAGATGACTGCTGGAATAAGTAAGTCTTTGCCATGTGCCTGAGGTTCAGCTGTCTAATCTCAGTGGGGAAATGAATTGCATGGCTTCTGGTGCATGAACCATGCGTTTGAGCCTTGGGGAACCAACAACAGTGACCCCCCCGCCCCCACCGAAAGCTGCCCAATGCCCCACTTGCCTTAACGGTCCAGCTTCCACTGATTTTTATTACATGCAGCATCACAAACCTGTGATTAAATCACTGGGTTTCTCCCTCTGGCGTTTGCCCACAGCCGAGTCAGGAGACGGGCATCCATTTGTGCTTGAGGCACCAGCAGAAGGAAGAAGAGCCTCACCTGTTTTTCTGAGATTAGATTAAGCTGGTCCCTGCAGAAGGCTCCCATTCTCCATGCGACTGAGTCTACCTCGTCTCAGGCCGTACGGCAGATGGGATGTCTGACCCTGTTTCCAAAGAAATTAGAAGCTGGCATGTAAAAGAGAAGGAGCCCCGTCCAAACTCTTCACATTTCCCTGGTGTTAAATCACAATTTTATCTGGCCATCTAAAAAGGCAGCACATTTTTGGCACGGCTGGCCCAGATTTCTGGTTTAAGGCCCCAATGTCACACGGACAACAAAGGGCTGTTACCGCATGGAAGCGGGATATCTTTTGGAATCTCTGCAGAATGGCCAGCCTGCCATGTGTCCAATACCACCGCTAAAAGAATACAATATTCCGTCCCGTCTGCTTGTCCATTTGCAGTGATTGAACAGTTGGACTATTCTGCCTTTTTCTCACAAAAGAGCTCTCGGTGTGTATTTGCAAGCGCTAAGAGGAACCTGGATGACGGTCAGATTCACACATTATATCTAGGCCACCGATGTCCAAATGGTCATCCAACGTCCCACCTGTAGGCCATAAGAGCTTCCTGGTTTGTATTCCAGGTGGCTGGCATTGGTGGCATTGTAGCAGAAGAGCTGTAGCTGAATTATCTATGGAGCATCCTCAAACAGACAGGTTCAGAGTCCCCATATGTTTTGCATTCAGGGACCTTGGAAGCAGCTGCCATTTGTCCCACCACATCTTATGATGCAGTTATGAACATATGAGCACAGCAAGAGCCAATGCTTGATCACACCAAAGGCCAATCTGGTCCAGTGTCCTGCTCCCACCATTCTGTTTGGTGGGGAACCTTTTTCTTCAGCAAGAAGGCTACATTTCTTTGTAGGGGAACTTTTCTGGGGACTAACCACAAGTGGCTCTCCAGGGTTTCAGGCAGGGGACATTCCCATCCCCACCTAGTGGTGCTGTGGAAAGCAGATGCTCTATCACTGACATAGTACCCTTCGCTTCAGTCCCCATAATCTTTAGTCACGATGGCTCTTCAGGGCTTCCATGTTCAGAAGCAGTTGTTATTGGCATCTGTCTGTCCCGGAAGACAATGGAAGAGTGCGCCTTCAGGGGTGTTGTAGAGTTAGAGTGCCTGCTTTGGTTGTAGAGACTGATGCGGGAGGATAGCTCAGTTGGTTAGAGTGTGGTGCTGATGATGCCAAGATTGCAGGTTCAATCACCGTATATGGGATGGTTGCATATTCTTGCATTGCAGGGGGTTGGACTTAGATGATCATCATGGTCCCTTCCAACTCCATAATTCTATGATTCTATGTTTTGAAGGCATCCAGTTGTGCTGATGCTGCCATAAGATGCACCTGACCATAAGGCACAACTAGTTTTGAGAGGAGGAAAACAAGAAAAAAAATGAATGAAACAGTGGATGTATGATTTTTGTGGTTCATACTGTGGCCACAGACATGTGATTTGATGTTACAGATAGGTAGTCGTGTTGGTCTGCCATAGTCAAAATAAAAAAGTTCCTTCCAGTAGCACCTTAAAGACCAACTAAGTTAGTTCTTGGTATGAGCATTCGTGTCTGAAGAAGTGTGCATGCACACGAAAGCTCATACCAAGAACTAACTTAGTTGGTCTTTAAGGTGCTACTGGAAGGAACTTTTTTAATGTGATTTGATGGTGAGTCTGGGGTAGCCCAGTGCAAAAGTCCTGAGGATCCATGTGGATCCGTGCTTTGTAACCATGTTTTTGTGCCATTGCGGCCCCACACAAGAGTGGGTGCGTGGTTTTTTGGTGCAGGCTGTAGCCATGGACATGCTATGTGATCTGAAGGTGAATTTGAGGTAACCCAATGCAAAAATCCTGAGGATCCATGGGCTTTTCCCTCCCCTCTCCCAGGCAGCCTCCTTTATCTCTAGCATCCCTTATCTCCCTCCCCGATTGCTTGCCCATCAGCTGCTTCCTTTCAACACTCCCTTCCCTTGTTTGCCTTAGTGTCTTTTCCTTAGCTGGAACAGTTTTTTGGTCCTCCTTTTCTTCTAATTTCTCTCCTCATTTCTTTAGTCTTCCTCTCTCCTCTCCTTGCAAGTTCATTGTCTTTACCTCCCCCCTCCCAGGCAGCCTCCTTTATTGCTCACATCCCTTATCTCCCTCCCCAATCACTTGCTGATTAGCGGCTTTGTTTCAACACCCACTTCCTTCTTTCTTTCTTTTTTAAAAAAGCATGATCTGCTTTTCTCCCCTGGGCAATTAGGCTCCAGGGCCCACACATTTGCTCCATAAGACGCATAGACATTTCCCCTTACTTTTAAGGAAGAAAAAAGTGCATCTTATGGAGTGAAAAATACAGTATTTCTTTTAGCTGCACTCCTCCCGGCAGTCAATTCTCCTCTGGTCACTGCTGTGGATGGATGAAGCACTATACCACTGAACAAAAGTGCACACCTCATCCTAGTACTGTATATGCATTTTTGCACACATTACTTGGCTGGAGAACTGCAGCACAGTTAGAGAAGTGCAAATGTGGAAGGATGGCTGTGCCTGTTGTTTCAGAAAGGGAATTTTTCCTGTAAATGTGAACAGCTGAAACATGTCTAACAACATGCCGTTGACACAATTAAAGCACACGGCTTCCCCAAAGAACCATAGGAACTGTAGTTCCCCCCTTCATTCACATTCCAGTTCCTGGGATTCTCTGAGGGGGGAAGTCATGTGCTTTAAATGTGTGCTTGGTGCAGTAGATGGAAGGATAATGTCCAGATAGGCAAACTAAGGCCCAGGGGCTAGATGTGGCCCAATCAACTTCTAAATCCAGCCCACAGACGGTCCAGGAATCAGCGTGTTTTGACATGAGTAAAATGTGTGCATTTATTTAAAATGCATCTCTGAGTTATTTGTGGGGCATAGGAATTTGTTCTCCCCCCCCCCAAAGAATAGTTCGGTCCCCCACAAGGTCTGAGGGACAGTGGACCGGCCCCCTGCTGAAAAAGTTTGCTGACTCCTTGTCCATATCAAGGGAAGTAATAGTTCCACTCTATTCTGTCTTGGCATAGGAGCCAACTCCTAGGGGCTGGGCCCTCACAATAAAATACTTGAGGGAGCTGGGCCCCCACAAAGTTGATGGGCACAGTGGTATGCGCACACTGTCATGCGATCGATTATGCGGGGTGTGGCTTATCTGGGTCCCCACAATATTTTATTCAAGTATCCCAGAATACTGTATCCCATTTTGGGCAGCACAATTTAAGAAGGATGTTGACAAGCTGGAATGTGTGCTGAGAAGGGTTGACCAAGATGATCAAGGGTCATAGAATCATAGAATCATAGAGTTGGAAGAGACCACAAGGGCCATCGAGTCCAACCCCCTGCCAAGCAGGAAACACCATCAGAGCACTCCTGACATATGGTTGTCAAGCCTCTGCTTAAAGACCTCCAAAGTAGGAGACTCCACCACACTCCTTGGCAGCAAATTCCACTGTCGAACAGCTCTTACTGTCAGGAAGTTCTTCCTAATGTTTAGGTGGAATCTTCTTTCTTGTAGTTTGGATCCATTGCTCCGTGTCCGCTTCTCTGGAGCAGCAGAAAACAACCTTTCTCCCTCCTCTATGTCAGTGTTTCCCAACCTTTTTTGGGCAAAGGCACACTTGTTTGATGAAAAAAATCTCGCGGCACACCACCATTACAGCCCCGTGACGTCAGCGCGCAGCGTCACGCCGGGAGGGACGCACGAAAGTGTAAGTTTTCAATTTTTTTCCCTCCCCCTTGCCGGGGAACCTCCAAGCTTTGGGGGTGGGGGGGGGGGAGGAGGCAGCAAAGCGAGGGACTGAGGGACGGCGGCAGCTGAGGCGGCGGCGGCTGTTGTGGTGGTGGCGGCGATAGCGGGCGGAGGAGGGGGCGGCGGCGGGGCCGAGGTGGCCGCCGGCGGCGGGGGAGGCGGCGGCGGGTGGAGCAGGAGGGCGGCCGAGGCCGGTGAGGGAGTAGGGTTGCCCGGGGTTTGAGGAGCCGTCGCCGGGAGTTGCTGCTGCTGTTGTTGCTGCTGCTGCCCGGACATTCCGGCCTCCTCCTCGTCCGCTGTCTCGCGCTCCTCCCTTTTGCACGCGCTGCCCCGCCACCGCCCCATTGGCTGGGTCCTGTCAGCTGATCCTGTGTTATTTCCTGTGTGTGTGTGTGAGGGGAGAATGGAGAGAGAAACCTCGGCACCACCACCGCGGAGCCGCCCCCGGCTCGACGCGGATCCTCGCCGCCGCCGCCTCTCACCGCCCGACTGGCCCGCCTCCCTCCCACGGCACACCAGCCAACGTCTCACGGCACACTAGTGTGCCGCGGAACACCGGTTGGGAAACACTGCTCTATGTGACATCCTTTTATATATTTGAACATGGCTATCATATCACCCCTTAACCTCCTCTTCTCCAGGCTAAACATGCCCAGCTCCCTTAGCCGTTCCTCATAAGGCATCGTTTCCAGGCCTTTGACCATTTTGGTTGCCCTCCTCTGGACACGTTCCAGTTTATCAGTGTCCTTCTTGAAGACAAGACAAGCCTTATGAGGAACTGTTGAGGGAGTTGAGTATGTTTAGCCTGGATAAAAGGAGACTGAGAGGAGATAATAGCCATCTTCAAATATCTGAAGGGCTGTCACATGGAAGATGTGGATTCGAGTTACAAAAAAGGAGGTTCCGACTAAGCATCAGGAAGAACTTTCTGACAGTAAGTGCAGTTGGACACTAGAATAGGCTCCCTTGTGGTGAGTGTGTGGATTTCTCCTACAATGGAGGTTTTTAAGCGGAGGTTGGGTAGCCATCTGCCATGCACGAAGGAGATGAAATTCTTGCATTGCGGGAGGTTGGACTAGATGACCCCGGGGGGTTCCCTTCCAACTCCGCGATTCTATACTGCCGGCCTGCTTCTCTCTCTCTGGAAGTTCCACCTCTGCACAAGAATATTGGGGGAGAGAAAGGATGGGGACGGACTTTCAAGGCCAGCATTTGCAGAGACGCTGCTGCTGCCTCCCTCCGTCTCCACCCCCGGCCCGAAACACACACACACACACACACAGTGTGGACCCCCCCCACTCCGCCCCGTTTTTCTTTAATTTCCCTGTTCCACGTCACAGTTGACGCCGGGACCTTTGTCACCCTCAGTGCTGCCACCACGCTGCTGCCAGCCAAAGCGGAAAAACGGGAGGTGTGTGCATGCATATGTGTGTGTGTATGTGGGGGTGTGTGTCAGTGAACGCTAACAGCGGGGGCGGGTTGGACGAGGGCTTTGCGCGCAGGCGCGTGCAGGCACACACACACACACACACACACACACCCCTCCCCAAGCGAGGGATCCCCTCGCTTCCCAGGGATTGCCCCCCACCTCCCTCTGCAACTTCTCCCCAGTCATGCAATGGAGATGGGGAAAAGCTAGAGGTGGACGAAAGCCTGCATGCATTCCTTGTTCTCCTAAGCTTTGATTGTGCTCGCCTCGGCTGCTGCTGCTGCTGCTGCTGCTGTGCAAGCGCGCCCCTTCGCGCGCGCGCGCTCCGCACACAGCTGCGAGGCTGTTCGGCGCTCGTAGCGGCGTGTGCCCGTGAGCGCGCGCGCGCGTCTGAGCGTGCCCGCGCCTCCCTCTTATGTCTACAGGTAGCAGCGGCGGCGGCAGCAGCAGCAGCAGCAGCGGAAGGGGGGCGAAAAAGGCAACTGAACTGCAGGAGCCTTTCCTCGAATTTGGAAAGCGGCTGATGCTCCCTTTGCCTACGGATGTACAGCCTTCTGTCTCCTTCGTGATCCCGTCTCCTTGGGCCACTGTGTACTGCTCTTCCCTGATCCTCCTTCTCCCTCCATCTCTCTCTCCTTCCTTTTTAATTTTTTTTAAAAATATTAATAATAATATTTTTTTTTTTAAATCACCCTTGGGGATTTTGCATGATATCTATCTATAGATACAGAGCTGCAATTCCCCTCCTTGCAGGTGACTTTTCTCTCTGCAAATAATTTTAGAAATTAATTTCCTCCCTCCCGACGTGTTTCTACGTTTGGCTTGCCAAGTTTGTAGCGAGACACGTCTTCTGAAATTCTCCTTTCTCCCGCTCCTTTTTTTTGGGGGGTGGGGTGAGTGGGGAGGGGGGCGTTGGTGTAGGATCGGTCGCAGCGACAGCCCCTCGCTGGATGTAGAAAGGCACAGATTTTGCGATTTTCCTCTTTTCTCCTTCGTCCCCTTCCCCACCAAATTCTCTTCTTCTCTCCATCCTACCTCTCCTGGACGCCTCTCCCCTCTCCTCTCCTCAAGACATTTGGAATCCTCTAGGGAGCTAATGGATACTAAGGAATCAGCTTGGCACATTCTTCCGTCGAGTCCCTTTCCAGAAGAGGAGCATTAAAGACATGCACGTTGCTTGCTCCCCCCTTGTTTTTTTTCCTTTTCCTAAAACAAGACCCAGCCTTCAACTTAGCTTCCTCTTCTTCTCCAAGTATTTATGATTGCGGATCAGGTACAAAAGGAGGAGTAGTTTGATAAGGTAAGGCATCTATTTCTGTCCTTTCCAAGACGCCAGCATGTTATCTATCTGGGCTTTCCAATAACTTGCCTCTTTCTCCCCACCGCTTTCCCCAGAAGGGGTTCATTTCTCTCTCCGCCGTTCCCACCTAAGGTCCAAATCTCTCCTATGCTTCCCCCGCAAAATATATCTGAATTGTCTTTGTGTGCACTCTAGTATTAAATCTGATTAACCCTCCACCCCTCCTCCAATATTATAAGAGTTTATGTCTGCTCCAGGCATGTTTTGTCTGTATGGGAGAGCTGGATTTCAAACACACATGCCAGTATCTTCTGATTAAAGGAACAGCTCCCACCCCCCCCCACTCTTTCCCCTTTTTGGGGTATACTTCCTCTTCTTCCCCAGCAGTCTGCATTAACACAGCATACATAAGCAGCAGGCAAAAGCCGGCCTTTATTATGTATGTGCCTAGGAGAAACTTGACAAGTGGAACTAAAAAGTCTTTATATATCAAGGTATTTGCTGCAGCTCTTATAAATAAAGCCCATTTAATTCGAGGGAGTCAGCACCATCAGTTAAGAATAGGGTGGAGGAGACGGCTTGATCCTTGTAGAAGTGGAGGGGGGGCATTTATTGATTAAGGCTTTGGTTGTACGTTTGGGGCTCTGTTCATATTTGCCCTTAGCAGAGGAAAAAGCCCATAATCTTTGCTTCAAAAAGCCAGAAGCAGTGGGGTTTTTTTTTTTGGGGGGGGAATGGGCTAGTTTTCCCAGTAACACTCTCCCCAAACATTTTCTTCTCCCTGTGCTTTTAAAATGCATGAATTCTTGACCTGTCCTCTCCTGTGGTTCTCAGCCTCTGGCTGCAATCTCTGTGATATACTTCACCTAGGCTTGACTCCTTAGTGACCAGCTTCTTAATAAGTGGCTCTGTGTTTGGGGAGGATAGAGAAAAGTCTTTTTGGGGGCGAGACAGAGGTGCGTTGGCAGAGGAGCGTGCAGTTGTGGGGGGCAAGGAGGAAGCCCCACAGAGGGTGTGTGTGAGAGACACCCCCACGCAACACGCTGGAGAAGCGTTCATGAGAATCACAAGGCTGCTAGTGCATCTGAATCTTCTGTGCATGGTGCTTACTAGTTATTGGCAGCTGAAGAATGACTGGGAGCAGCAGCCAGGAAACAGAGGAAGGAAAGAGGATGTGGAAAGACAGTGGAACCAGGCAAATGAAGTGAAGGGGAGGAGGGTTGGGAAGAGAGATTGGGAAACATAAGAAGCTTGCACTGAGAACGTTTGCAAGCTTTCCGGCCACACAAGGTTCTTCCATAGGCATTGCTGTTTGGTGTGTCTTTAAACGAGTTAAGCGCAGTAGCTTATCAGTCACCAGGAGTCAGAGAGACAGGTGGTGATGGGTGTGCTTGTGCATTTGTGCATGAGTGTTCAAACGCTGGCTACAGAGAGGCGCTGATAGATTATAAAGCATCCCCTTGGAGCAACTGCCTTCACTTCAGTTCATCTCCTTCGCAGGATCTGGCACCAACCCAACCTGGCCTCCTCCTCTTCATCATCTGTTATTTCCCTTATAGTTATTCTCCCCTCCTGGGTGATTTCCTTCCACATTACTTTCTTGAGGCGATTCTCATCCGCTCTGCTGAAACATGCTCTGTAGAGGTCTTTCTCCTGTTTTACGAGGGGCAGGAAGTGGTGTAAAGAAAAGGATGGTGGGAAACACCTGGCTGGAATTTATTTGCATTACAAAGAATCATTTGAATTGCAATTAACTCTCCCTGGGATATAACCACACGCAATGAAGCTGTTAGAGCTGAGGCAAGGGGAAGGTGACATAAAAGAAATTAGGCTTGGCCTCTCAACGATATAGATTCTTGGTCTCCATCAGTGAGCTCTCTGGGCCATATTTTATATCCCAGGTTCATACTTGGGAAAGAGCAAGGCTTTCAGCAAGCAGCTAATTGCAGAAATATTCTGCTTTTTATGGGATTTAATGGTCCTTTTTTGTCTTAAAATAAAATCTCTCTGTGCTAATAAAGCAGTCTGTATCTATCACAAATTACTTGTGCTCCTCTAAGGATAAATGTTAACCTTTTTTTTAATGCATCCATTTCCAAAATAATTAATTGCTGTGAACAATTGCTAAAAGGGTTCTTGGTAATAAAGGTGTCGTCAAGAAATGCTGGGTGGCATTTGACCATAGATCTTTTGCTATGTTTTTTTAAAAAATAAAAAACCCCATCAATATGAAATACCCAGCGATTCTTTACCACTTGACAGCCACAGGGAACTGAGGGCACATCTGATGAGAAGATCACGGGTGATTAGGGACAGGGGTGATGGGATGGGTCCATTCACCAAAAGGGCACCAGAAAATTCACATTGTTCTTGGTTCAGACAAAGAGCTAAGACACCACAGGGGCTGATTTAGTGACTTGCACAAAACCCAAGTGGGCAACACGGTTTGGACCATCCGATTCCATGTTTTGATTAAAAGGGAAGGAGGGGGGGAAGTGAAATGTTGTAGTAAGTCGGCTGGTTCTGGCGTTAGCCTTTGCAATCCTCTTAAATAAACGCAAGGACTGTGGGATTCAGTTTTTCAGCAGAATATATTTAATGCTCCTGCAGCACTGGAGGAAGTGGTGATGGAGAAGAAGGATATATATATATATATATATATATATATATATATTCCTTCCAGTCCATCCCTGCTGCCTTTATTTTCATGCTTTCTTTATTAATGGGATTTGCTGGAGTTTGTCTCCCCTCCTCTTTTTCTTCCTTTTTTAATCCACCATTTACATTTAGGATGAATAACAGAAAGAAATGTCTTTTCAAAAGCCCCTCTTCCGACAAATCACAGAAGCCCCCATCCGCTGAAGCCTCTCATTCCCCCCCCCCCAAAAGAAGAAAAGAGCCCACAAAAAGATTTTACGCTTACCTAACTTCCCCCCACAAGCCCCTTGCTCCTGTTCGTTGCCTCTTCTGAAACACTTCCACAGCTGATGCTAGAGACAACGTTTGTGTATCTGATTGCCTCTGATCATTTGTTTTAAATATATCGCCCCACGTTTCAGCTGGAGTTCCATTTAACAGTATTGACAAATCATTCATTGTAGGAAAACATCATTAGAAACATAGGCTCTATTCATCATGTGAGCTCTCTTTCTCTAGGCCGCCGAGTATTGAATATAATTAATCAATGAAACTAATTTCTTAACTAGAGAATTACCTTGTAGCTTTGCTGCGAAATGTTTATGTGGCTTCTGATCATCCCTTGGAGGGCTTGTTCCTGGGGCCGGGGGCTACTACACTGAACGGGCAGGAATGATTCTGCCTGGCTTGCAGCACTCAAGACTGCTTACTCTAGCATGGACTCCCATCTACTGAACAGTGAGAAGGAAAGTCCCTGGTTCAAGTCTTGTCTTTGGCGTGAAGCAGCTGAGAAGCTTTAGGAAAGCCACCTTCTCCCAGCTGTTCATCTGAACGTTCTGTGGCATTCTATTATGCGAGTAGACATAGATGGGTTTCTCAACGCCTGGGGTTATTGTGGGCTGGATCAGTCCAAAGGCCCATCTAATCCAGCATCCTGCTCTCACACTGACCTACCAGATGCCTGTGGGAATCCTGCAAACAGGAGCTGTGCACAGAAGTGCCGTCCCCACTTTTGCATCCCAGCAGCTCTAGTAGTGGATGGTGGGGTGGGGTTGTGGCACGTACCTGACCTCCCAGAAGTGGAGATGCCTCTTCTCCCCAGGAGGGAGAGTGGGAAAGGCAAGGCAGGAGGGAGGTCAGCACTGTGCAAACACACTGGCAGAACCAATATGGTGCTCTTGCTAGTGTGTTTGCACAACACCAACCTTTCCGCCTTGCCTTTCCCACTCTCCCTCCTAGTAAGCAGTGGTGACCCAACTGCTGGGAGGTCAAGTAAGTGCTATAGCTCAACCCTACAGTCCACTACTGGGCAACTGGTATTCAGAGGCATGGTGCTTCCGATGTTGGAAGCAGTTGCGCCCAACGCCCAGCATTGGTCCTCAGCAAGAAGAATCTTTAGTACCACCCCCCATTCCTTCAACTTTGGATACCTTGTTTTGTTTGACACATGCTTTATCTCTTCCACATAAGATGATAAATGCAAAGCTATGATCTATAAATCTGTATTTATTCATGCCATATGAACACTTTGATTCAGCTGCTTAGTGGATGGTTGTATCAGGCAGGTGTTCCTCCGAGCCAGATGACCCAGTTCTTTGCCTGGGTTGCCTCCCCTGAAATCTACCCCTTGTCGATGTGTCATGGATTGTATTGCTGCTGTTGGTTTCTATGGTGAAAAGTGTTGGAATCTTGGAAGCCAAGACCCAAGATCTTGGGCAAGCACTCTTGGGTGAGAGAACCCCAGCAGAGATTTAACACCACAGTACAAGCAGCAAAGAAAGATGTGTAAAACTCTTCCAGTGAGTCCCTAAAATGCCCTCTTTTAAAAGCTCTTTCCAAGCGATCTCACTTCTCTAGCATAGACACAGAACAAATGTTTTTAGTAAGTCATACAGTGGACTCCTTGCAAAACTCTTCAAATGTCAGATTCAGGTGCTTTTCTATACAGCAGTCAGAAAAGATGCTGCTTAATTACAAAAGGTAAAAGTTACTAAACTATTGGTGGAGAAAAATAATTGTTTCAGATTCCATTCTGGTCTGAAACAAAAAGAGGCTGGTTAAAGCCATGCACTGGAGTGACTAGCTTAGAGCTCCTTGCATGCTGAAATCCACTTGGAGAGTGAGATATAACCTCACTTGGAGGTTATAAGCCTTGATCAGGGCCGTCTTACCCATAGGTGCTAGGGGTGCGGGGCACCTGGGCACCGGGCTCTCAGGGGCTCCAGGTCGAGAGTCCAGGGCCTGAGAGTTGAGTCTGGGGAAAAGCCTGCCCGTCGGTCAGAGTGCTGCAGTGAGCTCTTCTGCACCACGAGTTTGGGGGTGACCAAGCCAGCGAGACACTGAGGCAGCCAGCTGGCTTTGCCCTCCTGCACGTCTGGGATTGGGCAACCTGGGAGGGGGGGGGTCTTTGCACCCCGGCACCGCATATTCTTAAGACAGCCCTGGGCTTGGTGACCCATTTTCTCTCAAGGTGGAAAGTGATGACAGGTGAAGCCTGGCAAGACAGCTTACTCTATGGTTTAACCCTTTCATGAACTAATTTGGATTCAAACATGCTAGAGTTATGTGAGGCTGGAGGAATCACACTTCTCAGCACAGAGTGTTTGTGATTTGTGGGTGGTAACTATCTCCACCCTGAGATGGATGGATGCCAACCAACCGGTAACCCCTCACATAGGCTACTGCAATGTCTTGTGGATGGGGCTGCCTCTAAAAATGGTCCAGAAACTACAGTTGGTTCAAAATAGAGCCCCCAGGGTATTTTCATCATGTTATGACAGTGCTTTCCCAGCTGCACTCACTCTGAGTTGGTATTGGGACCCAATTTAAAGTGCTGCATTTAATCTATAGAACTCTAAAATGCCTTAGGATCACCTCCCTGCATATGTCTACATGAATCTTAAGATCCTTCTTCATACACACAGAACTGAGATAGGGAGGGATAGCCTTTTTGGTAGTGGCACCGCAGCTATGGAATGCTTCTCTTAAGAGAGGCTCACTTGGTGCCTTCTTTGTGGTCTTACCAGCACCGGACAAAGTCCTTTTCTATCACCTTGGCTTTTAAATTGTGTTTTAAGTCTCAAATTATTTTATACTGTCACTGAAACAATTTTTTTTTTTGCAGTTGTCTATTGTTTCTGCCGATTTTATGATAGATATGAACGATGGTTTTGTTGGCAGCCACCCAGTGAATACTTACTGATAAGTTGAATAAATAAATAACGAAAAACACCTGTTTTAAATATAGAGAACAAGGAGACTGACTTGTCTTCCAGTGGGAAATGTGGGAAGTCATGATGAAGAGCTCAAAAACACAAGCACAGAGGAAAATGAGTTGAGCAGAACTTCTCTCTCTGTCACCAGCCAGCCAGTGTAATATGCCCTCACTGGCTGTTCACCATCCATTTCCTTTCCCACTGCAATTCTGTCTATGAGCCACAGCCAGGCTCCTCTTCACCACAGCACAGCTCTAGTGTGGAGTGTCAGAGAGACATGTATGCCCACCTAGCCCCTTGCACAGAAAGCAGGCCTGAGCAAGATCAACGTTCTAAAAGATAAAGAAAACCCATGGGTTTGGCTCAGGATTAGTTTATGAAGGACAGAGTGGTTGAAATGTAGAGAAGTTGACCTGACTTAATGTATTCCTAACAGATACTTGTGCTCAGCTGCTGTTTGAAGACCTCCAAGGACAGAGGTTCCCATTTCCAGCCTAAGTGGCTTCTTTGGTTGATGAACGGCTCCTAGCATATCCATCATATAGGCTTGATTTATGATAGGGAAGGGCTATAGCTCAGTGGTAGAGCATCTGCTTTGCATTCAAAAGGTCCCTGGTTCAATCCCTGACAACTCCAGGTAGGGTTGGGAGTCAACCTTCCCAGAAAACCTGCCAGTGAGTGAGGACAATACTGAGCTAGATGAATCAGTGGTCTGACTCTGTGCAAGGCAGCCTCTTGTAGTCCACACTGTTGACTCAGCAATCAACATGGAAGAAGAAGAAGAAGGGTTTGGATTTGATATCCCGCTTTATCACTACCCGAAGGAGTCTCAAAGCGGCTAACATTCTCCTTTCCCTTCCTTCCCCACAATAAACACTCTGTGAGGTGAGTGGGGCTGAGAGACTTCAAAGAAGTGTGACTGGCCCAAGGTCACCCAGCAGCTGCATGTGGAGGAGCGGGGAAGCAAACCCAGTTCACCAGATTATGAGTCTACCACTCTTAACCACTCCACCACGCTGGTGTAAGAGAGCAAGCGTTCTCTTAAGTAGGAGGGAAGGAAAGTTAGCAGTGGATTCAAATGCCCACTCCACATTTTCTGCCCCATTCTTGGGAGAAGAGTTTGGAGCATGAGTGGGGGGTTGGGGGAGAACTCAAAATAAATTTCAGAGAGCAGGGGATTAGCAGAATGGAAAAAACAGAGGAGAAGAAAAGTCAGAAATAGCCTCTCCCCCTGCGGTTCCTAACAAGCCCCCATCTCCTGAAAATTAATTAAGAATTGTCCTCTCCCAAAACTAGGCGGCAATTGTTGGTTCCCCTCTTGCCCCTTCCTCCCTGAATGCGGGCAGGGGAAGGTACTTCCAAAAACATGTGGATCAAGGCCACTGAAAACAGTGTCTGATAGTAAAGGAATAATGATATCAGCAGGAATAATGATATCAGCAGGGTACTGTTAGCAGAACTGCTTTGTTTCATTTGCAAGTACTCTCTCCCTTTTAAATACAACCGACTCAGCTGCCTTTGAAACAATTGGTCTTGTCTGTGTGCTGCCACGAAATCTTTCAGGTTCCTGTGCCCATGAATGCGGCAATAACAGAGGAGATCCTTAAACGGCAGTCAATTGCAGGCGAACGCTAGGGTTCAGGAGGTCAACTAAGTCATTCATTATTGCACCGGGAACATTGCTGATCTAGGTGTATGGTAAATTAAATCTCATAAGGGTAACTTCTGGTAGAGGTAGGATACAGCTCCCCCGTTTGCTCTGTAGAATGGGAAAGAATGCTACCCTATGCCTGCACACCTTGTCTTCCTCCCCTTTGAGCCAATGCTGTTCACAAACACATATTGCAACCTCCCCTGGTTCTTCAGACTTAGGCAAGCAACAAATCCAGGAGTCTTACCAAGCCCTTTGATGGGCAGTATACATTGTTGGGGTGGGGACTTCACCATGGGGACCTGATTTAAGTCAAAAGAAAATTTGCCTACAATTATTCCTAGTCTTGCATAGAAGAAGAAATGCTTCTGTCCATTCATCCGCAGTAGGGCGTGAGCACCTTCTGTCTGAGCTTCTCAAAAGGCCTTCATCATTGGTTCAGAGTCAGGTGGGTCAATCTACACTCCGTTACAGTGGTACCTCAGGTTACATATGCTTCAGGTTACATACGCTTCAGGTTATAGACTCCGCTAACCCAGAAATAGTGCTTCAGGTTAAGAACTTTGCTTCAGGATGAGAATAGAAATCGTGCTCCAGCGGCGCGGCGGCAGCAGGAGGCCCCATTAGCTAAAGTGGTGCTTCAGGTTAAGAACAGTTTCAGGTTAAGAACGGACCTCTGGAATGAATTAAGTACTTAAGCCGAGGTACCACTGTATTTGAATGGACTGCTTTTTTGGTGTTGGATTTGATCACTGGAGCCGTAAAGACTTAGTCCAGTGGTTTTCAAATGGCTCCTTGGAAGATTAGGTTGCTGAAGAAATCAGCAATGACGGACAATTGTTTGAATACAGTGTGGAGTTGCATTCAGCAGCGCACTCTCAGTTCCTGTGTGGGAACGAAGATGCCTAAGAAGTATGACCTGTTCCTATACTTACAGGCGGTAATCATTTTGTGCGGCAGTTCTGTTCCTGGCCTGCGTGTGCATTGGTGGAGCATGCATAAGCCCACTCCTCCCCATTGAACCCTATTCTGCCCTCTTCTGGGTCCAAAAGGACCAGTGCATCGGTGGTCATGCGTCAATTGGACGTCCACAAAATGGTCAACACCTGTACTGAGCCTGTGCCTAGGAAATGACCCAAGATCCTTGGCAGATCTGAAAATAGGTATGGAATGGGTTCCCTGAGGGTATTGTTGTTGTTTAGTCGTTTAGTCGTGTCCGACTCTTCGTGACCCCATGGACCAGAGCATGCCCCATGGACCAGAGCACTTCCCTGAGGGTAGGAAGTCACAAAACCCCTAGTGCAGGGTCATTCATACCTAAAGGAGAAGACAGTGTGGCCTCTTATGGCCTGTTTCAGCCTTAGGTTTGGGCAGATGCATGATGTTGTATCCAACTGAGTCATACTTAGAGTAACCCCATGGACTCAAGTTAGTCTTCACTTTTTAGAAGCTTTTCAGGAACTTCTAATTTGGTTTGGTTTGCAGCGATTGTGTTTGAGCCTTAATGCTGTTTACACTTATTGCAATGCCTTTGATTTAGGGTTGCAAACTTCAGTCAATTTATCGGTTAGGTTAAATGATATTCTATATATATCCTATAAAGTAGTTATGAAAGCTACAGATGACAGGCATCATATTAGCATTCCCCTTTCTTTCTCATGCAGGAGGGCATGGCACGTCTGAGATTGCTTTTTGATGTCCGTAGCAGGCACAAAGTATTCTCCCCCCCCAACCCCCCATTTTAACAGTCTGGAAAAACATGGGGATTTTAATTAATTGATCAATCAATTAAAACTCACATGAGTGATTTATTTAATCAGGTGGCAGTCCTACGTTTGCATTATATTTTATACCAAAAACTTTTGCTTACATGCCTTAACATTTACATTATCAGAGAAAAATGAGCTCTGCGCCGAAACAAATGGAAATGAAAAGGCTGATATATTTCTAGCAGACTGCAAATAAATGTGGAGTTGGGACCAAGGGGTCAAATGTTGTTTTGCCACAAAGGGCAATTTGTTAAAGCATCCCTCTAAGTGCTAGCAGATCTTGAATTGATTATACTCTCCAATCGATAAAGAAACTCAAGAGACCAGCGCATCTGGTCTGGACCCAGGATGCACTGTTGGCCTGACCCAAGGTACAATTATTCTAGTAACTGAGCTGATGGATTTGCAAAACCTGAGAATGGATTTGTTTCTTCTTGGTATATTTAATCCACGTTGCTTAGTATCCCATCACCATGAATGGCCTGTACTGGAAGAACATTACCAGTGGGGTAGGATGATGGAATATTCCACTACACACCATACAGCTGAGTTTCTAACAGTCTGCACCAGCCTTTCTCTACCTGGAGTCCCCAGATGTTATTGTAATTATTTAAACAATTTTCCTGCCCACGTCAAGTTTATTATTATACCCATATTGCAGAGGGATGGAGCTGTGGCTTAGAGAATGTGGGCTATGCTAGCCTTGCAAAGTAACCTGATGTTGTTATACCGAGTTTGCTGGAGGGCAGGGTGAGTGAGAGTAGTGTATGACAACCGTGGAGTGGAGACTTGATTTTCTTGGTGTGTGTGTGTGTGTGTTTAGGGAAAATGCAGTGCAGATAGGGTGTGTGAAATTTATTGTACCAGCAGTGTGATTAATTAAGGTATGGATGAGTAAAAGGGACTCAGGAAAAGAACAGGAGGTTCAGAAGCAAGCGGGAATATGTTGTCTAGATTCCTAATGGACAGCAAGTACATCCATTGAGAAACCCTGGAGAGGTAGACAGGAATACAAGTTTGTCAGAGGCCTGGTCTACCTAGGTCACGCCCACACTCTACTAGAAATAATGGACCTGCTCTCTGATACAAGTTATGTTTGTTTGTTTGGAATATTTACTCCCCTTTGCCTATAGCACTAGGTAGATTCCCGCAGATGCTCATGTTGACAGTATCCCTTTTCAGGTACAGACTGTACACAGTTTTCATGCCTTTATTTATTTTAAGCATTTCTAGACTGCTTAATATTTTAAATACTCCTAAGCGGTGTACAGAAATAAGACAAAAACGACAAAACCTTATTGCAAGCGTGGCTACATCATTGATTTGTATAAAAGCACCACAGTGCTGGCAGTTTTATCTTAGATCCTGGATTTTCAAGTATATTTTTTAAAAAATGAAACACCAACCCCAATGAGCAATTATGGTTTTCCATCACAGCCAGTAAGCATCTCAACCAGGCCACGGGTCTGTGAAAGTATCCTCAGATCTATATGTAAGTTGAGGTGGGGGTGAGAGTGACAATACAATGTACATTCTCTCCTGTGGTTAAGGATGTGTACACTTGATGTTTTGTTTTTTTAAAAAATAATTTTTATTAACAGGCCAATGAGATCACATTAATTCCAAATCACATTAGTTCCTAATTATACAACCAAATTTTTAAAATTTTGTTGGGGGTACCCATATTTCGAGCTTCGAAAGGGATCCAAACATCACTCTTGCTGCTGCTTTAATTACACAGTTCTGTCCAAATAAAAAAATAATAATTCCTTCCAGTAGCACCTTAAAGACCAACTAACTTAGTTCTTGGTATGAGCTTTCGTGTGCATGCACACTTCTTCAGATACTTCAGTATCTGAAGAAGTGTGCATGCACACGAAAGCTCATACCAAGAACTAACTTAGTTGGTCTTTAAGGTGCTACTGGAAGGATTTTTTTTTTTTTTATTTTGACTATGGCAGACCAACACGGCTACCTATCTGTAAACAGTTCTGTCCAGATAGTCTCTTTGTTATTTTCCTCATCTTCTTGTTGTTATCATATATTCCTTTCTTTGTGATCTCTGATAATCTTCACAAGCGGGTTGAACACAAACATATCCTGTGTGGATTTTACTCTCTCCAAGAGCCATATCACATAAAGGACAGACGCCATTTCCACACCTCTGTACAGAACATTCCCACAGTCAGTCCGTTGATTTCCACAGGCCTGCCAGTCTGTCATCAATTTTCTCAGGGGGCCCTTACACTTGATGTTTTGCTTTTGAATCTATGGAGACCAAGTACTTATCCACCCCCCCCCAGTAGTCCACACACTAGGGCTTCCATATTTTAGAAAGTGAAAATCCAGACAGAAAAGTTCAGCTTGTTAAGGCAAAGTTCTTGAGCTTTCCCCCCCCCCAAAAAATCGCAAAAAATAGAGGTTTTAGAGCTTTCCTCACCCCCAGAAATCACCCAAATCTGGATTTTCCCGGACATTAAAGGGAATCCCAGACATGTCCGGGAAATTCCAGATGTATGGCAACCCTACCACACACAATCTAGATCTATTGCATTAAAAAAAAATTTTTTTTTGCTTCTGCAAAGCACTTTTTGAGAAACTGGTTTCATTCTGAATAGAAAAGCCCACTGGAGATTACCGCACTGTGTGTCAATTTGAAAACACATGAAAGCAGTGTGTTTGTTTGAAAACAGATGAAGGCAATTGGGGTGTGTGTGTATGTGTGTGTTGTGAGTAAATGTACACCAATATGGCAATCCTTCTTCATTCACTTGAGACATGTTCAGGGAGGAAAAGACGTGGTAATCTAATCAAGCAGGGAGATTTCAAATGTGTATCAAGTGACTGCGTTCAGCCTAGTGGACATCAGAATCTGGCTCGGAAGCAGCATTTTGACAAAGAGCACAAACTATTCTGGATTAAGGAAACACTACATTTTTGTGCGACATATGGGTTAGTGTGTACGCAACCTACTTTGTGTGCCGGTGCTGACTGGAATGCAGGCATAGTAGCCAATCGGCACCCTGAATGGGGCAACAAGTGATGAGGAATAGCCTAGCAAAGTGGGTCTCTCAATTGAAATGAGAAACAAGTTGTTGTTGTTTAGTCGTTTAGTCGTGCCCGACTCTTCATGACCCCATGGACCAGAGCACGCCAGGCACTCCTGTCTTCCACTGCCTCCCGCAGTTTGGTCAAACTCATGCTGGTAGCTTCGAGAACACTGTCCAACCATCTCGTCCTCTGTCGTCCCCTTCTCCTTGTGCCCTCCATCTTTCCCAACATCAGGGTTTTTTCCAGGGAGTCTTCTCTTCTCATGAGGTGGCCAAAGTATTGGAGCCTCAGCTTCAGGATCTGTCCTTCCAGTGACCACTCAGGGCTGATTTCCTTAAGAATGGATGCGTTTGATCTTCTTGCAGTCCATGGGACTCTCAAGAGTCTCCTCCAGTACCATAATTCAAAAGCAACAATTTTTTGGTGATCAGCCTTCTTTATGGTCCAGCTCTCACTTCCATACATCACTACTGGGAAAACCATAAACCATATACGGACCTTTGTTGGCAAGAGAAACAAGTAGGACTGTTTAAAGAAATTAATGAACCGATTGCATCTGCATCAATTTGTTTATGAATGCAAATATTTTCAAAGGCGGGGTGGGGGTAGGGTTGGGGAAGAGTGTACTGTTATGAGTTTGGGAGCAGGGGAGTACGCTGTATTCCAAGGCCCTTTGAACCTTTGGATCAAGCAAGTGTTAAAATATAAGCCAGGCTTGTTTCCTGATGAGGCGATCGCCTGGGCGATGGGCCATTAAGAGAAAAAAGGAAAAGGGCTTTATGTGAAATGGGTGGGGCCCCTCCCTCAACTCACTCTTAGAAGAACAACGCCAGAGTTGGGTGTTGCAGCTGTGTGAGCAAGAAGAAAAAGCAACAACCTGGTGAGGGAGAGTCAGAGTGATGTTTGATTTCTGCCTGAAGCAAAGGTGTGTTAAAAACCACCACCACCACCCTTAAGTGTGGCAGAAGTGGTTTGAACCTTTGCACACGCCTTTCCCGTCCTGTGAACAAATGCCTCAGAATGCAATGAACATGTGACTAAGCAGGGGCAAATTGGTAGCTTTTGGTTTCTCGCAGTTTATCATTCTTCCTGCCCATACACCAGCAAACTTCACCCCCCCATTCTTTTAAGAAAAATGCTCATCATGATTTTAATATAATTTTATCCTAATATACGATTGCAGCTATGGGGGAGGAGAGGCCCTCTGGGGGTGTTTCTGCTGCGAACCCCTCCATTGTAGGCTCAGGTTGTGTATATGTGCAAATAAACCATATATTATAAAGACACCACAGTCTCTGCTGTACCCCATCCCAAAGGAAACACGAACCCTGGGTAAGCTCCTCAAACCTCTGGAATTTCACACTGCTCAGAGCTTGGGGTGACGTGCAACAGTACTTTATCGGTTTGTAGACATTGGCCACATGAGCCTCAGTAGGCAGTCCATCAGAAAAGCCAATCCCCTTGTGCAGACTGCCTCCATGTACACGTGATGTTTGCCCCACTGTGATTCGCTTGATGGTTAGATTTTCCAGCTGACACCTCTCTCTCTCTCTCTCTCTCTCTCTCTCTCTCTCTCTCTCTCTCGTGTGTGTGTGTGTGTGTGAAGAAACCCATGGAATGGAAGCACATGCCTTGATTGTGGATGGAGCAGCTGGCCACACCCCATTTAGGGTTAATGAGGAACAGCCCTATGCATGCACAGGGCTCCTCCTTGTAACTAGGACCCCTGATTTGCTTAGGGTTTCCAATTGCGCATCGTTGGGGTTGCTTTTTTATTTTTTTAACCCATTTGTGGTAAAACGTTTTATCCGCGGAGGAAATAGCTTGAACACCCATTTGCTACAAATCACAGGTATTTGTTTTAAAGACAGCAAACGTGTGTTAAAAACCACCACCACCACCCTTAAGTGTGGCAGAAGTGGTGTGAACTTATTATGCACGCGACTTTCCCATCCTGTGAACAAATGCCTCAGAAGGCAATGAACATGTGACTAAGCAGGGGCAAATTGGTAGCTTTTGGTTTCTTGCAGTTCATCATTCTTCCTTCCCCCCCCAAAAGATATTTATTAAAGTTTTTAAAATATAACAATGAAAAAAACAAAAAACAAAAAAACAAAATACAACATAAAAACAGTTAAAAAACAAATAATTTCTCATAAAATATCTTCCTTATGCTTATTTCCCCAGACCTCCTCATACCTCCCTTCTTTGTATTCCACTTCAATTTGTTAGTTCAGCAAATCCTTACCATTAAGCTCTTACCCATTTATAAACCTTTTTTCCCCCGTATCTCCTAAAGCATTACAGCTGGAAACCCCTTAGTTTCTATCCAACATCCTTCTAACAGTCATTAATTTTACAATATTTCTGTAAATAGTCTTTAAATTTCTTCCAGTCTTCTTTCACCAACTCTTCTCCCTGGTCTCTTTGGCACCCCGGCAGTTTATCATTCTTCCTGCCCATACATTTTCACACCAGCAAATTTCACCCTCCCCGATTCGTATAATAATCGTATAATAATATACGATTATTATTTCTTGAAATTTGCCTAACATACACCATTTTGCAAAAGAATTCTCACAAATATAATAGTTGGGATTCACCATCAGTGGAACCCCTGTGTCTGAGGGGTCTCCTTCCTCGCCTCCTCTGTATGCCCCCACTCCTGAAACTGACTCTTGGGTTGGGAGAATCCTCAAAACATTGAGGGAGGGGGGTCATTCCGCCTGGCAAGTTAGCTGATATGCTTTTGTAGATAGATCATTTTTAATAGAGTGGCATTGAATTCAGCTCAATGCATTTCTGTATGTTCTCACTAATATATTCATTTCTATGCATATTTTATCCCAGTATATGCATTTTTTTTATTAAAAAAAAGCACACACAAACACATTACTTGGCTGGATAACTGTATTGCAAAATGCATTGGAGAAGTGCCAGTTTCAAAGGATGGCTGTGTTTCGGTCTGCCTATTGCATCAAAAAGTGCAAATTAGGGAAGTCCACCTTTGGAATGTGAACATAATTGAATTGCTCTCCCATCCCCTCATGTGACCAAATGACACCCACCGCAGCTTTGGTGCCACATCCATCTTCGCTTTAAGAATCCAGAGACACATTTCCTTAGATTCTTTGACTCCTTAGCGTAAAACACTGTTTCATAGGACAAGGGGAAAATATCTACACACCCCTTGGCTATCCAGCAGGGAGCTCTTTTCGCATTCTTTTTGAAGTCTGTGGGAGGTACACAATGTTTAAACATGGGGAGCTGACAAAAATATTATGCAACATCATCCAAATTAATGCGCAAGGCTCCCTCTCTCTCCTTAAAGTTTCATTCCATTAATTTCTGTAACTCGGTAGACTTTAAAAGTTCAGATGAAAAAGGAACTTAATGCAATTACACTCTTTAAGGACTCCACATTAGCTGGTGGTATTTGATGTTGACTACTTCTTGTCTCATATTTTTCCTTTTGTGTTCAGCATTTTCTTCTGCAGAATTAACTTATCTCGCTGTTTTCAATAAAGTCTCACCTCCAGCTGAGAAACGTTTAACTTTTTTAAAAAAATAACTTTGAAAAAGGAATTAAGGAAGGGGGAAAAACCCTTCTGTGCCACTAATTAAGCATATTTATTAGAAAATTAAAGTTAAAAGGGGCTTAACTGCAGCTGAAACTCCAGAGAAAGCCATATCTGGCTGGCAATTTTTATTGTTAAATTGGTGGTACAGTGAAAATGAAAAGTCACTCAGTTAAGAGAGAAGAGCTTTTAGATCTATTCAGTGGAGCTTACTGTTAGTTATTGCTCGTATTCCAGGGGCACTCAGAGGCTCTTTAAAACTCATCAACTCACTGGGCTAAGCTGTGTGCAAATACCTAATGTAAGCTTGTATGCTGAAGTGGTGCCTTACAGACTGGGAGATGGATAGGCAACGTTGTAAATCTCGAAAGGGCGCAATTGGAAGCACCTATTAACTGGGCTGCAACCGATTTCAGGTCCAAATCTACATAGCTGAGGAGTACAGCTGTGCCAAGCATTAGCCCATTTCAATTTGGGGTGTGTGAAAGGGTTTCTTTGGTCTGGTGGTAATGAAATATTTCCCGGGGGTGGGGTGGGGGGTAGGGAACGACATTATGAGATTGTCCCACTTTTTAAAATCTGTTTGCTTCATTGCTGTTCTTTTATTTACTGCTTCCTCCTCTTCTCGGTTTAATCACATGCAGAATCCCATCAGATTGGGGAATCAGGTCTTATACAGGATGACATCATCACAACATACAGTGGTACCTCGGGTTACATACGCTTCAGGTTACAGACTCTGCTAACCCAGAAATAGTACCTTGGGTTAAGAACTTTGCTTCAGGATGAGAACAGAAATCGTGCTCCAGTGGCACAGCGGCAGCAGGAGGCCCCATTAGCTAAAGTGGTGCTTCAGGTTAAGAACAGTTTCAGGTTAAGAACGGACCTCCGGAACGAATTAAGTACTTAACCCGAGGTACCACTGTACTAGTTTTATTGGCTGCTGATGTCAAATGAAACTAACAGACATTTTTTGCTTTAGACATGTGAATGATCCTAACTAATCAGGGGTGACATCACAGTAGTATGTAGCCAATTGGGTTTGGCTGTGTGCTGATGTCACGGTGGGTTTGGAAAGCAGATCTGGAAGAATTTTCCTTACTCTGCAAGCATGAGAACTTTAAACCCCTTTCAAAGCTATCTCTGAATAATCACTGAAATGGGGCTGTTTCTGACATTGCCCAAACCACCTAACAAATCGGAGGTGCTTAACCTCTTCCTACTAAGGGGGAGAAAGTGTCATAAGCGATATGCAAGTCTAAACTAGAAGCTACAGACAGACACATGTGGTCCCCAGGGCATGGTCTTGAGGCATTTGATGAAACAAATTTGTCAAAGCTAAGCAGGTCTGGGTCTGGTTCAGTGCCTGGATGGGAGACCATCTTGCAAACAAATGTATGACACCTTGAGTTCTATCATGGAAGAAAAGTGAGATATCAGTGCAATGCAGTGACTAAATTAAAAATTGCCCAATGTGAAAACCAAATGCATGCTTTATCCTTTCCCTACCAGTTGAACCTATTCCGCAATGTATTTTTATAAGGGTATTTTCTGTGGGACCCCACTGTGTAGACAAAATGTGTAGCTTTGGGTTATTTCTGATGGCTGCTGATGCAGAATGGGAAGTGGATCTATATAATAAAACTCTAATCAACACCAGGCCTTAGCTTTTGATCATCAGACAATAGGAAGTTCAGAATCAGATACCATTATTCAGTGTTGCTTGCTAAAAAAACAAATATGGTGGCTTCACCCTGTCCCTTATAAAAGGATAAGACCCCATCACAGTCCGTCTTGATCATGAAACTCCTGGGGAAAGAAGGAACTGAATGGTCATTTCTTCCACTTTCTTCAACAGACTTCAGTTGCCTTCTAGGATAAACACAGAGCATTCTTGCTTGATCATCCTCATTGCATTCAGCTTCATGGGTATTGATTCTATTTCCTCATAGTCTCTTGAAATGGTGCCTGTTTTTGAACCGGTTCCTTGAATGCTAGAAGGGAAGAATTGATTGTGTCTTCTGACACCTCAAACCTGCCTTTCTGCCTCCTTCCGACAATTCGTTGAGCCTTCCCGGGATCTGAGCTGACACCAGTTGCTAACTCAGAACCAACCCTGGGTATCAAGCCTTGATATCCACAATTCCTGCACTGCAGGCTGCTGACACTGGGCCATTTCAGGAAAGAAAGGAGGCATGGATAAAGGATGCATTGTTTGGAAGATGATCAGGCTTTGTGATTGGCAACCAAGACGCATTCCAGCATTGCATGAAATAGGCACTTTTAAACCAGATTTAATGGTTGTTTTAATGGGAGTCACAGCAAAAGGAATATAAGTTTGACAATGTTTAGGGCTCCATAGGGTGAAAGTGACACACTGAACTAAGGGCAGGCAGTGTGGTGCCCTTCAGATGCTGTTGGACTACCACTCCCATCATCTCTGACCATTGGCCATGCTAGCTGAGGCTACTGGGCTATGTACTCCATCAACATCTGGAAGCTATCATGTTGCCTACCACTTCGTTAAACCATGCTTAGAGAGGAAGCCATAGAGGAAATGAGGAAGCCTAGGGAGGAAGCCAGGTCTACATAGGAACAGGAAGTACCTGAAGGACCACCTGCCACTGCATAGATCTGTAATACCACTTAGATCATCTGGGGAAATTTAACTTGTGGCACTGTACTCTACAATATATCAGAGGGCAGTGATCTGAAAATGGGCATCTGCTGCCATTGCCTCTGTACTCTGGAATGCCCTTCTCACTGCTATACATGAAGCATCAGTTGCTTCAGATGTCTTCTAAAGAATTAAGAGTGGATTTTTAGATTTGTTTTTATCATACTCTTCTACTGGTATCTATGTTGCCTCTCTGTTTCCATGATACTGCTTTAATTCTTTTTATGTTGTGTACCACTTACATATTTTCAGATGAAATAAAAAAATTCCTTCCAGTAGCACCTTAAAGACCAACTAAGTTAGTTCTTGGTATGAGCTTTCGTGTGCATGCACACTTCTTCAGATACACTGAAACAGAAGTTGCCAGATCCTTCTATATAGTGATGCTATATTTTCAGATGCTAATTTTTTTAAACCATGATATCGGTTTCTCAATCACCTGAGCCACTCTCGTAAAAGTGTGATGAGGCAAACTCCATAACTGATATATCTGAGTCAGAAACAGATTCCTAGCATCTGCCTCTTCCCACCCATTCTGAATCAAACGCTTGACCTGCCACAACCCAGCCAAATATTTCCATAGTACTGGTGGTGACGCTTGCTGGAATCCTGCCTGGTCCCTCCTCACCCAATTTGTGCATTGTATCAGACGTGTGGAGTGGGGCAGTTGAACGTTTCCCAAGGATTGTCACAGCAGGACCTAGGACACTGGTGATCCACTCTAAACACCACTTCAGGGTCCAATTTTTTGGGGATGTCAACTGGGCACCTGGAGAAAGGAAATTAATCTGTTCCACTTCAGCTCATTTCTGATTCCGTCCATATTGCTAAATTCAGCATGTTGCATTGGTTCTAGGCCAGTCTGCTGGCGATGGTTGCGCCCTAATAATAATAATAATAATAATAATAATAATAATAATAGTACAGCATTACATATTAAAAACGTCCCTGAACAGGGCTGCCTTGAGATGTCTTCTGAATGTCAGGTAATTATTTATCTCTTTGACATCTGATGGGAGGGCGTTCCACAGGGCGGGCGCCACTACTGAGAAGGCCCTCTGTCTGGTTCCCTGTAGCCTCACTTCTCGCAATGAGGGAACCGCCAGAAGGCCCTCGGAGCTGGATCTCAGTGTCCGGGCAGAACGATGGGGGTGGAGACGCTCCTTCAGGTATACAGGACCGAGGCCGTTTAGGGCTTTAAAGGTCAGCACCAACACTTTGAATCGTGCTCAGAAACGTACTAGACGTGACCAGGCAAGTTGCTTTTTGCAAACCTGGAGAATACCCATCTCCAGGAGAAAGCAATGTGGTGGCAGCTTTTGTTCAAGGTCTATAGCTTGACTGCAAAAGTTCCCAGGTGTTGAGCCTGGGTAGGCAGGGGCGTAGGAAGGGGGGGGGGCGGTCTGCCATGGGTTCCATCATGGAAGGGGGTTTCAAAAAGGAGCAATTACTGCCCTACTAGGGCAGTTCATAGAAAACTTTTTTTTGGAAAATGCCTGCTCCAAAGCTCTTATCTTCCTACACTAGGGATTATATCGCTATATCTGAAATTTCATGCATATCAGTTAATATCTTGACCCTCCTCCATGAAAATAACTGTTTACTTGGCTGTTTTCATATGTCATGAATGCTGAAATTTCAATTCAGTGGAGCCAAAACACAATCCATCCTGTAGATTTAAGTATCTGTCCACAGTCGCCTCCTTGTTATCCATAATCCACATTCCTTTATAAGAAAATATGAAATAATGTAAAACTATTTTTGCAGGCAAAAATAAATAAAAAATAAATCAATGGGGGGGTGACAATAAATTTTCTGCACCGGGTACCACTTGACTTTCCAATGCCTCTGCCTGGAGAGCCACTGACAGTCAGAAATGACAGTCATTAGCTAGATCTGACTTAGTATAAGGCAGCTTGCTAGCTTTTTTCTATGTTGTTCCAGCATTCATGCTTGCATTCTTTTTTTTATTTCTAAGCATTCTTACATCGTAGGAATGCGTGCTTAAATTTACTCTGGAGTGTGTACGTGGAGCCGAGCAGTATCTAAAGCGGTTCATTTTCCCACTAGGTGAACTGCACAGTCAATTTCTGTTCTGTAATTTGTTTTGAAATCCCATTGACAAATCAACAATTGCAAATTAAATGATGGCAGACCTTCAGGCATCACAGAGCTATGGCAAACGCAGCACTCTAATGTTCATTATAATAAATCTTTCCCCTCCGCAAATGTTTTAATGTGAAACTCTATCATACCTCTGGCGTATTCATGCGTGTGGCATCATATCCAGAAAATTCGGCAAGTGGTGCCTAACAACGTCATTGATTTCACTTAGAAGAGGGCAGATAAACATGTAATCTAATAAACTAGAGGAGATGGAGTTTTAATACTTGTTCCTATATTATATATTATTATATTGATTAGAGGGTTGATTCACATGTAGCCTTAATGCATTAAAAACATTTGTTGCGGAGGGTTGATTCACGCATATCTTCTGTGCATTAAAAACACAGTATACGCCTCCCCATATATAAAGGCAGATACGTATGGAATGGGTTCATTTTTTGTAGCATGCACATTGCTCCAGTGAAAAGCAGCCCCTTATATTTACATGCATAGTAGCTAGCACGCACAGTGAATACTACAATTTTTGCTGCGATAACACTGGAACTGAGCAGTCATCCATCACTGCTTTGCATCCCAAACACTCTCCATCCCTCTCTCTGGGGGCTTCCACATGCAAGTTCATTGTGGACTGCAGTCACATCCACACTCATTTATAGTACTGTAGATTCTGGTGTATTAGGTGACTGGGTGTATTAGACGACCCCCCAAATTGGCAGGTGCAATTTGGGGGTTCGTGTTATAAGCCCAGTCGCCTAATACGCTGGGCAGCTCCACGCCAGGAGAAAGCAGCAGTGGCTGGGCTCCGCGCTGGGCGGCTTTTTCCCGGCGAGGCGCAGAGCCCGCCACCCGCTGCTGCTGTTTCGGAGCTGCTGCAGCAGCGGGGTGGGGGTGGGGCGCTCCACTCCTCACCGCCCATACCCGGCATATAAGACGACCCCCAACTTTTTAACCTCTTTTCCGGGGTTAAAAAGTCATCTTATATGCCAGAATGTACCACTTTAACAACCATGTCTTTCTCCCCACAACACAATTACACTGGAAACTTTAGTTTGTTAAAAGTGCTGAGAGTTGTTAGGAAACCCCCTTACAGAGCTATAATTCCCAGCACCTAACAAACTACAGTTCCCAAGATTCTTTGGGTGAAGCCATGACTCTCAAAGTGGTACAAGAGTACTTCTGATGCATGGTGTGGATGTAACCTCGATGCTCTTCATTCTCTCAAGTTTTGCACTGTCCCGTAGTATTTCCCCATTCTGGTCCTATCTACATTTAGTATGTATTTAACTACAGTTCCCCAGGGTTATTATAGGGGAGAGACATGTGCTTTAAATGTATAGGGTTGGCCCAATATATTTTGATACCTGAGGCAGACCCCCAAATAGTGCCCTTCTTCCCACTAGGGAGCAAGGGGTGAGGGAAAATCTACATCAGGAACAAGAGGGGAAGAAAGAGAAACACTGGGATCTGCTGCCCCTGTGGATCCTGCTGCCTGAGGCATTTGCCTCACCTTGCCTCTTGGGTGGGCCGGCCCTTATATAGAGTGGATGTGACATCAGTTTGGATTTACTGTTTCCATGGGAAATTTGCTAAGTCAAAACTGCAACATGGAAACAGTGAATCGGAATGAAATGCGGGGGAGAAGAAGGGAAAGCATTTTTATGAGGATGGTGTTGTATGAATGCTGCACAAGACCTGCATGCATGAGGAGCATCAAGGCCACAATCAGCTGCTGTAAGGAAGTGCCCTCTTTCTCATCTAGCTCAGTTGGTAGAGCATGAGACTCTGAATCTCAAGGTTGTGGGTTCTATTCCCACGTTGGGCAAAAGAACCCTGCATTGCAGGGGACTGGACACTGATGACCCTTGTGGTCCCTTCCAGCTCTATAGCTTTATGATTTATGATTTCATCAGCACGGTTATAAATGTTTTAATGCATTTTTTTTATTTTTTAAAAATCCTGATAATGTGAAAGCAATGCCAGTAATTGGATGCGTATACAATGGGCTGCCTTCCTTTGTAGTTTTTACAGCTCTGGAAAATAGACAGCATTGCCAGCTCATAATTGCATTTCCCAGCTTGATCCGTGGTCCTGATTCTGTCTATATGCTGCTTCCATTTAAGTAGGAAACCGAGAGAATAAATTCAATGAAGTTGCTAGAGGTTTTGGCACCAGAGGGAGCCACTTGCTCACCTCTTGGCAAGAGAAGAAGAAGGGGGGGGGGGGACTTTTGTGATGGTAACTGGCAAATAATAAATGGCAAAAATTTAATCAACAGGACAGTCTTTGAGTTCTGTGTTTAGATCCGAATTTGCATGTGACGGAGCTGAATGCTGTGTATCATAATGAGACTGTTCTTTAACGTTTCCTCGGGCAGTCTGCCTCCGAATGCTAGTTGCTGGGAATCACAAGACGGGAGAGGACTGTTTGCTCAGGTCCTGCTTTCAGAATTCCCAAGGGCATCTGTCTCTGGCCACTGTGAAAACAGGATGCTGGAGTACATGGCCATTTGGCCTTATCCAGGCAGAACTCTCCTTATGTTCTTAAACAGGGGCGATCTGCAAGGAACCAATGGATAAAAAACAAGAATGGCAGTGACTAATGTATCACTTGCAATCTTTTACCATGCATAGAACCATGCACCATTCATTAATGCAGGTATTCCGTAGCAAGGTGTGCAATGCGAATATTTTAATGAATGTTTATATATTAGATGTGATACCTAGTACAGATGGGTCAAATAGGTTTTTTTTTGGAGGGGGGGTGTTGGTCATTTGGGCTGCAGATAGAAGGCTGCTTATTGGCAATGCTCCCATAAGGAGGGGGGGGGGAATCCTTGCCTGGAAAACAAATGATGTCAGGGAGAAAACTAGGCTGCCTGACCTGCTAGTTTTCCAAATGCAGGGAGGCTGTTTTTGTTGTTGTCTTGTTGCAGGGGCATTCAAACAGGAAACACTCGGCAAGCCTTATTGGATAAGCGTGCTAATTGTTTAAGTGACTGGACTGCAACAAGTACATTGACTGTACTTGTTGATCCTCATGGGATCCCTTGCTCTCCCTCTGAGCTAGGGCTCTTCCCCTGATCTTTCCTGACCTGAGCTGCGTGTTCTTCAATGAAGAGCTGCTGTGATGTAATTTACCCAGCATGCACAGCTTATATGAAAATTTCGTCCATAGGGGACGCGAGCATGACTGCTGCAGACAGTCTTCTCCTTAAGATCCTCTCCTCTCCCCTAATCCTTTGCTCTCATATGTTACTGGCAAGGCTGTCACCGACTTCAATAGTGCGGAGCAGAACCAAAGCCGTTCTGAAAGACTCCAGTGCACTCTGAGTGTTCCGGTTATGTTGTATTTGATAAGAGGAATCAGAATTTCCTAATTTATTCTCTGCAGCGAGTTTGGAAATGGACAGGCATGCTTGCCAATTTTGTATATTTGGGCTAAATCAAGTATGAAATGCCTCCTCAGCTCAGGACCGTACAAGTTGTGCTGCCAGATTTAAGCGACTAAGGCAGCAATCCTACACCTATTTACCCAGGAGTAAGCCCTCTTGAACTCAATGGGACTTACTTCTGAGTAGGTATGCATCAGATTGCACTATTAGTCTGAGAATTCCCTCTTAGAGAGTGAAAGGGACAAATGAGAGAGGATTTTAGTAGATCGTTTTGGTTCCATTTTTCTCTCTCCCATTCAGTTGGTTAGAGCATGGTGCTGATAATGCCAAGGTTGCAGGTTCGATCCCTGTATGGGACAGCTGCGTATTCCTGCATTGCAGGGGGTTGGACTAGATTATACTCCGGGTCCCTTCCAACTCTGCAATTCTATGATTCTGTGATTCTATAACTTTTCTAACAGGAATTCTAACAGTGACATCCCTGCACGATCTCTTTTTGCACTGGCTCTGAACACACCCATAGATTCACTGAGTGTTCCCAAACTAGACCATTTATTGTCGCTCGTAAACCTCCTTAAAGTGTTAAACGCAGATAGTGGTGGTGGTGAGAATAATTTGATAAGTCCAACTGTCACTACTACTGCTAGATCTGTGAGCCTGCTGATCCTGCGTCCCTCAGTTTCATGTCCCCCAAACTTTTTGTATCTGGGATGGCATATTCCTGGCTTAAAACTGAAGGTACATTTTATATTTGAAAATATAGGTGTGTATTCTCTCAGTCGTCTTCTAGGCAGGCATGGTCTTTCCAGCTGCAGAATAGCCCATATATCCTCCCATCTGAGCATTCAGCTCAGGGAGTGTTTTGTGTTTTCTAGGCAACTGTCATTCTTTTGGAATTCCTACCTGCCTCTCAACTATGGCATGTTCTGCTCAAGAAATCTCATTTCTTCCTTACCTCCTCCCTAAGGATGATGTCACATTGACAGAGAGAGAGGGGTGGAGAGAGAGATCAATGCCATAGCAGCCTTCCCATTCTAAGGAGCATAGAATGGTGGATACAGTCAAAACGATGGCTTAAATTTTAAGTAAAACTTCAGTTCTTCTCATGGCATTCTATTCTGCTGTAACACATAGTTTGGAAACTAGTGATTTAGTAATTTAGCTCTGTGATTCACAGTCCCATACTTAAGACAGCAGCAAAATTGTTACTATTATTAAACAATTAATGCATTGATTGGCAGTACCCCTAATCCTGTAAGGCCTCTTCTTCAGGTGGCATAAGAAGAGTTTGGATTTGATATCCCGCTTTATCACTACCCGAAGGAATCTCAAAGCAGCGAACATTCTCCTTTCCCTTCCTCCCCCACAACAAACACTCTGTGAGGCGAGTGGGGCTGAGAGACTTCAGAGAAGTGTGACTAGCCCAAGGTCACCCAGCAGCTGCATGTGGAGGAGAGGAGACGCGAACCTGGTTCCCCAGATTACGAGTCTACCACTCTTAACCACTACACCACACTGGCTCACCCCCATGTGAGTAGCATCATGTTGGGAGAGGAGAAAAGCCTGTTCAACGCCTCCTATGTTGTTGCTACCCTTCACAGGTTGGACGGCGAACTTCTGAAGCAGGCAACCTCCTATATTCAAGGCTCCTTATGTAAATTAGAACCCAGAAAGATCAGCTGATCTCAGACAGAGATCTTTCCCACCACCAGCTACTAAATAATTTTAACCGATGATGCCAGGGATTATGTCCAAACCAGCTGCCTACAATGTACACGATCTACCATCAAGATACAACCTCCTTCTCCAACAGTTGGGTCATTACAAATTTGTGTTAGATGTTGCAGAGAGGAGAACTAAATTGTTTTTCCATCTGCAACCATGCATGTCGTGGAATATGGGTCAAAGCCAATTAAATTCTTCTCAGAGTAGACCCATTGGAGTTAGCGAGCCTAAAATTTCAATGGGTCTTCCCAACGACCATTTCTATACGACTTGTGTATGATGCGTTCATACTGATTGCACAAGATTTGTGGCGAGGTTATACAACATTGTAGTGAGCATTCATTCCAATTTGTTTGCAGAGAGGTGATAAAATGTTGCATCGAGCAATTGTTAGTCTTTGCTTTCAGTTGCATTTCCCCATCACTTTCAATACCACAAAAGTCTGGCTTGTTTGTTTGTTTTTTATGTGGACTTGTTGGACAAGAGCTTCAAATCCAGTGTAATTGTTGCAACTTGAACTTGCCAGTCTGCCATTGAATCCCACCCCCCACTTCTGAAGGCAGAGCTGTTTAGGGAAGTTTTTAAGGCTTGGTGTTTGTATTATGTTTTTAGATGTGCTGTAGGCTGCCCAGAGTGGCTGGGGAAACCCTGCCAGATGGGCGGGGTCTAAATAATGAAATTAATAATAATAATAATAATAATAATAATAATAATAATATAGTGACAGTCTAGAAGGGCCTTGCAATTCCCACAATCCTTGACCATGCTGGCTGGAGCTGATGGGAGTTGGAGCTCACTAACATCTGGAGAGTCACAGATTTCCCCACCCCCGATTTAGCCTCACATCAAGTCTGGTTCTCGTGGTAGCATTGCGTTCATTGCATGCCAATAATAGCTCTGAGAACAATGAGATGGAGGTATGAATAAACAGCTATAGAAGAAGATGGCTTGGTAAGAAGCTTTGTCACCAAGCGGTCTTTGGGGCTTTGAATCTTTCTGCTTCAGACAACTAGAATTGTAATGACTTCGGGAATGTAGCACACAAGTTAATCAGACAGAGAGGGATCTGTAAAAAGAAGCTCCTGGTGAATATTTCTTTAAAAGATATTGATTTAACAGATCTGCTGCTCAGATGACAAGTTCATGGATTTTAAACAAATTGTATTCAATCAGCTCAGCTCCGAATTTGGTTATGAGCTGTTCAAGTGCTTACTACAAGCCATCATGTTTCTAGTGAAATCCTATATGTTATAGTAATGAGTGCTTTGGGGATGTCTAATACGCGAAGATAAAATGCAGGAGAGTAGGAGAGAAGTCGAGGAGGCAAATCCATTCAGTAAGAAGATCTATAAAGAAAAAAAAGAGGAACGAATTTGCCTTGAATAAGGTATTCGCATAGCTGGGAAGGACTCATTGTTAGATAATCTGCTTTTCATCCAGGTTTAATCTCCAGGAAGGGTTGAAAAAGATCCATCTTTGATGAAACTATGGAGAGCCACTGTTTGGGAAGAGTCCGCTCAAAAGTTGAGAAGGTCCTCGGAAAAGTGCAATCAGTTAAATAACTTCCATTAATCAAAGTTTTATACCGTGCTTCATCCACAAGTCTCAGGGCAGTTCACAACATTTGGTTCCCTCCTACATCAATGGCCCACTTCTGTCATGGGCTTCTCCCTGCCATTTTTTATTTTCTATAGTGCTCCAGAGCAATGCTACATCAGGCACTATGGTGCATCTTGCAGAGGTTTAAAATAGTAAACTCTGGTAAAAGGTAAAGGGACCCCTGACCATTAGGTCCAGTCATGACCGACTCTGGGGTTGCGGCGCTCATCTCGCTTTACTGGCCAAGGGACCCGGTGTACAGCTTCCGGGTCATGTGGTCAGCATGAGTAAGCCGCTTCTGGCAAACCAGAGCAGCACACGGAAACGCCGTTTATCTTCCCACCAGAGCGGTACCTATTTATCTACTTGCACTTTGACGTGCTTTTGAAGTGCTAGGTTGGCAGGAGCAGGGACCGAGCAACGGGAGCTCACCCTGTCGCGGGGATTCGAACCGCCGACCTTCTGATCAGCAAGTCCTAGGCTCTGTGGTTTAACCCACACCGCCACCTGCATCCCTGGTAAACTCTGAGACCAAGCCAAGAGGCAAGATGAGTGGGTGGAGTAGATGGTAAACTCTGAGACCAAGCCAAAAGGCAAGATGAATGGGTGGGGTAGATGGGTGGGTTTGAGTGCTGGTGGCTCCTGCCAGGACATTGGGTCTTGGAAGCTGCACAGTGTTTCTAGGTGTTCTTGCTGGGGCTGTGCTTTGCCAATTAGGCTATCCCAAGAATCACATTTACACTTCTTACACAGACAGATAGACAGACAGACAGACAGACAGACAGACAGACAGAAACACACACACACACACACACACACACACACACACACACACGTCTGTACCCAGAAACTGTACCAGTGCAACAAAAGTTACAAATGGTCCTGAATGCAGCTGAGAAATTGCCTGTAGGTGCTGGCCAGAGAATCTGCAAGTCTTTAGTAATCTGTATGGGTTGCTCTATTCATTTCTGGGCCCAAACTGGGCAGGTTTTGGCCTGAACTCGCTCAGCCCCGAAGAATACCTGAATGAATGCCTCATATCCCTCCTCCCAACAGCTTTCGTTTGTTAGGAGATCCCCATTGCAACCTGAAATTCAGTGAGTGCTTAATAAAGCTTCTTTGTTCATTCACATTTCCTGAGGAACTCCCTGTTGAAGGAGGTTTCTCTCTGGAACATCCCTAGCTTTATTAGAAATAGGGTGACAATTTTTTAAGCAAAGCTTTTAGCAGTTCAACTTGCACTACTGTAACAGTCCCCTAAATTTATTATTTTTGTTTTTTTAATTCTTTTGTCTTCCGTCTTGCTACTTTAGTTAGTCATTTTAATTGATTTTAAACAATGGATTAATGGAGATTTATATATATATGTCACATTTTGATGGTGGTGATGGACTGAATGCAGGGTGAAAATGCATGAATGAAAATAATTCTTTTTTTCTTTTTAATTTTTTTTTGAAAATAATTCATTGGCTCAGGATCAATTAACTCAGGACATGTATCTGGTGCTGATGCCTGCAGAATTTCTGGGCATCTTCATACACAGCACATAGTTAAACAATGGAATTCACCCCGAAAGGTAGAGTTGTGGCTTTGAACTTGCAGAACTTAGCCTTATTTTCCATGAATTTGTCTATCAATGGCTACTGCGCATAATGGCTATATATTTTCTCCAGAATAAGCGGCACCATGTATCTTCTGCTGGGGTCTGAGGTCTGTAGGGAAGTGGTAGCAATTACAACACCCTCTGCCAGGCCTTTCAGGACCCTGGACAGCTCTCAATAGGACCTGCTTGCCTATTGTCTCAACCAAGCACTGGAGTCATCTGAAAGTTGGGTGCCCCTCTTTCCTTTCAGTGGCTCCACCCTCTAGAGTGCAGTCTTTAAAGGACCCCTAGCTGATCTTAAAAAGTAGAGACATCACCTTGCCAACAAAGGTCCGTATAGTAAAAGCTATGGTTTTCCCAGTAGTGATGTATGGAAGTGACAGCTGGACCATAAAGAAGGCTGATTGCCGAAGAATTGATGCTTTTGAATTATGGTGCTGGAGGAGACTCTTGAGAGTCCCATGGACTGCAAGAAGATCAAACCTCTCCATTCTGAAGGAAATCAGCCCTGAGTGCTCACTGGAAGGACAGATCGTGAAGCTGAGGTTCCAATACTTTGGCCACCTCATGAGAAGAGAAGACTCCCTGGAAAAGACCCTGATGTTGGGAAAGATGGAGGGCACAAGGAGAAGGGGACGACAGAGGACGAGATGGTTGGACAGTGTTCTCGAAGCTACCAGCATGAGTTTGACCAAACTGTGGGACGCAGTGGAAGACAGAAGTGCCTGGTGTGCTCTGGTCCATGGGGTCACAAAGAGTCGGACACGACTAAACGACTAAACAACAACAACAGGCTGATCTTGCTATCGCAAGAGCTTGTGAGCTTCCACAGGCACCTAGTGGTGGTGCTGACTGAGGGAGACCACCATGATTCTCTTGTGGAACATCACCCCTCTGCTTCTGAGTAACCCTAAGTGCCCCATATATACCTAGGATTAAGCAGAAAGGCAAAGGGCAAAGGGCATGACTTCAAAGCAGCGTTTTGCCCCTGCACTTTTTCTTGTCTTTCTAAAAAATTAAGCACCACATGTCACCAAGCTGTTAGATGCATTTGCATCTGTTGATGAAGAAGCACAGGTCATGGTGTGAACACCTCTCCCTTCTCTCTCTCTCTCCCCCCCCCCCCACATTCCACACTGTTCTATGAAAGCAGCAGCTTTTGCCGTCTGCTCCATGGAGCAAATCCTCCCAAGATGCCTGCAAATGCCATAGCTGAAAGGTCTGCCTAACAGATCAAGATAATTGGAACATATCGAAGGAGATGCTCCCTGGTGTGGACTGTCTCTTTGTCTCCATGGATGTTTGAAATGTTGCTAAGGGGTGATTCACACAACCAATGAGCACTGGGTGGCTTTTGGAGGTTGTTCGAAATCACTGCACATGTTGGCTCTACAGACCTTGAACATGAAGCTTTTGAAACCTGCCATTCAAGCAGGAGACAAGGCAGCTAGCCCTACTCCTACCTGTCCTGTCACAGAGGCTGGTGGAGATGGCAGAAGTGGAAACACCTGGAGAGTGAGTTGAGTTTGTCTTGCCTCACTTTCCCTCCCCATTTGCAGGTGTTTTATTCATTTAAGAGCTGCTTGGGTCCAAGGTGCCAGCCATTGGCACAAACCAAATATTAGCGGCTGAAGGGCTTCCATTCTGTGGCTCTTTTACCATGGCACATAACTTCTGACAAAAGACTGAAGAAGTTGACCCTGTTGCACTAAGATCTGCAGTACCAATGCTGCAATATGTTGGATGGCAATATATTTTCAGAAGGAGATTGGTTTGGGTGGTAGGACATCCCATTGTAGGTGGGCAGGCCCCACTTAACAGGGGAAGTGAAGGAAAGAAGTGGCTTAGCTGCTTGGTTCCCCTTTTTGACTGGCCTCTGTCATTTGGTGCATTGTATTTTTTGCATCTGTTGTCTTGATCTATTGTCTGTCAATATTAATTCATTGTCATGTTTTGGGGGTGATTTTGCTTTACTGTTTGCTGATACGTTGTGTCTGTTCTTGCATAATACTATATGAACATGCATTCTTGAACTTGGTTGTTTTGTTTACTTGCATTTTGAGTTGCTGTTGGGTGGCAAAGTAATTTATTCTGTAATTTTTGTTGTTTCCATGGATTGGGAACTGCTTTGAGCATAGTAGTGTGGAAAGGTGGCTTATAAATTAAACAGAAAATAAATTGGATGGTGTGTGCTATACACAGAGTATATAGTATTGCAGTCCTACACACAAGTAGGAGGCCTGCTTGGCCTAGCAGTTGAGGAGAGTGGAAGGACTGCAATACTGGAGAGATTACAGATGAGAGAAGCTATGTTGACATTGAGACCCGCTGAATGGGAGATTTAAGGACTTGCGTGCAGTGCCCAAGTTGCTAGCTGGCCGCCCTCATCTGTTCCCTATCAGTGGGAATGGATATTTCTGTATTAAGTGGTATAGCAATTAAATAGTTAAATCAAATCAAGGATCGGGGTCCTTTCCCGTGACCACAAAACCAAACAAAATGTAAGTTAAAAGTTCTCTCACATTTCATGCAACAGATTGGTCTGACAACCCCACTGCTCTATCTCATGGAAGAACCCTTTCCAGGCCATCACCTCTTTAATTTGCTGTATGCTGTTAATCTGGAATTGCAGAAAGGGGGCAGGATAGGAGGTGCTGTTGTGAGAGATTCACTTCTTAAAGCCCGGCTTCCAAGAAGTGATAGGAGATATGGATGGAGATGGAATGAAATCAAGCTTGTGGCAGCTTCTTATGGAAAGCAGAGCTGCAGTGGCTTCTCCTGGCCATCCGCCAGTTGCAGAGGAACCCAGATCATGATATTACCAAGTGAATTGCATTGGGCTGGCTACCTGTGACAGTCTCTGCCTCACTTACAGTAATATTTAGAAAGATTTCCCTTTCCCTTCTATAACCCTCACCTGGCTCCAATGCCTGTTTTGCTCTGTCCAACCTGTGCAGTTTGCCATTGCCTTAATGTTGGGACAGGAAGATGGAGAGAGAGGGAGGGGGAGGGAGAGAGAGAGAGAGAGAGAGAGAAAGTTAAAAATAGCACAGAAGTGTTTACAATGCTTTGTGAGCCCAGAATTAAACCAGTAATAAGTTGTAATAGCTTTTTGATTAGCTCCTTGCCACTGAGAGTAAGATTTTACCTGGTTGCAAAACTCTCTTTCTGGCAAGGGTTACACCAGGAACCACCTGCTCTGATGGATTAATTCTGTAATTGAATTTCAGCTCACTTCAGTGAATGCACTTTTGTTGTGCTAGGTCCAGATTGTACCTGTTCCTAGAGTGGGCACAGGAAAAGGAAGGTTGAACAGGAACATCTATCAGCCTCCTGCAAGAAGCCCAAGCATGAATGCAAAACCTGGAGGCTGATCATTACTAACGTATCAGATGCATAAAAATAGGCCCATAATCATGCACACATCTCTCTCCTCTCCTCTCCTCTCCTCCCCCCCCCAAACACACCAGGCTAAAACAATAACACAAAGCCAAAAAAAACCAGATAAAAAACATACACAGCAATATCAGCCTATGTGAGGTTGCTTTTAGACTGTCAGTATTGTGGGAGGGATTCAAGCACAAATAAGATATTTGTGCAATTGAACTACATTAAAGAGTCAATTCACCCTGACACAATATATCCAGCCCCCACCCAACTGATCTGTTGAGGTTAGGAAAGTGATGGGGAGATGCAATGAGAAGTGGGAGTAATGGGAAGATATATAAACATCCCACAAGTGAATCAGGATGAATCCAGGACTAATTCTCATTATTGCATAGCAATAATCAGAACAAATCAGAACAAATAAGAGAGTTTGGATTTGATATCCTGCTTTATCACTAACCGAAGGAGTCTCAAAGCGGCTAACATTCCCCTTTCCCTTCTTCCCCCAAAACAAACACTCTGGGAGGTGAGTGAGGCTGAGAGACTTCAGAGAAGTGTGACTGGCCCAAGGTCACCCAGCAGCTGCATGTGGAGGAGTGGGGAAGCGAACCCGGTTCACCAGATTACGAGTCTACCACTCTTAACCACTACACCACACAGGGATCAATAAAGGCCAGAGATCATTAAACCCCCATGTAAACTTTGTGCAAGCAAAGGCTCAATAAGCAGAACATCTCGAGGAGCCTTGAAAGAAGCCAGTTGCATCAAGTCAGGTCTAACTGGTCCAGTATTCTCTGCTGGGACTAGTGACTGGTTTCCAGGTAAGGGTCTTTCCCTTCACTGATCTTTTTTTGACTAGAGATTTGGGGGACTTCCTGCATATGGAGCCTGTGTTTTGCCACTGAGCTATGTCTCTTCTCCAGCCCTAAATACAACATGCAGTGAAGTTCCAGGAGCCATGGATATAGGCATGCGGGCTGAATTCTTGGAGACGCTCAGAAATGTGGAGCCTAATTCAATCTAGAAATATTTAGTAATTCCATTTCCCCTCCATTTAGCTCTTTCTCTTCAAAAAGGAATTAAGATTTCCCAAGTTGCCAGAGCATAATTAGGACTTATGCAATTAGCTGGCCTTGCACCATGGTGGCAAAGACTTGGCTTGCACGGCTTGAGGGAATAACGTTTTGGTTTTGCATAATCGTCCCCGGTGGCAGGAATGCCATGATGCTCATCTTTTAAGGAAGAAAAATAGCAAATGTCAAGGCTAGAGATCCTTGTCAGGTCTTGAACCAAGCTGTAAAACAAAGTATATTAATGCCTGCTTGGCCAAAGTCCTAGGCTGTGATTCACCTGCTGTCTCTTCTCTTCTGATGGACAGTACAGACCAAGAGCGTTCCTGGATCAGACCAAAGGATCATCTTGTCCAGTTTCCTGTTCTCACACTGGCCAACCAGATGCATGACATGAATATGACCAGGCACAGGCAAACTCAGCTCTCCAGATGTTTTGGGACTACAATTCCCATAATCCCTGTCCACTGGTCCTGTTAGCTAGGGATGATGGGAGTTGTAGTCCCAAAACATCTGGAGGGCCGAGTTTGTCTATGCCTAACATAATATGACAATGCTCTTCCCAGACATGCTGCCTCTGACAGCGGAGGCAGAACATAGCCATTGTGGCTGGTAGGCACTGATAGCCTTATCCTCCATGAATTTGTCCAATGGTCTTTTAAAGCCATCCAAGATGGTGGTCATCACTACATCTTCTGGGAGCAAATCCCAAAGTTTAACTGTGTGCTGGGTGAAGAACTGCTTTCTTTTGTCTGTCCTGAATCTTCCACCATTCAGCTTCATTGGAGGGCCCTAGTACTACAACAGAAGGGGGGGGCTTCCCCTCTCCACTTTCTCTACACCTGGGTTCCCCAAACTTGGGTCTCCGGTTGTTTTTCGACTACAATTCCCATCATCCCTGACTACTGGTCCTGCTAGCTAGGACTGATGGGAGTTGTAGTCCAAAAGCAATTGGAGACCCAAGTTTGGAAAACCCTGCTCTACACCATAGAACTTCTCTATCTCATCTTTCTTTACAATAAGAACTCCTACTTGTTTTGCATCCCACATCTATGTTAAAGGTAAAGGAACCCCTAACCGTTAGGTCCAGTTGCAGACAACTCTGGGGTTGCGGTGCTCATCTCGCTCTATAGGCCAAGGGAGCTGGCGTGCAGCTTCCGGGTCATGTGGCCAGCATGACTAAGCCACTTCTGGCATACCAGAGCAGTGCACGGAAACGCCATTTACCTTCCCGCTGGAGTGGTACCTATTTATCTACTTGCACTTTGACGTGCTTTCGAACTACTAGGTGGCAGGAGCAGGGACCGAGGAATGGGAGCTCACCCCGTCACGGGGATTCAAATCGCCAACCTTCTGATTGGCAAGCCCTAGGCTCTGTGGTTTAGACCACAGCGCCACCCGCATCTATGGTAGCAGAATCTTAATCATATGACCAGGCCATAAAGATAATAGTAGCAATTTGGTTTGGTGCCCAGCTATGGATGTGCCTGGTGGATGTTCCCAGATGGGTGCTGCAGACCATATTTCCTGTCTGGCTGCAATGAATAGAAATAGCAACAAATAGCCCCCATGACAGAGAGCATCAGCATCCTGTGACCCCCAGAGGCAAAGTCCCTATCATCCAGTTTCTGACCTTTCATACCATCGGATCTCTGACTGGCATTTCTAAACCCAGGCCCTTGTAATTTTCTGTTTCTTAATTGATATTTTTTAACTAATTAGCAGCACAGCTCCACCACTGTTGCTGTAATTATTAATGATCAATTAAAGCAGTGTAGGATGCTTTCAGTAGAAACACAAAGAAAATTAAACTCTCTCTAGCATGAAGACAATGGATTTTGCAAAGTCTCGGTTGCCATGGCTACTTGATTTGCTCGTTCTCGAAGCTTCAGTCGCCCCTTTAAAAAAAAATGGGGCCAAATTCTGCAGGTGCTAGATGACCCAATTAAATGTGGGAAGTGATTCTTATGATCCTGCTAACTTTTAATCCTATTGGTATTAGGGGTTTTGTTCGGTTTTTTTGTTTTTGTTTAGCTGAAGCCTGTTCTGGCTGGTCCTGGGAAGAGGATTGTACGATGATGGATGACATATCATGACTAATTAGATAATGTTAGGTTGTAAGCCCTAATAGACACAATGCATCTTTAAGATTAGTTGTTTCTTCTGAAAAGGGCAGCACACACACTGATGGAACAAAGCCATTCATTTCAGATCCATTCCATTTGCAAGTAATCCTTCACATGAAATGGAAACAAGGTGTATGACATGCCAATTAACACATGTTAAGAATGCTGGAGCTTTTTCTCAAGTTCTTCCAATGGCCCTGCTACTTCCCTGATGATAAAGAGGTTGATTTAAATGAAGGAGCCGATATGTGGGAAAGGGGGAAATGGTATCCTTCTGTTTGTCCTGTACAGCACTGGCACTTCATGGTTCGAGTCTGAATGTAGACAACCCAGCCCAGTAACCAGAGGAGCTGGAGGACAACTGAACTGCCCCAAGTATGAGAATCAGAACTTTCCCAGTCAGTTGAAAGAACAACAACAAAACCCTTCAAAGACTATATTATTCACTCATCTCTCTTCCATCGTTGCTGTTGGGTTGCTTTAAACGAGGAGGATAGAAGGAGGGGATTAGTTTCCTGCTGCGGACTGGGAGATAACTATTGAAATGTTTGAAAGAATTGTAAAAGAAGAAGAAGAAGAAAAGACTAAAAGCTGCTTCTCTCCCCCTCCCCACTTTAGCCTTCACTGCCCCCACAAGGGAAACTGACATGTAGAATGAGAGAAGATTGCATTTGTGTGCCTTCTACAAAGCATGTGAAGTCGAATTCCAGCAAACTTCAGGGTGTTTTATTATAATCACCGCTTTTTGTTTGTTAGGATGTTTCCCCCCTCCTTTCTTTAAGCATAACACCATCGACCAAAATGGTTTGAATTCTTCAGCAGCTGGAGGAGAGGAAGGGTTTGGGGTCTTCATTTTGGAGGGGGGAGGCTTTGTGGATTAGAATCACAGAGGGTAAAATGACACAGCACAGTGCAGCTTGTAGAGTTTGCAAAACTCTTGAGGCTTTCATGTCAAGTTATTGTTTCAGGAATGTTGAAAAGCTCCTCTCTCCCTCCCGCTACTACCTCCCTCAAGAAATAATCTTCTGACAGCCTCTTTTCAGCTTCTTTCCCCTGGTCACAGGGAAATGCTCACTGCATTTTCCACAGCTGGTACGGTGCCAAGAGACTAATAACACAGTGTTCCCTTTAATGAGGTGGCAGCCTTCCTATTTCGGAAAATTAGGAATGTCAGTTTGCAGTAATCTCTGCCCCCGAGAAGCTGTGCTCATATCATTGTCTCCCAGCAGCACCCAGAATAAAGCTCTGCTACTATTTTCATTCCCAGGTCAAGCCTGAATTCCTACACTGAATTTCCCCTTAGCTCGCCAATCTAGTAAACAGCCCCCACCATACATGGCGGGCAGGTAATTCTTCCCCAAGCAAAATTCAATGCAGACAGTTCTCGCCACCTTGGTTCCATAAAATAACAGCGGCAGAAACAGGTAAAGTGGTATACCAGGCAGGCAGAAATGACTATGCAGAGCTTTGAGTCACACGGAACTCTTAGACAGTGTTGCATATGGTGAAGAAGGCATACATCATGTGTCCATTCTCCTACAACAATCTGAGAAAGCAAAAGATAACCTCTTGGCCATTTGGACCTCGACAGTCATTGGATTATTTCACCCAGGAAGGAAGGAATGGGAAGAAAAACTGCCCATTCACTCATCTTTTGAAGTTGCCTTTTACTGAGCCATTTAGTCCAGTACAGTGGTGCCCTGCAAGACGAATGCCTTGCAAGACGGAAAACTCGCTAGACGAAAGAGTTTTCCATTTTGGAGGTGCTTCGCAAAACGAATTTCCTATGGGCTTGCTTCGCAAGACGACAATGTCTTGCGAGTTCCTGCTGGTTTTTTCCCCTTTCCCCCCTTTTTCTAAGCCGCTAAGCCACTTATCAGCTGATCCAATCAGCAGATAAGCCGCTAAAAGCCGCTAAAAGCCCTAATAGCGCTAATAGCGCTAATCCGTCAATGGGCTTGCTTCGCAAGACAAAAAAAACGCTAGACGAAGAGAATCACAGAATGGATTCTTTTCGTCTTGCGAGGCACCACTGTACAGTCATACCTCGGGTTACAGACGTTTCAGGTTGCGTTTTTTTGGGTTGCGGACCACTGAAAACCGGAAGTACCGGAATGGGTTACTTCTGGGTTTTGGTGGTCGTGCATGTGCAGAAGCGCTAAATCCCGCTTTACCTATGCGCAGAAGCACCAAATCGCAACCTGCGCGTTCGCAGACGCACTGCTGTGGGTTGTGAATGTGCATCCCACACGGATCATGTTCACAACCCGAGCGTCCACTGTACTTTATTATTTTGCAAGGCCTTGGGAAGAGATCCCAGACCAAAGATCCACTTAACCAAATTTGCTGGGATTTGAACTATGAACAAAGCATGTGCAGATCTACCACTTGGTTATGGAGCTTCATGCTTTTAGCTTGAATCACAGAATTTGTGGAAGGGACCCTGGGGGTCAGTCCAACCCCCTGCAGTGAGTTGCAGGAATCCTGCCCACAGCTGCCCCTTGGTGGGCTTGAACCACTAACCTTCTGGTTAAGAGCCAGACACGCCGACCCAATGTGCCACAAGGACAGATGCAGATTGCATTACAGAAGTAAGGGAGAAGGGAAATTTCACGGACCACTACTTGGTTTTGAGTAGGAACCAACAGCAGCTGGGTAATGTAATGCGGAACTCAGCGGTCCCTGTGGAACCTGCAGAACCAGATGACTCTGTGTTCAGACTTGGTGTGAGGCTGTTTACTGTGCCTAAAGCTGCCACCCTGAAGCCACTTACAAAGGATCTGAGCTCCACTGAGCACAGTGTGAACATGCAGCGATCTGCATGCCCCTGGAGTCAATGGCAAATCTCCCACTGACCTGATGATTGTGGGGTGCATGAGTGGCCTGTAGAATGAATTCAAACTAATAGATGATCAATTGGTACTTCAGAACAACGGAGGAGTTCACCCACTCGAGCTCTGGGAAGGGAGGCGCCACCGGGTTTTATGAAGCAATCGCGGAGGAGTGTTTTGTAACTGATCTGATAACATTATTACTCTTCGTGTTATAAACATTAATGACATCCAAAGCAGTTCTAAAATTACTCCATTGGTTTGAGCTTCATTTTCACTCTGGACCAAAAATAAATGAATAAAACCAGCTATGGTAAAATCCTGCATATTTCCATAGTTTTCTGCAGGCAGTTCCCTATTATGCTCTGGGGGAAGAAATATTTATACCCCGCCCATCTGGCTGGCTTTCCCCAGCCACTCTGGGCAGCTTCCAACAAAACACTAAAATACAATAACCTATTAAACATTAAAAGCTTCTCTAAACAGGGCTGCCTTCAGATGTCTTCTAAAAGTTTGGTAGTTATTTTTCTAAACTTTTCCTGTCTCTGTATTTGTAGCATGGAGAGGGGGAGACTGGGTGACCCTCCCAGTGTTGCTATACTACAGCTCCCATCATTGCTGACCATTGGCCATGGTGAATGGGGCTGATGGAAGCTGGAGTCCAGCAATATCTCAAAGCAAACAGGTTCCCCAGCCCAGCCATACCACAGATACCAATATGGTAGCCAAGTTTATTCTTGCAGCTGCACTCTGAAATATGATGAGGACAACAGTGTGATGAAACTTTTTAACTCACAACTTTTATACTTGGAAGCCCCAGAGGCAGGTGGGCAGGGGGGCTGCAGTAGAGGGAGAAGTCGTATTTAATGTGCAAGGAGAAGAAAATGATTAAGTAACGTATTTAGAGTGCTTTTCAATTTGTTAAACTTCAAGGCAATTTCCTCTCCTATTGAGACTGCCACATTGTTCTTTGAAAACAAAAGGGAATTAAAAAAACGTGGCATTATTCATCACCGAATCTTTCAGCTATTTGTAATCCAAACACATTTTTAAAAAGTTGCTTCCTTTCACATTTTCTTTTCAGTTTCAGGGTACAAAGAAGTTTGTACCCTGTGAACTTTGTCATTAGATGTCACTTCCTGTCAAATGCCCAGCATTGAATTTTGCAATAATAATAAGTTGTTTGTTTGTTTGTTGTTGCTAGATTCCTTTCCTGCCCTTCACCTTAAGGTCCCAGGTTGAGTTACACTAATTTAAAATTGTGCAATCTATCTTTTTTTTGACGCGGGTGGCACTGTGGTCTAAAACACAGAGCCTAGGGCTTTCCGATCAGAAGGTTGGCGGTTCAAATCCCCGTGATGTGGTGAGCTCCCGTTGCTCGGTCCTTGCTCCTGTCAACTTAGCCGTTTGAAAGCACATCAAAGTGCAAGTAGAAAAATAGGTACCACTCCGGCGGGAAGGTAAATGGCGTTTCTGTGCTCTGCTCTGGTTCGCCAGAAGCGGCTTAGTCATGCTGGCCACATGACCTGGAAGCTCCCTTGGCCAATAAAGTGAGATGAGCACCGTACTCCCTGAGTGGTCCACGATTGGACCTAATGGTCAGAGGTCCCTTTACCTTTATCTGTTTCTTATTAATTGCATCCAACGTCTGAATTATTGTTTGCATTCCTGTAGTTGATGTTAATCCCTCAGCATAATATGTGTGGCAGTTGAAGATGTCACCAAGGCATATTTAAGCCATGACTATGTGAATAGTTCTTCTTAACAAGCTGCCATTGACTCAGTTTAGAATCTCTTTGTTCTATTTTTTTTATTTATTTCACCAGATTAATATACTGCTTGATAGCAATAAAACCTCAAAGCGGTTTACCTAAAAAGAAAGCCATAATATTATAAGTAAAAAACAACTGAAACATTCAAAAATAACTAAAATCAATGATAAACCATAGCACGTGTTGACATTCTACATGTCTGAATCGGCTTGCCTAAGCAAAAATGTTTTTAGCAGGTACTGGAAGGCGTTCGATGAAGGACCTGCTTGAGAGAAAAGGCATAATTCAACCTTCCTCCCCAAAGAGAACCCAGCGTCCATCATAATAATACATAAAATACCATTTCACTGCTCCTGTGCATTTAATAACAGGAATTAAGTAGCTGAAGCTTTTCCCGGCATGGAGATAAGTGATGGCCCTTGCTAACTTCCGATGTGTCAGGCTGCTGGCAGGGGTAGTGATGGGCAGAGTCCCCAAGTCCAATCTGTAATTGGTCTGTTCAGATGGATTAATTAAGAGGACGTTTGCCGGACATCTGAAGCGAATCCATTTTTAATGGGTCAGTTATGCTTCGACGAGGCCTCTGGGGCCTGGAGTCCTCCTGACGGCTTCAGGAGTGTACAGGTGCCTTCTAGTCTCCCTGAAACTTGCAGCCTGCTTCAGCCTGGCAAGACTAAGCATTCTCTCCCCTCTCCTTTTTGTGACTTGCCAGTGTCAAGGAGGGCTTCGCTTTCCCGAGTCCTCCCTCCGAGCTATTAATCAATCGCACGCAGACACCAAATGGATTACCAGGCTTTATTGGCTTCTTCTCTGGAACCAGCTACACAACATCAAACAGCAAGTCTAAAACACGGTGTGTTCTCCTCCTCCCTCGGCAGGTTAACTCAAAGATTTATAGGGATGCTGGGGGATGCAGCCATTCCCATCACATGTCCCCACTTTGGGGTAGGGACTCATTGTTACCACCTGCCTGAGGGGCCCCACCCGGTGATACTTGCTCACAGGATCACTACTTCATGGCAGCCAGAGGCAGGGAAGTGGAAGAGAGGGTTCCATTCTGGATGTAAGGGGTGCAAGCTGAAAATTGTCCCTCTGCTTGTGTGTGGCCTCCAAGGCATTAATGGCTCATGGTACCATCTGCCATTAGTGGGATGCGGGTGGTGCTGTGGGTTAAACCACAGAGCCTAGGACTTGCCGATCAGAAGGTCGGCGGTTCGAATCCCCGCGACGGGGTGAGCTCCCGTTGCTCAGTCCCTGCTCCTGCCAACCTAGCAGTTCGAAAGCACATCAAAGTGCAAGTAGATAAATAGGTACCACTCCGGCGGGACAGTAAACGGCATTTCCATGCGCTGCTCCGGTTCGCCAGAAGCGGCTTAGTCATGCTGGCCACATGACCCAGAAGTTGTACGCCGGCTCCCTTGGCCAATAAAGCGAGATGAGCGCCGCAACTCCAGAGTCGGTCACGACTGGACCTAATGGTCAGGGGTCCCTTTACCATCTGCCAGGAGTGCTGGATTGTCACTGGGGCATCATTTAAGCAGGGGCACAAAAAGGGGAAAGATGGAAAGAAATAATTTGACATTTGATTAAAAAAATTTGTAAGGAGGTTTCATGGAAAAATTCAGAACTTTTTAGACATCCTTACACTCCATTTTTCTGTTCTCTTTTTATTATTTATCGCCACCCAAATAAGGAGACACTCTACTGATATAGATAAAAAAATGCTGTTCTGAATTTTTTATTTTATTTTTGGGTTTAGCATTGTTTTTATTTTAAATTGCATCTGATGGGCAGCGGTAATATTTTGTGTGTGCTTAAAAGGGCCTCTAAAGGTCTCAATCTGGCCCTGAGTTGGGGGGCTGTGTGCCTTATTTTGCAGAGGCCAGTCCTCTGCTTGGAGAGCTGTCTTGTCCAAGTCTGGTGTAAAAATAAAGAACCGTTGAAAAATGACAGCGGGGTCTTTGAAGCTGGCCGTTATTCCCCTGGACTGCTGCAGACTGAGCAAGTGCCCAGGCCACGTGGTCCCAGTGGGGAAAGCTTTTGCATTTTTGTTTAAATCCTCACAGTTGTTTCATCTGCAAGTATAAATCAGGATATGCACAACTTTACGCATGTAAGAGTGCTGTGTTTCCTGAAGGATTTGAGTATGGCACCCTCAGTGGGGCAACTTAACCTGGAATAGGCAAGAAATGCAAACCAGGAATCCTCCTTGGACGCATCTGATCTGTGCAAGCTGGAAATTATAGCACTGCCAGGGGGCAGGAGACTCTCTGCTGGTCTTGTGGTCCTTGCAGACAGGGCCAGATTTAGGTTTGATGTAGCCCTAAGCTACTGAAGGTAATGGAGCCCTTTATATGTCCAGCTGTCCATTGTCAATACAAATTGCCACTGTTTTTTGTGTTGAATATCTGCTATATCAGGCTTCCTCAACCTCGGCCCTCCAGATGTTTTGTGACTACAATTCCCATCATCCCTGACCACTGGTCCTGCTAGCTAGGGATCATGGGAGTTGTAGGCCAAAAACATCTGGAGGGCCTGTGCTGTATGGTAATTTATGGACCTAACAGGTATCTAAAGCCATTTGCACATAACAAAATATGTATTTTATCAAAGTAATTGATATAGAAATGAGCAAACCAGTGATATTTTAGGGAGCAGGCTAGCAGGTGGGGGCCATTACTTACATCATAGGAGCCTACACAACACAAAACATTGTTGCTGTATGTAGGTTTTATTTTATTTTATTTTTATCTTATACTTTGGAAATGTACATCCAGTTTTTTTCCTTTAAATTTTTTTGGGGCCCCCAAGAGAGTGGGTCCCTAAGATACGGCTTGTTTAGGTAAAGGTAAAGGGACCCCCAACCATTAGGTCCAGTCGTGACCAACTCTGGGGTTGCGGCGCTCATCTTGCTCTATAGGCCGAGGGAGCCAGCGTACAGCTTCCGTGTCATGTGGCCAGTATGACTAAGCTGCTTCTGGCGAACCAGAGCTGCACACGGAAACGCCGTTTACCTTCCCGCTGGAGCGGTACCCGTTTATCTCTTTGCACTGGCGTGCTTTTGAACTGCTAGGTTGGCAGGAGCAGGGACCAAGCAACAGGAGCTCACCCTGTCACGGGGATTTGAACCGCCGGCCTTCTGATCGGCAAGCCCTTAGGCTCTGTGGTTTAGACCACAGCGCCACCTGCGTCTCATAGCTTGTTTAGCTTATACAGTGGTGCCTCGCAAGATGAAAATAATCCGTTCCGCGAGTCTCTTCGTCTAGCGGTTTTTTCGTCTTGCGAAGCAACCCTATTAGCGGCTTAGCGGATTAGTGCTATTAGCGGTTTAGCGGCTTAGCGGCTATTAAAGGCTTAGCGGCTTAGCGGCTAAATGGCTATTAGCGGCTTAGCGGCTTAGAAAAAGGGGGGGGTAGAAAAAAATCAGAACACTCGCAAGACGTTTTTGTCTTGCAAAGCAAGCCCATAGGGAAATCCGTCTTGCAAAGCAGCTCAAAAACAGAAAACCCTTTCGTCTAGCGGGTTTTCCGTCTTGCGAGGCATTCATCTTGCGGGGCACCACTGTACGTAAATCCGGTGCTACTTGCAGATACCCAGTGATGCCATCCTAGGGAGCTTTCCTTTATCATTTCAAATTAGTAACGCTGATGCAAAAGCCCTTGTGCAATGATCCTATCCATCTTCTCCTTGTACGTAAAGGTCCTAGGAAGAAACCATGCCTTCCACCTATCTCTAACTGCAACCATTTATCCACCAGTCCATGCCACACTTCAGTATTAGAAGTCACTGTCCACTTTGTTGTTTGGGGTTTGCAGGTTTTTTTTATTTTGTCAACAGCGAGAGCATCTTGTGAAGGAACCCATCCCGAAAAACTCCCAAATGCTACTTGGCTTTAGCAATTATTTGCTTGATCACCCAACCAAGGCAATCAGTCTCTTTATATCCTACTGTACAGCAAGTAAGTATATCGAACAGGGAACACTGTCATGCTTATGAACAAATTTATTTTATGTTCCTTTCTGGGGGGTTTTTTTGTACGTAATGCAGTCTTTGAAGCAGACAACTTTCCAAGTGATTCCATCCTCTCCCACTCCCCCCCCCCAAAAAAAAAAAAAATTGGCAATTTTTACTTAACCTTTTGATGGAGCTGAAACCTCTGATGCCTCCATCTTTGTGTGAAGATGCCTGCTAGTGCCATCAGCAGTAGAGATCATATTTGCCTTTCTCTGGGAATAGAGAATGACAGTTTGCTGTTCCTTCCATGTGCCCAGTTGACCTAACTCGCTATGTTGCTTTTAGTACAGACAAGTTTATAAAAAGAGTTCACTTAACAGATTGCACATACCACCTCTCTTTTTCTGGTATTTTATTGCACTTTTCTAGCGGACTAGAAAGCAAAACAAACTCTAAAAATTGCATAAATATATCATAAATAATAAATAATTTAAAAAAGCCAAAATTAATTTGCCAGCAGTAACATTTCAGTTTTTTTTTTTTTAAAAAGAAATTAGGGACGAGCTTAGCAAATCTTGCTTCCCCTTTACCCTCTGTGGTTTATTGTGCCAATTTTAGCTTTGTAAGAATATTGGATAGAGAAAGGAGCTAGTAGAATTTGTGACCTATAAAAAGATGGCCACATTGTCCAGACACAGGCATGGTAAAGGAAAGGCATTCAGCACCTGCAGATGTGATGAAAAGGTATTTCATTCAGAGGAACCTCCTGGTGGAAATTTGAATCAATATTATGGGGGAGAGGGAGGGAACAGGTTGAACAAAGGATCTGCTGAGTTCTGTATATGACAGTTCATATTCACACGAAGCAGCAGACCATTTAGAAAGAAGTAAAAAAAAACTGGGGGAAAACATTTGCAGATGATAATCACAGATGCCCAGTGGAGTTACATTATGAAGGGATTTGTTTTTATTTTTTACAAGATCATGTTGGCATCTGAAAGGATGGGTAAAACGAATAGTGCTATTATTTGTTGGTGGAAATATGGCGTACCTAATGGAAAGTACTAACATCGTTGCTGGGCCTGTCATCATAATATAGCATAGTGAGGTGCTGTTTACTTGGTCAGGGTATTTTCCTATCTAGCTCAAGAGAACTGGCCCTCCCATTAAGTAGTGTGAGCAAGCTGCCTCAGGCTGCTGATTTGGGGTGTCAGGGACAGCAAATACTCATTCAATTTATTATTGTTGTATTATTGTGTTACTGTTGCACCTGTGTTGCCTGGAAGAGATGATTATGGGAATTTCTGTCTCAGGTGACTGGCCTTGGGTGCTATGCATCTTTTCTTCAGCTGCGTAAATGTTTTGGGTCAGCCCCACAGCTCTTTGGTTCAATAGTATCTCCTCTGATCAGCAGTACCTCTCCAGTGTTTATATGGAAGGCTCCATATAGAAAGAACTGTAGCTTGGCAGTAGAGAACCAATGGCGGATCATCTTTTCAGGCAGAAGGTCCCAGGTTCAGTCCCCTGTATTATCAGGTAAGTCTGGGAAAGTTTCTGGAAAGCCGCTGCCAGTATGAGTAGACTCTACTGAGATGGAGGATCTCGGGCATAGCACATCTCTCACACCATCAGCTACCCAGTCCCTTAAAAAAGAAAGAAAAAAAGAACCTGGAGATACAAATACTATGGAATCTGTCAACAGATCCCATGAGAAACATGCTTATTTTCTTTGAACTTTGGGGGTTACAGTTACACCGGAAGATAGTTGTGTTTTTTTTAGAGACGAGCATTGGATTTATTCTTGAGTGCAATGGAAATCTTACTGAATATCCCTACAGATGCTGAAATCTTATGGATGATATGGACCCTTGCAGTAATGGTAGACCAGCTGAGAATGGAAAAATCTATTCTTGAGGGTAGGCATGGAAGGAGATGGAAGCTTCTTTTAAATGACCAGAATGGACTTCTTGGGTTTCAGCAGATGCATGATTGAATTACGTGTCATCTTGTGATACGAAGTAGAATTAGTGGAAATCTTTGTTCTTTTCATGCTTATCGATCCAGCTTGTTTTTATTGTCTGCTTGTTATTTTTGTTATCTGTTTTTTGGGTCGTATTGGATTTTTGCTCCCCCCCCTTTTCTTCTCATTTTGATGTGCATATATTTTTTAAAAAACCCAAAGCAAGCTAGCAAGCCAGCCAACACTGAAGTCGGTCATAAAATAATCAGAGTTCAGAAAAAGGCAACTTCTATCAGCCTCCAGTGCAAAGGTTTTTGTAACTTAAACCATTTTTTGGAAAGGATGCCAATGGGTTAACCAGACACAGGAAAGGAAAGGGAATTATATGCAGTGTAGTCATTAGAGTGCTGGACACGGACCTAGGAGACAACCGTTCGAATCCTCACTTGGCCATGAAGTTCACTGGGTGACCTTGGGCCAATCACTCTCTCTCAGCCTATCTCATAGGGCTGTTGTGAGTACTAAAATCGAGGATGTGTGTGGAGAAGTGTGTAGTCCACCTTCAGCTCTTTGGAAAAAAGGTGGGATCTTATCTTTCCTTCCTTCCTTCCTTCCTTCCTTCCTTCCTTCCTTCCTTCCTTTGTTCTCAGTAGTTTTGTTCTCGAGAGCCAGTGTGGTGTAGTGGTTAAGAGCGATAGACTCGTAATCTGGGGAACCGAGTTCGCGTCTCCGCTTCTCCACATGCAGCTGCTGGGTGACCTTGGGCCAGCCACACTTCTTTGAAGTCTCTCAGCCCCACTCACCTCACAGAGTGTTTGTTGTGGGGGAGGAAGGGAAAGGAGATTGTTAGCCGCTTTGAGACTCCTGAAGGGGAGTGAAAGGCGGGATATCAAATCCAAACTCTTCTTCTTCTTCAGTTTTAGCAACAGCTCCTGCGTACGCTTTGTGCCGTCCTTCCAGGGTTCTCTTGCAAACACAACCATCACATTCCAGCCTTCGCTTGCTCAGCTCTTCTGCTGCAAATTTCAATTTTCATTCTATAATTTCAGCAATTTCTCTGACCAGTGGTTTGTGTAAGGCAGCTTTCCATGGCTTTCCTACAGCTTGACACCTCAGGTGAGCCCGTGTATGAAGGCTGGGTGGAGCCAAGTCTAGAGGAAGATGCCCAGCTTGCTAAACTTTTAACAAACTAACAAACTCAACGGATAAAGCGATTTCCATTCTGCTCTCTGATTACATCGTATTAACTTGTGACACATGACGGTTTGACGTGCCGCAATGCCAATAATCAAGGTTTGGCCTTGTATTTTGCGCGCTAAATCGATAGCTGTTTGTAATTTATCTGACAGAAATCTCGAAAAGATCTGGTGAGGATAGCTCTTGCATGCAAACCTCTTCTTCGTTTAATTATTCCGTCCCTTATCTGGTGCTCTGAGCTATTTGGATAAGTGTTAGCTTGATTGTTTAGCAACGGAGCTTTTGATAGTGTACTATCACCCTGCCAGATTCTATGCTACTTCATTCATGTTCTGCTTACGAGGAGGTAAAACAAGATCAATCAAGTATTAAGTAATTACTACATTGGACTATCACTACAAGATAAACCTGTAGTGAAATGCTCAGGCTATTTCCTGGATTACATGCTGGCAAAAGGAAATTATGCTTGAATCAAAATAAGGTGAATTTGAACAACTTCTTTTTAAAATAACTGTATGTTGGATGCTAGGATGCAGGTGGTGCTGTGGGTTAAACCACAGAGCCTAGGACTTGCCGATCAGAAGGTTGGTGGTTCAAATCCCCATGACGGGGTGAGCTCCCATTGCTCAGTCCCAGCTCCTGCCAACCTAGCAGTTCGAAAGCACGTCAAAGTGCAAGTAGATAAATAGGTACCGCTCCAGCGGGAAGGTAAACAGCGTTTCCGTGCGCTGCCAGAAGCGGCTTAGTCATGCTGGCCACATGACCCGGAAGCTGTACGCTGGCTCCCTCGGCCAATAAAGCAAGATGAGCGCCACAACCCCAGAGTCGGTCAAGACTGAACCTAATGGTTAGGGGTCTCTTTACCTTTACCTTTATGTTGGATGCTGATATGTTTCTGTGTACATTTGATAGTGCAGATGAAAGTATTGCTGAGATCTACATGAGACCTAGAAGAATCTGATTATCTGATTGATCATCTGATTATCTAATTTTCCAATTAAAAATTCTAGTGTTGAGCAAGTGTGAAAAATTCTGCGAGAGTCGAGAATGTCTCAAAAGAACCTTGGGAATTCTATTTTGTTCTGAGCTTTTCCATGAAGCGATGTCCATTTTGGATGCCATGATTTTGGAAAGGCTCAGCAGTGATCAAATTAACATGCAAGTGCTTATTATTACTCATTGCGTATTTGTAGCAGGTTTGCACAACTTGCAACCCACCAAACCATGCACACCGGCAGCAGTCATGAATGGTGGCCCACCAAGGTCGCAGCAAGCCTCCTCTTTTTGTCTGAAACTACAAATCTGTGGTGTCCAGCACCTGAGTCTCTGTCAGGGAAAAATGCAGGAAATAGTAGTAGTAGTAGTAATATAATGTTGGGATTCAAGCCATTATCAGGAGAAACTGGCCACTCTCCAGGCACCCAGCTTGAATCTCCGGTTGACCTCCCTGTCTGCATTCTCCGGCAGGATCCAGGCAGAGGTCGCGATCGGCGATCCTCCTCAGCGTGAGAAGAACACCCCCCTCTATCCTGCCCCCCCCAGGCAGGGGAAAGAGATTTACATGCCTTTATTTCTGTCTTTGCAGCGTTACAGAAAAACACGTCTGCTCTCTTCAAACTCCAGCAGCTGAGAGACAAACTCCACCTTTACTTCCTGTACAGCTCATATTACACTCTGAGCTAATTCCAGTGCTTCGCACTGTGAATAGACTGTCCCTCTGTTTCCCACGGAACAGTCCCAACATTCCCATTATGTTTTGCTTTCCAGCTAGCAGCTCGCTGCTGCATTGCTTCTATATCGTAACATATAATGCTCGGCGTATTGCAAGGCACTGGTCTGGCGAGCGATGAGTTGTTCAGATCCACTTATGGCATGGCACTAACTGTGCTTCAATACAGTGGACTTTGTTGTTTCAAAATAAGAACTGTTGTGGGGGAGGAAGGGAAAGGCGATTGTTAGCCGCTTTGAGACTCCTTAAAGGGAGTGAAAGGCGGGATATCAAATCCAAACTTCTTCTTCTTATTCAGACCTTTGATGCCTATCTTTGTTCCTCAGTTGCTCTTTTATAACAGAAAGCGGCAGATCCGGTGGAAGTGGGGCTCAAACAATTTTAAACTAGGTGCATATCCTGGATACCCCTCTCTTTTCCCCCAAATATTTTTAATTGCATTTTAAGAGCAAGAAAAAGGTTTGAGAAATAAAGAAACAAAGGTAAGCTGTCGCAATTGCCAGTAAAGAAGTATTGAATGCAGCTATGTGATTTACGGAGTCAATGAAGAAACATACCAAAAGAGAAAGGATGTGTGTTCTAGAGCTGCAAATGGTTCCATGGTCCAAATTGGAAGAACGGACCAGTTTTATTTCCCTGTGCTGTGCTAAGTCCAGACACTCACATAGGCCAGGGTACCTGACATTCCTGCGCTGCTATATATGGAGATTAAATAAAATAAGGCCAAGTGGCAAAAAAGGGTTCTCGAGCACTTTGGCTCCTGGATACCAAATCTCTCTTCTTTTACACCAAATTATGTTGCCATGCAAATCCAGCTTCCTCCCCCCTCCTTACTCCTTGACATCACATTTCGTTAGAAGTGGGAATCCAACTCTGAAATTTTCAGACACAGGAGTTGTACTCACTGACCTTTTCCAACAGACCAGGCCTTACATGAACTTGACATGCAACAGCGGAGGATTTATTTTTTTTAAGGGAGAGGATTAGATTATGCTTGGTGACCAGAGTGCTTCTTCCATCCTCCCTCCCTTGCGTGTCAAGGTATTGAAGGCAGGGGGTGCAGAAGGAGGCAACTGTATTATCAGATCAATTTTGATTCACCCGCTCTAGCTGTGGAAGAGGAATCATGCCTGGAAGGAAGCTCAAGGCATGTTCAAACTGTCTATCCAATTGCAAGGTGCTCTCTTGCTTCTGAACGAGACAGCCGAGAGACACTTGGGGAGCCCGAAGGGGGAAAACGAACACGTTGTTTCTTAATTAGGACACCTTTGGAGCTGCAACATGCAAAATGGCAGCGGAGGTTTCTGCCTAGCCCAGCCATTTTTAATCTGTGTCTCCCGAACGAGTCTTCTGTGTCCCACAAAGCTGGAGCAGGGCCAAGGGTGAATCAGCGAATCCATGCTTCTCGAAAGGTCAAAGGAGCATCATGCGCTCCTCTGCCCATAAATATGTCAGGAGCAAAAGTGCTGAGGTGAGCGTTCACGTGGCGCAAATCTGCAATGTAGATGAGCAGGAGCAGCATTGCATTAATGCAGTCTCATGACAGTGACAGTTACAAGACTGGAAAAGGCCATAACCCCATCACTTGTTTTGTGTAACCTGCCAACCTTCTCTGCTGCACCATATGAAAACCGAGCAATAGTGGGTTGGCCTGGCTGAAGCCTATGTCTTTTCTTTCCATGGCTGTTTCTACCTTCATGCATGCTAGCATTACCTGGCTGAGACGCTTATCGGCAAAGTCAGGTTTCGCAGTGCAGAATCAATTCCTACTTGGGTAATCTTACCCACAACTGGCACATATTCACAAGCACAGACCCCTCACTCTGTGGTATAATGAGGCCTGAGTGTACTGGTATTTTGTACAGTTGTTGTTATTATTAGTGGTTACAGCAGTATTAGCAGCAGCAATTAGTACAGTGGTACCTCGGGTTAAGTACTTAATTCGTTCCGGAGGTCCGTTCTTAACCTGAAACTGTTCTTAACCTGAAGCACCACTTTAGCTAATGGGGCCTCCTGCTGCTGCCACGCTGCCGGAGTATGATTTCTGTTCTCATCCTGAAGCAAAGTTCTTAACCCAAGGTACTATTTCTGGGTTAGCGGAGTCTGTAACCTGAAGCGTATGTAACCGGAAGCGTATGTAACCCGAGGTACCAATGTACTTTTTGCCTTTTTCATGGATCAAATGATAACCCTCTGTTTAGCACACTTGTGAGCCCAGGCTCAGTGGTGCCAAGAGTGAAAGGGAGGCTGAATGCAACCCAGGCAGCTATAAAACACATGACAGCTGTGTGGGATGAAACAGGCCACAACTTGATTGATTAAAGATATCAGCAGGATTGAGTTGCAGGCATTGGGTATATATCCTGGAACGTGCCAGATTGCTGGTTGGCAAATTATGGATCACCGTATAATGTGCATCAATTCTAGGCAACCCCCATAATCACCATTTGGGGGTGCTATGACCCGTCAGCCCCCAAGCTGGGCATCTAGACAAGAAGCTCCTTCCCCAGACTCCCTTTACAGGGATACTCTGCTACCCAGTGGCAGAGCGACATGATCCAGCACCCGGAGCAGCGGACATGCGGGGGCGTGGCACGCGTTGTGGGGTGCAGGTCACGGGTGTTGAATGGTCACTGTAAAATGTGAAGGTTCACTATTGTTTCACAAGTTGTGTATGTCTTTAAGGGCCAGGGCAAATAACGAGACCCAGCCTTGCAGCTGTGAAACATAGCAGGTGCTGCTAGGTTGTGTTAATTAAGCTGTGTCAGCATTTGGGCATAGTATATAAGGAGCAGCACCTAGCTCTCCCATTACCCTGGGGGTGGGTTGGTGGTTGGGTCATGTTTGTTGTTGTTATCTTTAGTGTAAAAGGAGTTTTGGTTTTGTTATTAAAACCTTGTTTAAGATATTTTTGAGTTCCTTCTTATGCATGGTCTCCCCAGCAAGCTCTCTTCAGCGCTACTAAACTGCAAATATACAACAACGGGGAGTGTGCATTGCATGTCCCGGGGTGTGTGGTGGGCAGCGCACGTCCCAAGGGGCCGGGCGCGATGTCACCCTCCCCGGATGGTACCTGGGGCAGCCCGCTGCCCCCCACCTTCGTCTGCCAGTGCTGCTACCATGATGTGAGAAACCCCACCCACACCACTTTCTAAGTCTAGAGGCCCATTCCTAATCCACCATCAAGTTGTGACAGTTGCTATGAGGCAGGCAAAACCTCCAGACCGGCCAATTAGCCAGCAGGGAAAATTCCTTCTTGGCCTCCAAAATGGCGACCAAAGTACTTCCATAGCAAGCCAAACCAAAGCTTGCCCACTTGCTCCTGGGCAGCTACCAGACATACATTTAAGGAAAGGGAGAATGGGAATCTGGAAGACAACTGAGGTGCGCTGGGGCTTGCTTATATTTCAAGGGAGTGGACCAGAGGGAAGACTGAAAGGTGGGGTCTCTCTTTTGGTCCATGTCTGGCCCATGGTAGAGTCCTCAGCAGCTGGCCTGGCTGGTGAAGGAGGGAGGACCCCCCCCTCCAGCCTGTTAGTATCTTCACTCACAGTCAGAGGTACCTGGCCTCCCCCGAGGCAATTGAGCGAGATAATGTGTTTACCTTCCGTCTGCGACCCCCGGCAGGCTAGGTAAACAAACCCGGCGATTCTTCTCATTAGTCGTGAGAAAGAACACACCCTCTGCTTCTCTGCTTCTGTCTCCCTCCCTGCATTCTCCCAGGGAGGGGAAATGAGACAGACAGGAGTCCTATTTACATGTTTTATTCCTGTCACTCAGCAGTACATAGAAATGCGACTGCACCCTTCAGATTCCATCAGAAGAGACACAACCTCCTCCCCTGTACTTCCAATACAGGTCAGATGACACACTGAGCTAACATCTGGTGCTCAGTACAGAGAATAGGCTCCACCTTTCCCCCAACAGTACATCTGCAAAACACAACATCCTGTTTTGCATTCCAGCCATCTGGAGCTGGCTTTTGCCTTGCTGCTTTTTCCCAACACGTCACAGGAAGGAGCCTCTTCTGCCTTGGCCAAGCCAAACTAAACCACAAATGCTTCTTCCTCAGACCTTGAGTAAGGGGGCTGTAGGAATAACGGAGGTGACAGGAGGTTGTATGCAGGTGAACTGTGCAGAAGTACGCTGGCAAGCATGCTCCAAGCAAGCTGCCTGCTAGCTCTGCTGAGGCTCCTTTTATTAGCAGAAGTCAACAAATGGAAACAGTAGTGAAACCACCCTGAACTTAACGTATTTCCATCTAAGCACATTTCCAGCATTAGCAAATACACGTGTCAGCGGGTGTTTCCCTCAGATGTTCCCCCGATACTTGATTACGTCCCCGGTCATGCTCCAGCCAAGCGTTATGTCTAACAAACAAATTGTGAGAGGAAAAAAGGTCAGGGGAAAAACCCTGTTTTCTAGCCAAGAAGGCAAAAGGTCAGGGAAAGCAGGTGCAACGCTCCTTGACGTACTGTTGCACGTCTGGTGCGAGGTTTGCCTTCGCAAAGCAGAGTGATACCTCCACATGGGGCCTTATATCAAACGGCAGCAGGTACACCCATTTTACATTTTGAGCAGAAAATCATATATATCCCCCTAATTACTGGCATCCAGTTGTTCTCATTGGGTTCTCAACCTCTGCCATAACTCCCCTGAAATAAAGGCTAAAATCTGTTTCAAGTTAGTAAAGTTCAGCTGGCAAGTGACTCTTCCGAACATTACCTGTGAACTGCTGGAACTTCATAGATCTCTGGAATTATTTAGCACATGACATAACCATTGGGTTAGATCTATGTGTCCGCAAAGTGCACATTATATTTTCCTCCCTGCATAGGCAGAGGCAAAAGTTGCCCGTGGGGTTCTGTCATCATTTCCCTTTATGGGGTTGGCCTTCTAACTTTCGGAACTATACACATGTGAAAATGCCATGTTATTAGAGAGAGTATTGACATTTATTAAAATTGCTGCCTGATCTTCCCCATCGTAAAGCTAAGGCCTCCTGCTTCCTAATGGATAAGATGCTATGGCACGCCGTTGGAATAGAGGAATATTCATTTCCACGATGCACGGAGGCAGAGCGTTTCACAGTGTAGGAACTAGCCTGTTGTTGTTGTTTAGTCATTTAGTCGTGTCCGACTCTTTGTGACCCCATGGACCAGAGTACACCAGGCACTCCTGTCTTCCACTGCCTCCCACAGTTTGATCAAACTCATGCTGGTAGGTTCGAGAACACTGTCCAACCATCTTGTCCTCTGTTGTCCCCTTCTCCTTGTGCCTTCCATCTTTCCCAACATCAGGGTCTTTTCCAGGGAGTCTTCTCTTCTCAAGAGGTGGCCAAAGTATTGGAGCTTCAGCTTCAGGATCTGTCCTTTGATCTTCTTGCAGTCCATGGGACTCTCAAGAGTCCCCTCCAGCACCATAATTCAAAAGCATCCATTCTTCAGCGATCAGCCTTCTTTATGGTCCAGCCTACTTCATTTCAAATGTAACATTGACATTTGTTGCTCCAGCCCACTCTCCTCTCCAGCTCTTTCATCGCTGGCATGTGGCCCTTGGATGGTTCTCCAGAAGGAAATGTGGCCCTCAGGCTGGAAAAGATTTCCCGCTCCGGCTTTAGTATAAAGAGATTTTGTCCTGCCAGAATGCGATGGCTGAACATGGAGCATCTGCTGTATCCCCCAAAGACCAGCTGTATTTCTGGTTGGAAAATGCTTGGACTTAATAATAGATTCTCCCCCTAGTTTCTGAGACCAGAAGTTGGCCTTGCAACAACCATTTGCTGGCCTAGAAATGCCGTGTGCTTTGTGAAATGCAAGGCAGGTGGTCAGCCTAATGTTATCTATAACCTTATTCAATGCCTTCAAGAGTTCTGGCATCTGTTTCGCCTGTCCTTTAATTACAGTTGTTTGGTTATGGAGTGATGGAATAAAAATGACAGATTGCAGTGTTCCTCAATGTAACAAATAATCTACAGGCATGATCAAAGTTGCTGTTAATTATTGCCAGTTTCTTTGTGTCGTGCTTTTGATCATTATTTCCTCCCCATGAAGATCTCTGACTTCCAGGCAAAAGAGAGAGAGGGGGAGAAAAAACACATTGTGGATTTTTGCAGTTATAGATCTTGCTTTTGTTGTTTTTAAATTACATAATGCATTGGGGCTACAGAAAAATTAAGTGTTAGTTTGCTTTTGATAAATTGAACCCAAAGTCTTGTGTGATGTAGCTGTCACTTCATTAAACATCTAGAAGACGGTACTTGCAAAACAAGCTGTCTTGGAGAAGATCAATGTTTTGTGATGTAGTTAGCTAATAATTCAATTTCTTCATCTTTAAATGTAATTAGGAGAGAGAATTCAAGAAACACAAAGGCTCATGAGGAATGGGCAGGTTGTGCCAGGCAGCGTTGATGCATGGCAGGGACAGGAAACTTGTGGCCCTGCGGACGTTCTTAGGGGACAACTCACATAATCAGTGGCCATTGGTCATGTTGGCTGGGGCTGATAGGAGTTGGGGTCCATCAACACCTGAATGGTGGCAGATTCCCTGCTCCCTACTTCCTTCCACACCTATGTTTTTTCCATGTAGGAGGAAGGATTGTTCTGTACCTAGGAGGCCGCAGTTGACTGCAGCTCAACAGTCAAATACTGTGGTCTACTAGGTATGGGACAATCCTTTAAGGATTGTCTCTCTTCTCATGGCATTTCAGTTCACTAGTTCTGCATCAGGCTGCTCCCAGACCAAATACAACTGCAGGCGTGGAGCATCTTCAGCACCACCTCCATTTTAATGTTTTGAATATTTTGAGGGGGGGGGTTAAAATTGCATTTGATGCACTATCTGTATGCATGGTTTATCCCTGCTATATAAGGTGACAGAGGTGCACACACAGTTCTGATCACGATCGGTCACAGACATGTCCGTTTGCTGAACGAGCACTGATGTTGTAAGTTTTCCTGTGAACAAAATACAGTGAACATTAGCACTATGCTGACCATGTAGGTCATCTTTTTGTTGTTGTTGCAAGCTTTGCAAGTGAAGCTGAAAGCTTCATAATCTTTGTTTCAGTTGTCAAGAAAGCCTCTGGGAGGTGACTGGCACCCTGACTGAGCCCAGGTTGCCTCCTCCTAAATCTGGTCCTGGTTCTGCACACTAAATTGAATTCTAGGCATGGAAACCAAGCCATAGAAGAGGGCATCTGCTTGTTCATAATGCTATAGGTCTCATGAGACAATAACTACAATGAATGCTCTTATTATACACTACTTCTCCCTCCTACATCGCCATTTAATTGGAATTTTCTTTGAACCCAAGAAAGAGACTTTTTGCTGAATTTCCCCCTCCCACCTTCCCTGAAATCTGAAACGGTGCCTCTGATTGCAAAAACGATGTGTTGAGGTCCGGAATAGAAGATTATCAATTTCTTTAGTTTACTTTCCCATGGCTGTCTTTACATCACCTTCAAATCTCAAACTTAATTATTTTCGATGACTTGACCCTAACCTCTCTCCACATCACAAAGAACCTTTAATGTTTGCAACCATTAGCAACCTCTGCGAAGAGGGGAAAAATCCAGAACTCTCTAGGATAACAGTGTAGATGCATTATATTACTTCATGGAGCACCGTTAAGCACACACGTCGGCACTGCCAAAGGAATAATTGAGATTCATAAGAAAACCCCAGAAATCGCTTGACTCCTGATCCCTCAACTCCTGTTTCCCCCTTTCACTTAAAATCTTACTGGCCAGCAGTGGATGTAGTGGCAATACAGAGGAAAAGGGAAGGAGGGAGGTCTATCCTCACTGTGTTCTGATGTACCATATAACAGCACTTCAGGATGAAAGCCCAAGAGCCCATGGGAAATATTCAGCAAAATGCGAGGGACAGCCATTCATATGAAATAAAAAAGAGGGACGTGGGTGGCGCTGTGGGTTAAACCACAGAGCCTAGGACTTGCTGATCAGAAGGTCAGTGGTTCAAATCCCCATGACGGGGTGAGCTCCCGTTGCTCGGTCCCTGCTCCTGCCAACCTAGTAGTTCGAAAGCACATCAAAGTGCAAGTAGATAAATAGGTACCGCTCTGGCGGGAAGGCAAACAGCATTTCCATGCACTGCTCTGGTTCGCCAGAAGTGGCTTCGTCATGCTGGCCACATGACCCAGAAGCTGAATGCCGGCTCCCTCGGCTAGTAAAGCGAGATGAGCGCCGCAACCCCAGAGTCGGTCACGACTGGACCTAATGGTCAGGGGTCCCTTTACCTTTACCTTATGAAATAAAAAATTGCACTCAAGGACACCATTGATGTGGTGGCTAAACCTATGGTCCATCTCTTCTGCCTCCCAACATTAAGAATCAATCAGGCTGTTTGTATGTATAGGCCCATCCTGGTTTCTGTATCTTGGTCACACTAGAGTGTGATGGAATGATGCAAGGGCGAGATAGAATGTTGAGAGTAGGCTTTTATTCCTATCAATGTCAGGCGTGAGATTCTACAGTGATCACTGAGATACTGGTAATGGCTCATCACCTCTACTGATGAAGACCCTGGCTATAAAGTGAGGGGGGGGAGAGAATGAAAAGTCAAAGCTTGTCGAAATTTTAATATGCAGTGGAAGCTGAAGTAGGATTTAGAAATATCTAAGTGGGAACTCTGGAGTTTCCAACCCCTCTCAAATTCAACTAGATATCTTCAGTTACTCATGTTTAGATCCCATTGGGATTGCTGAAGGCTTATTGGCATTTTGTAATACTTGGGTGTCTTTACAAATATACAGGTGGAACATAGCTGGAGGTGCATGATATAGCATGATATAACATGTGCATTGTACACTTGCACAACAAAACATAATTATATATAAAAAAGTGTACAAACATTGTTTTCTTGTCCTTGCCCCTGCAATAGACTAGTTAGGTAGGCCATTATCCGTCCTATTTTGCAGGTGAAGACAGGGTCACTGAGATTGTCTTGGCACATAGACATATAGAAAGCCTGTGGCCTATAAGCAGTATTTGAGAACAGGATTCCACCATCCAACTTCCGTTTTTCCATTGGATCTCACTCACTGAACATTTGTGTATAAATAGTAAATCTTGAAGCCTTCTAGTCCTTGAACTGGTGGCACTCTGACCATATTACCTGTGTGCTGCATTCCATGCATAAACAGTGACGGTGTATTACTAGCTGGTATTTGTAAGGTTGTAATAGAATCAAGATGAAGTAGCCTTCTTCTCTAGTTGTGATGGTCAGATTAGTTTATTTCTGTTCTGGGTCAGTTTTGCCAACATTCAATCACAGGTCTGTTCCATTCCATTTTGTTGCGAGTTTTTTTTTTTTAAAAATGCACCAAAAATCACATTTAAATTGCATGCGGTTTGTATGCATCTTCCCCAAAATACATCATATTTTTTTTTTGCATTCTAATGCATGTTCCCTTCAAATACACATGCATGCATCCCCCCTCCAAAATACACATTTTTTTGCATGCATTCATTTTGAACTGAAGCGACATTGCAAAATTCAGAGAAACATACAATCTGGCTGATAGCCGCGTTCCAATCCGCAAAGACGACTAGTATCAGCAGTTAGGTCAGCTCACTTCAAAATGCAAATGGAACAAATTTCTTCTTCACACCTGCCTTGTAGCATCTACCAGGTGGCTATTCCTAGGAGGAACTGGTAGCTGGGCAGGGTATCAAACACAAATCTTACCCTTGTTGGACCCACAGTGATAGCTCTACCAGCAACTGCAGTGGACTTGGGATTTTCTGGTTAGCAGTTAAGGGGAGAGTTATGGGTTGTTTTACAGAGGAAGAAGTCTTTAGCGTATTGTAAAACTGGGGCATTTGGATCCGTTGGGTCCTTCTTGCTGTTTTCTGCGCACATGGTTGTAAATGGTGTCCAATACACTAATGAATGAGGCCCCAAGTACCCTTGTTGGTGCTTAAGCACCAGATGGTGCCGTATACCTTATTGGTCAACAGAGCAGGATTACAATGAAGACAAATTGCGCTAATAAAGTAGAACACACTTGTGAATTCTGAATAAGGCTATGTACACAGTATGAGCCTATCACTCTTATATATAAAAAAGTGAGTGGTGGGGGAAACAATCTGATGTAAGCATAAGGGCAATCCCTGTGCTAGGTAGATGTAAACAAAGCCTTGGGGTTAACAGGAAAAGGATAACCTATATTAGAATATTTGAAAACAAATACATAAAACAGCCAGCGTGTTGTGAATGCTAATAGCGACTAGGCTGCATGTTTTCTCCAGCTGCGAATCTGGGATATGGCAGCAAAATTAGAGACTGCAGTTATAATGGAGCATTTGATTTGCAATTAATTTTAATTTGACAATTACAAAGGTAATTGATTTAGGAACATAAGAAGAGCCCCAGAGAATCTAGATGCTGCCAAACTGCTGCTCCAGTCCTGGGAGATGGTTTGCATCGTATGAAATATCCCCACCGGCAGGTTCATTCGCAAGATGTGCCCTTGAGCCCAGGAAACACAGGAAAGAGCAGGGTGCTACAAATTTTGCTTTCCTGTTTCCCAGATATTTATTTATTTGATTTGCATCCCACTTTTCCTCCAAGGAGCTCAAAATGGCATTTACGGTTCCCCCTTCCCCATTTTATCCTCACAACAACTCTATGAGGTAGGTTAGGCTAAGAGACGATGACTTGCCCAAGGTCACCCAATGGGCTCCATGGCTGAGATGGGATTTGAACCCTGGTCTCCCAGGTCCCGGTCCAACATTCCAACCACTGCACTACACTGGCTCTCACAAAATTAGAAATCTGTGTGTTTGGGTTTCAGGTGGATCTCAGGTAAGAAGAGGTTGTATACTTAGGGTTGCTATTGATGAACTTGCCCCACACTGATTCTCCCCTGCTAAAATGTGTGACCAAATGTGTGACCATTTGCTCAGGGCAAGGGACCTGCTGCTATCTAAACCTAAGTGTTAGGTTATCAAGTACTTACAAAGTGCTTCTTCTGGAAACTCTCTTATGACAGATGCATCCAGTGCAGCATTTTCTACCTGGGAGCAGAACTCCAGGATCTCAGGTGGAGTTTTGTTGTATCACCTCCTACCTGATACACTTGTTCAGCTGGAGATGCAAGGGGTTGAACCTTGGACATCCTGTCTCCAAAGCACATGCTCTACTCCGAGCCACGGTCCCTCTCCCAATTGGACCACAAAGCTTTTTTTGGTCCCTTCCAACCCCATAAGCCTATGTCTTACAGAACAACATTGTAACAGGTTGCATTTAGTTTGTCATTTCCATTGGAAGCCTCCCATTAGATTCTTCCTAGGAGAGCAGTCCCTGTCTGATGCCATTTGGACAACTTACCTGATCAGTCAGTCTTGTTCAATTAAGAGAGCTGCCAATAAGGAGCGAACGCTAAATGTCAGAAAACAGTAGTGGAAACAGCCCCCATCAAAGGGCACGTTAAACTAGTGTCTCTCACATACAAACCATTTCAGCTGTGCGTGAGTGATAAGTGGTTTGGACATTGGGAAAATGCCTCATCTAGAGGGATCTGAATATATAAACACATGAACACACACACACACACACACAAGCTTCACTGCTGGCAGAACTACCAGAATTGCACTGCAGACAGATTTAATTTAGCTTGTGCTTGGCAAATCTTTACCATTCAAGATGGACAAGTCAAAGGAAAAAGGGCAGAGCACGGGAACAACTCTAATGAGTTCTCCTGCTGCAGATATAGATGGCAGATAATGCCGTTACAAGTTTCAGCTGCCTTGATTGTTGTGAATGGACCTGTCACTCGGCAACTGATGGACAATCCAGGACTTGACGAAAGGTCTTTATGTCCCTTAATGGATGGAAATCTCTTTTCATCCTTTCAGAGCAGGGATGGGAAATCTGTGGCCCTCCACATACTGCTGGACCACAATATACTTTGCCACTGACCATTGGGAGTTCAACAACAACTAGAGGGACAAAGGTACCCCTATCTCTTTTAATAATAATAATAATAATAATAATAATAATAATAATAATAATAATAATTTATACCCTCCCCATCTGGCTGGGTTTTGCCAGCCACTCTGGGTGGCTTCCAGCAGAATATTAAAATACAATGATTCATCAAACATTAAAAGCTTCCCTAAACAGGGCTGCCTTCAGATGTCTTCTAAAACTCTGGTAGTTGTTGTTCTCTTTGACATATGATGGGAGGGCGTTCCACCGGGCAGGTGCCACTACCGAGAAGGCCCTCTGCCTGGTTCCCTGTAACTTCATTTCTCGCAGTGAGAGAACCACTAGAAGGCCCTCAGTGCTGGACCTCAGTATCCGGGCAGAATGATAGTGGTGGAGACACTCCTTCAGGTATACTGCCTTCCGCTAGTGGGAGCTGTGTTAGCTGCAGGAAACACACTTGCTGCAAGAAAGAGAGGGCTGCAGGAAAGCAGTAAATTAATCCACACAAACACAATTGCAGTAGTTGTTTATTTCTTTGACATCTGATGGAAGGGCATTCCACAGGGCGGGTGCCACTACTGAGAAGGTCCTCTGCCTGGTTCCCTGTAACTTGGCTTCTTGCAGTGAGGGAACTGCCAGAAGGCCCTCAACGCTAGACCTCATTGTCTGGGCAGAACAATGGGGGTGGAGACGCTCCTTCAGGAATATCTTTGCCCCACGAATGATAAAAGTACAGGAGTCCAACAGGAGAAAAGAAATATAGAACCTTGCCAACAACAAAAGTGTATTAAAGTTTTCCCAGTCTTCCAGCATATCACCGACCTTATTTTAAACTAATGAATATGGATTTTACTGTTTTCACAGTGTGGAATAGTTTTTATTGGCCTTCTGATTTAATGTGCCATTGACTTAACTTTGCAATGGTTCTTCCTCTTCTTTGAAAGTTGCAAGTAGCATACAACACCCACCCACCCACCTTTCAAATATGAGACATGACCAATCGCAAGATCCAGATTCCGCCTGTGCATTTTGTGACCAATGAGACGTTCCAAATATGGATTGAGTCTCTGACTTTGTGATTTGAGCCACTCTTTTAATAAAAATGCACAGCCAGAGACGAATCAATTAGGTGAGTGTCTGACATGCCCAGTGCTCTCAGCGCCGATAAAAACCCACGTGGAGAAAGCAAGAGGATGAATCTACTTTGCATAAATTTCCAATTGCATGAAAGTTATGAGTCATCATTGACTTTGTGTTTGGCTCCCCCAGTTGATACATGGGCAGTTGTGTACAGCCTACTTCCTGGTGACAGATCACAGGCAAATGGAGTAGAAAAGGGGAAAGCAGGCTAGTCAGTGGAAGGAAGGTAGATTTGTGGTCTGAGATCCTGAGACCTTGTTTGGAGCATGTGACTTTATTCACTAATGCATTACTAAAAATAGAGACTCATTATCCAAGAATGTTCTATTGTTGCTTATGTGCATGAAGGATATGGGTATGAATTTGCAATTCATGCAGCATCTGAAATTGAAATTTTACAACTTCAAACTGGTGCAATCCATTCTCTGGAGATGAGTTCTTGTGATCAGGAACCCGGTTGCCTGGGACCCTATTTGCCTGAAGATCTAGGCACAAAGCACATGCTCCACCACTGAACTATCACCATTCCCTTTCTTCACTGAACACTAAGCCGCCTTATACCCGATCAGATTATTTGCCCGTCTGTTCTATTCTAGTCAGAGAGTCTTGCTCAGGTGTGTTTTCCATCACCTGCATCTTTTTAACCAGAGACGTTTCCTTTTAACCTTCAGAACTACAAGCCAATCAGAGCATGAATTACCTCAGCAAGGATCATGCCAGTCTGGCTGGTTGCTAGGCAACACCTCCACCACCAACCTTGGTCGGCCTGTCAACAGAATTAACTCTTAGGTTACTAACTGACCTCTGCTGTTGCACTTACAGCAGGAACTTCAGATCTTTTGCATGCAAAGTGAATACTCTACCACTGAGCAATGATACTTTTAAACAATGCCATAGAATTCCTCCATGCTTAAGTACTTACCCATCGTAAGTAGGGTAACAATAACCAGACATTTCAAGCATTGAAAGTGTTCAATGCCTGAACTTCATGGCTCCGTTGAATGGGGAGCATTTATACAGCTGTTAAATAGGGATGAATGATGGCGATTTCAAACCTCCTGGTCAGAAAGCTTTATCAAAAAAGAACAGGGGGAAATGGAGACATTCACTGTTACTTTGCACCAGCTGAAGATGTGTTCTGAAGACGTCTTTGTCACTGTGCAGAAAAGGCGCCGTCATTTTATTTGTGTGAGAGAGTCATATTTTGATTTCTTGCTGTGTATTACTCATTTCCGGATTGGTTCATAGACTGTGCTATTATCCACCATTTTCAGTACCGAAAGCTCTGATCTCATGACAGACTAGAAGCCCAAGGAGGAGCATTGACAGATATTACAGCGTGACTTTATTCATAACCTTTTACACAATATAGCAATTTATCCTGGCTATGCTTTCCCCCCCTTCCAATATTCTTTTTGATTTTATTTTTCGAAAGACCCTGTTTTGACACCATTTATTTATAAAAGCCTCATTTTGGGCTCAGTAGGGACATTTTTGCAAAGTGAAGTGATTCTATCCAGTAACGGCCTGCTCACTCTAATATCCTGGGTATTATGGCGTGTAGGATATAAATTAAGTTACATTCTGTGCTGCTGAGATGCTGTACTATGAAAGGTTTATTTTATTTACAAAAACCTCTGAGTCAGCGTCGTACTCTGACACACGGCACCTTAATGTTCCCCATATATGCAGTCAAAGAGCATTCACCCATTTTCGCTAAATATGATCAACGCGCATATTCTTCTGGTGCAAATTTGTTAGGCATTGTAGGTTAATAATAATTGCATTTTCCAGATGTCAGCCCTCTTAAGATGCAGTACCCCTCTACTTATTTAACAACGAGTTGATGCAGAGGCCAAAAGTGTACTTCAGCTCTTAACAGCCCAGCCCATCCTTCAGTTTCTGTTAGTGTTGCCGCCACAGTGTCTGGCCTAATTAATATACAACACATTAATGGATTTTCTCCCAGCGTCCTAAAAAAAGAAGAGGAAAGGGGAGGGGGAAGTGCCAGGTGAATTTAAAACTGGCTTTTATCAAAGCCGTCTTTAAATTCATTGAAAAGCAGGAGTCTTTCTGCTGATACCCACCAAATACCCGTCTCTCGTACTTGCTGACTCCTCTTCGTTTTAACATGCTGTAAACAGGAATTTTAGTAGAGGTGTGATGCTCACCACTTTCAGGATTTAGTCGATTTTGCTGATATGGCGTGACACCTATATAGCTTCCTAGATCTCCAGGAGAGCAGGGCGGAGGGGGGGGGCATTCTCTGTAGGGTGGTGTGTTTTTTTTGAAAAGGGCAAAAATGGAGAGGGATTGAAGTTCTCTCAGAAAATACCGTATTTTTTGCTATATAAGACTCACTTTTTCCCTCCTAAAAAGTAAGGGGAAATGTGTGTGAGTCTTATGGAGCGAATGCAGGCTGCACAGCTATCCCAGAAGCTGTTTTTCTGGCTTCTGAGATTCAGAATATTTTTTTCCCTTGTTTTCCTCCTCCAAAAACTAGGTGTGTCTTAGGGTCTGGTGCGTCTTATAGAGCAAAAAATATGTAAGTGCTTTCAGGTGCTTTGTCAAATTTACTGAAGCTGAGCCCGATGACTCAAATATGGAAGTATTGAGATAATTTTGGACCAGATCAGCTTATACTTTTGTCCAGATCTGTACTCCTACACATGGTTAACTCAATGTATGCCTTATCAGCTAAATATCTGGCATGTGGCCCCTTTAAGAGAAAAAGTGATGATCTGGAGAGCTGACTTGTAGGTGTGTTCTGGCTGGAGAGGTTGGTTACTTCTCTGTGCAGGCTCCTACGCCTCATCAGAGTTTGTTTAAGCACTAATTCAGCTTGTAGAGAGTTTCTATATCAGGTTTAGGGGATCATTGGGCATCCAAAAGTTGCTGAACTACAGCTCCCATCAGCCCCAGTAAGCATGGCCAGTGGCCAGGGATGATGGGAGGTGTTCTTCTTCTTCTTCTTTGGTGATCACTTGTAGCTGAGTAAGATTGTCTTCCATAAACATGGTTTTAACAGTGGGTCCATAAGTGACTGTGGAGGCCAATTCTAGATCCACACGCCCTTCCACAGTGGGGACATTGGTTTCTGGGCGGGAGTTGATCATGTTGTGGATTTGCCAAGCGTGCCTTCCTCTTAGCACATTTCTCCCTTGTGTCCTGAGTTTGAGTGTCTTCAAAGCCCATGACACCTTTGGTAAAGGCTGTTTTCCAACTGGAGCGCTCGCAGGCCAGTGTTTCCCAGTTGTCGGTGTAGCTCAGCAACATCTGGAAGGCCACAGCTTCTTCATAATTGCTCTACACAAAGAATTGAACGCAGTCAGGAACTAGACCATGTCTTCCAACCCAACCACCCCCTCTGTTTGATCCACCTTTGATGCTGCTGACTGTCCAAACACGGGCATAAGATTTTTTTAAAGTTGTATGTGCAGAAAACGAAAAGCGGACAAGCCCAGGATTTCAGTTGGTATATCAACCGTGCAACCTGGATTTAGTTGTATTTACACCTTTAAGAACATCTATGCCCCCACATGGATGCCTGTTGGTAGGGCTGGCCCAATATATTTTGCTGCCTGAGGCGAAAGACAATATGGTGTCCCACTCAACCGGACTGGCAGCTGAATATTTCAGTACTGGCAAGAGGAGAATGGCCTCCATTGAACCTGGGCTAGTTATTGGAGTGGAGGTGGGACTGGCCAGGCCACAAGGCACACACAGCTCTGTCTTCCAGCAGGGGGATACAGTCAGCTATTTCCTGTAGAAATTGCCAGGGGACTGCTGCCACTGCTGGTCCACAACATCTGCTACCTAAGGCACCTCACTCTGCCTAATGGTAGAGCTGGTCCTAGCTATCAGCTTCAGAGGAAATACTAGGTAGGGTGGGAAGGAGATGTGCATGGGAATGGATCAAGCTAAGGCACAATCCTTTGCAATGTTCCACTTTAGCAGCTCCTTCCCTGAACTACTTTTTAAAACACCTCTAGCATTAGACCTGCCAGAGGGAAAATTGAGAGTGGGAAAAATACTATGTGTGCTCCAGGAGCTGGTAAAACTGAGCAGCTAAAGTCAGGCTATAAGCGTTAAAACTTTTTCCAATGTACTTTTGGACGGTGATCTCAGAACGCTGTCAAGGACGCATACCTTGATGGTGGTAATTTTACTTAAGTTTCCCTTCCCACATTTTGAGGTGTTATCTCTGCCCTGGAAGAAAGCCCTTTTCTTAATTTCTGTGTGTAACAGGGCAGCAGGCTGGAGCCGCTCAGTGCTGTAGGAAAGGAAGGCACTCTGTACATACTCAGTGGTGCTTCACTTTATCGCTTCGTATCTTTCCTTTAAGGCAGTGTTGGCCAGACTTGGCCTTCCAGCTGTTTTGGGACTACAATTCCCATCATCCCTGACCACTGGTCCTGTTAGCTAGGGATGATGGGAGTTGTAGTCCCAAATCAGCTGGAGGGCCAATTTTGGCCATCACTGCTTTAAGGCAATGGAAGAGTCAAAGATTGGAGAGAGGATTCCTAAATAGATGTGGCTAAAGAGGGAAGGTGGGGCTAAAGATCAACACTATTTATTTACTTATTCATTCGTTTCATTTCTATCCTGCCTTTCATCCATTTTCAGTCCATGTTCCACCTCTGACGTAGGAGACATCTGGGAGAATTAGATGGGCAGAATTACTGGAAGACAGTCCTTAAGTGACCCTGGATGGGACATTGTGTCTCTGAACTGCAGGCCTGGGCCCTCTTGGATGGATTGAGTCAATTGCTTTAAGGATCTCCAAGAGACATTGAGTACTTATACAGATTTTGTAGAGACTTATGCTGCCTTTTCTGAGTCCTGTTCTGCACGCTTGTTGTTTTTCCCTATTAATGTTCTCATTGGAAATTTGACAACAACAAATGTGCAAACAATGTTATATTACAATGAAAACATTTACAGATATGGCATCTTTATAGTTGCTTGCTCTTTTTGTATGCAAGTGGATACAGGACAGGGGTGGGGGGGCGGTCCAGGTGCCATCATGGAGGGGGGTGACAAATTATTAAGGAACAATTACTGCCCTTCTAGGGCAGTTAATAAAAAACTTTTTTCAATAAAATGCCTGCTCCAAAGGTCTTACCCTACTACACTAGGGATTATATAGCTATATACGAAATTTCATGCATATCAGTTAATATCTTGACCCTCCTCCACAAAAATAGCTGTTTACTTTTCCTATGTCGTGAAGGCTGAAATTTCAATTCAGTGGAGCAGGGTCAAGATATTAACTGATATGCATGAAATTTCAGATCTAGCTATATAATCCCTAGTTAGATAAGAGCTTTGGAGCAGGCATTTTCAAAAAAAGGTTGAGGAATGGTCTAGTTGTCAAAAATTATCTTCCCCCCAACTCCAGTCTCCGGTGTTGTGTGTCCTGGCTGAGGGAGACAATAGAGGACGGATGGCCATTGGTCAGGGATGGTCTAGTTGAGATTCCTGCATTGCCCCAGGGGTTTGGCTAGATGATCCTCAGAGGTACCTTCCAAGTCTACAATTCTCTGGTGCAGGCTTGTGCAGAGTTTTAGGTACAAGTTGGATGCAAGGGGTGCACAGGATTGCAGCCCATCTTATGCACCGTCGGCTCAGAAATAAGTCCCACTGATCACGATGAGACTAGATTGCTGCTGCGCAGTCCTGTTTTTTTAAATAAATGTTTTCCTTTTCAGATAACCCAGAGCATGGTGAAATCACAATAAATAAAACCTCCCCTTCTGAAGTTTCAAGCACTACAACACAGTGGCGTAGTGTGGGGGGTGCAGGGGGGCCCGGCCGCACCGGGCGCAACATCTGGGGGTTAGGGTTAGGGGGCGCAAATCCACGGGTTAGGGGGCGCAAATTACTTGCCTTGCCCCGGGTGCTGACAACCCATGCTACGCCACTGCTACAACAGGTTCCACATAATATCTGTACTGCATTGTTTACTGTGACAGCACCTGCCCTTTGGAACTCCTCGCCTATTGCAACAAAGCACGTGCATTTGCTGGACTCTTTTCGGGCACCTGCTAAAAGCATTCTTCTTTAGGCAAGCATACCTAGATTCTTAGGAAGTTGAAGTAATTTTAATTTTAATATTTTAGCTTTTGTATGTTTTAAGATAGGATTGTTAATTTTTCTTGATTTTACTGCTGTGGTGTTTTGTTGTTTTTTTGGTAGACCACTTTGCAGGTTTTTTAAAAATAAATTTTATTAAACAAACAAACAAACAAACAATAAATAAATAAATATAAATAAAGTAACACAAGCCAAAACACAATCCATCCTGTAGATTTAAGTATCTGTCCATAGTTGCCTACTTGTTATCAGAGGCCCAGAATCCACATTCCTTTGTAAGAAAATATGAAATAACGTAAAACCATTTTTGCAGCCCCCCCCCCAAATCCATGTGTGTGGGGGGGAGGGGTGACAAGAAATTTTCCGCACTGGGTACCACCTGACCTTCCTACGCCTCTGAGCGGATAGGGCCACTTACCTGATCTCCTAACAGGTAAGTTCCTCTGCTGTTTAGCAGTAAGTAGCGGGGTGGCAGCAAGATGGTCAGCATGGTGCAAACACACAGACAGAACCTACCGGGTGCTTTGGTCAGTGTATTTGCACCATGTTTACCTTCTTGCCATCTCTCTCCTCTCCTCTCCATTCAGGTAAGAAGCAGTGACTCAGCTGTTGGGAGGTCAGTCTCCCACTATGTCGCCTGGGCCTGCCTTCCACAGCACCCTACACATTTATGGCACTTACTGTGGTCCCAGAGAGATAATGCAGATCAAAATTGAAATCTAGGGCACATAGATTGCCAGGGAAATAGTGAGTTTACCAATTTACTCCGAACATCTGATAGACCCGATGAAACAAAGGCTGCAATCTTTGGAGCCTCTGTAGCCATTAGCTGGGAGAGCTTGTCATCACTGTTTTCCTTCTATACTGCTTTTTTGGTTAAGATACCAAAACAGGTTAATACAAAAAGGAATGCAATAAAACCACAGAATATATAATACAGAAGCACAACGATTAAATGACTAAATAAAAATACAAAGAAGCAAAAACTCAGGCACACCATGCTCCACACTTTATAAATTCATGAGTTGCATTTCTGCTCTCATGACAAACACAACTGCTGCCCGTCTACAGTTGTCTACTTGATAGCTTTCTCCCTGGAAACAGATACAGCTGTGGCAAAGGCCTTACAGTTGGTCTCCAGGATGGGGCTAGCTGGTTCAACCTTCTGGCTCCTTAGTTGATTGAAATAAGCCCTCAGCTCAGCTGCTGAGATGTCAAGGAATGCTGTCATGGTTGCAGAAAGCAGAGAGTAGATAACCAACCAACTAGTCTTCTGGATCAAGCATACTCCTTCCTTAGGCTTCATGGCCTTACATTCTGAGGACTCTGGGCAGATTTTTCAGTTGTAAAACAGCTCCACATTTACAGCGTCTTGAATCATATTGACACCCTCACATTTCAGCATCAGCACACATCATTCTCCAACAGCTGCTATATTGCCTCAGGACCTTGGCAGGGTTCAACTCTTGCGGTTACTCTCTGCTCCCTTCAGTGAATGGTAGGCAGTCCCCAGAGGTGGTCTGAGAGCTGCCGTTTTAATTTCCCACAACGTGCCTAAGGCATTGTGGGAAATTACTCTGAGGCATTGTGGGAAATTAAAACAGTAGCTCCCAACCTACCAGTAGGGGTTGCCTGGATTGTACAGAATGGAGGATACCGGTGAGTAATTCACCAACAGCTCTGTTCTCATGAGGTAACTGAACAACCGGGGTATTTGCCTAGAAGTCCCAATATGGAGCAAAAACAGCTGTGGTATCCAGGGCTGGTCTGAGGTTGTGGTCCAAGTAAGCAAAAACAAAAGGTCAGGTCAAAGACAAAGTCAGGTGACTCCAAGGTTGTGTTCTAATGAATGTGGGCAAATGAAGTCATAAGCAAGAGACAGGTCAGGGGCAGTCCATGGTCAGGCTCAGAGTAGGCAGAAGATCCAGTGGGTGAAGAACAATGGATATTATTCTGACAACTCTTCCAGCCTAGCACTGGTTGTTGTTTTTTTCCAGTTGGAGCTGCTGAAAATACACTCTGATCTCAGCTGACCCCTCTCAGCTACCCTCATCCACATGCATCCTTCAGTGGATGGTCTTACTCCTGAGGAGACATTTACTCCCAAGGATTGCATGCCTGCCATTGGGCACTTCTCTTGATGGGGAAGGGTTCTGTGTGGAATTTGAGGCATTGTCTGACCATTCAACTTGGGATCCATCTAGTTCATCACCCTTTGTGCAGACAACCCCCTCCTTAGCTTTGCCTAAGGACCCTGGCTGTTCACCCCCATATTGAGCCTGATCCAGGCCTTGGCCAGGGTCTCCAGGTCATCTTCTGATGAGGAATCCCTCAGCTGAAACATGACAAGGCCCCTTAACTCTGAAAGCTGAACTTATTACTTGTAGAGATAGGAGGACAGAAAAATTAGCATTACTGTTGTTGTTAGTGTGTCACTGCTTATTTTTCAGAGGAAGTGTCCTCTAATGTGAAGATATTAGATTAGGGAAGGGGGGGGGGGCGTTCTTTACAATACTATAAATCACTCTTCCCCAGTTGTCAAAGGGAGTTGTCATTTTAATTCTGTTCTCTGGCCTATTCCTCTTTTCAGTTTTGTTTTGTTTTTTTTTTTTTTTGCCTTTTAGTGGAGCACAATGGAAAACAGGATGGTTCGTTGCATGCCTAACTTACTCAAATTACTCTAATGCCTCTGGGGAGACTTGGCATTTAAGAGAAAGGAATTTGCGTATGTCACCGAGAGGCTAGAGGTCATGGAAAAATGGATGTCTCCCTCCATGGGGTGGTTGGGGAAAAGAGGGAGTAAACCACAAAAGAATATTTCCTGTACAAAATAGAACTGATTCAGCCGACAGACTAGTAAAACAGGGACTAATGGTTCATGGTGAAACCCTCTGATGTTAATTTTGCTCTAGGTGGCTTAGTTTGGTCAGAATTTTAGAATATACTTCCTGATTTAATGCTAAATACATTACTTCTGGTACACGAGCCACCATAGACTCATCTACCCATGTACTATCTGAAACCAAAGGGGTGCATTGGTTTCCAGATGTGAAATACATTGGCAGTGTTTTCAGCTCTCCTACCCCACCAGATCGGGACGCGGGTGGCGTTGTGGGTTAAACCACAGAGCCTAGGACTTGCTGATCAGAAGGTCGGCGGTTCGAATCCCCGTGATGGGGTGAGCTCCCGTTGCTCGGTCCCTGCTCCTGCCAACCTACCAGTTCGAAAGCACGTCAAAGTGCAAGTAGATAAATAGGTACCACTCTGGCAGGAAGGTAAACGGCGTTTCCGTGCGCTGCTCTGGTTTGCCAGAAGCGGCTTAGTCATGCTGGCCACATGACCTGGAAGCTGTACGCCGGCTCCCTTGGCCAATAAAGCGAGATGAGCGCTGCAATCCAAGAGTCGGCCACGACTGGACCTAATGGTCAGGGGTCCCTTTACCTTTACCCCACCAGATGAGATACAGATGGCTGCCCCATCTCTCCTCCAGAGGAGGCTGACAGCAGCAAAAGGCAAACGTTGGGGAAGGTAGTGGTGGTCAGTCTCTTCCCCACCTCTGGGTCCCCAGATGTTATTGGACTACAACTCCCATCATCCCTGAGCTCTGGCCTTGCTAGCTGATGGTGATGGGAGTTGTAGTTCAACAACATCTGGGACGTACAGGTTGAGAAAGGCTGATCTAGGAAGCTCCAGCTGAGGCGCAGCAGGTATTATTTAACTTCTTGAAGCCTGTGGAGCCCTGAGAGTTGTAGAGAGCACCTGTTCTGCAGCCAGGAGATGCCCAGAGATGCCACCACTGCTGCCTCCTCTGACTTGCTGCTATCTCTGTGGCTGTAGGCAGTGGCTGCCCCACTCGGAGTCTCTTCTTTCTCACACTCCCATACCTTTCTCTTCTGTGTCCCACACTGTGGGTCATCCAAGCTCCTGAGTGGGATCGTTCCCACTTTTTCTCCCCCCTAGATCACAGCTGTGACTTGGTGCCCGTCACAATTAACAGCAACAACCAATTCCCGAAAGAAGGGTGTGTGTGAATTGAGGCAATAAGGGGATTAATGGCTGTCGTCTCTGTGTAATTCTCCTGTTTGATTCTGAAGGAGCATGAAATGAGATCTAATCCTGGAGATCTTGCCAATTATCTGCATTATTTGGAGAGCTTCATTGTTTCTTACATAGCAACTATAGCTTGGATAAGTTGTATTCTTAATTTTTAATTCTCTGAGCGTGTACTCTCACATGTTTACATAATCGTGAATGACCTTTTGTCGCTTCTTTTTGTGGACCTTCTCTTTTGTTTGTTTTGGGACACCCCCCCCCATACCAGATGCCGCATCCCACTTTCACTGTTGACTATGGGCCAAAACTATACAAGATGCTATTTGTGCAGTCAACAATAACATAAACAGCTTTTGAAAAGAAAATTATGGGCTCAGAAGGGCTGATCTGGATTGGTACAATAGTGTGGAAGCTTGTGGAAGGGGCTTTACCCTGTGTCTACTTCTGAAGTCCTGATCCAGATCACCTTGTGCTTGCCATTTGCATTGCTGGGAGATCTTGCCTCAATGAGGCAGTTGCGAGGACTGAACGTCCCTGCCTTACCACAGCTCCCTGAGTCTCCTACTCCCCCAGGGCCTTTCCAAGCAACCTGAGACTCCTACGCCTAGTCTGTTTTTGCTCCTCCCTCTTCATATCTCTTCTGGTTCTGGGAGACCAGAGAGGAGGGGAGCTGGTTGCAGCAGGAGGGGAAGACCCCCTGGGCTTCTTCAGCAGCCTGCCTCATCTCTGCCTCTTCACATGCCTCATCTCCAACTTCTGCCTCTGATTCTGAACTTCTGTCTGCCCCAGTCTCTCCCTGCTCACTAAACCCTGTTACCCCTTCTGCTTCTGACACCTCCTCTTCTCCCTCTGACCACTCATTGTCGTCCCACCACCAATCCCTGGGCTCTGAGCCTTCTTCCCCCGGGGGTTCCCTTGCGGGTCCCCTAGTTGTTGCCTTCCACCATGGTTCTGCATCCAGCCAGTCCATGACACTAGCTAATAGTGGGCAAGATGAACCAATACAGCAAGCAGTACAGGATTGTTCCCCTTTTTGCAGTGAGTGCCATCATCCCCCAGTTGTAAACCAGCCCCACCAGCTAAGCAGCGCTCTTTGGAAGCAGAAGCAATGCGAAGCGAGCTTTCATATAATCCCTCCCCACAAAGTAGTACACATTTCAGCTAAGAAGCTGTTTCTCCACCACCACAGAGAGCATATGGAGGTGCTGTTGGGTTTCGGGAGCTAATCTCTCCGAAGTGCAGGTAAGCAGCCCCATAATTTGTATGCTCAAGGATGATTTAGTGGAGCGACACATCCAAAAGCACAAAAGATCCCTGATGGGAAAGAGATAAGCAACATGCCTTAAGTACAATCTTCGCGCAGGGCCTTTAGTGTTAATAGGATATTTTGTAGGAATCTCATTAGACTGTAACTAGAATTTACATATTGAACAATACAGGAACTAAATCTTTCCTTAGGGGGAAAAGTGATAGGTACAGCTGGCTCCTTGCAGACTTAAAATACACCCTGGAAATTGCTTTATTTTTTGGAGATTAGCCGAGTGCACCTCTTCTCCCACAGACTGTATTATGTTCATTCTCAGGACTGGCAGAATCTCATTCCATTCATTCACAGGCCCCAAATTAGCTTTAGGATATTGGTTGCTTATTCGTTCACTTACTTAACATTTGATTAATTTCTACACTGCTCTTTGAAAAAAAGTGGAGCTGTTTACAAATTCATAAATCCATTTAAAAGTGGGTTGGTGGGGAGATGTTTACGACCATCGTCGGGCATATTTTAGAACTTAATAATGCAATCCTATGAATGTCTGATTTCATAATAGAATTGTAGAGTTGGAAGGGACCCTGAGGATTGCCTAGTCCAGTCCCCTGAAAATTCAGGAATATGCAGCTGTCCCATACGGGGATCAAACCTGCAACCTTGGCGTTAGCAGCACAACACTCCAACCAATTGTGCTTTATTTCTGTGCTGCTTTTGATTCAAACGAATCTCGAAGCAGCTTACAAACAATAAATAATAATATCACAGTAAGACATAACAGAACATCACAGATGCATCACAAATCATATAAAACAATTAACAAATTTACAATTACAATCTAGAAAACGCTATTAACGAGGCAGCAAACTACAAATAAGCTAAGCATCAGAAGTACAGCAAAAGTCATATTATCCAATTAACCAATCAATGCGGCATTTATAACCTATAAAGGAACATTAACAAAATAGCAACCCAAAAAAAGTGCTAAGCAGTGTTACGTTCAGACACACACACTCTATGCCCCCATGGCTAATAATCTTTCACTCTATTCATTTAACATAAGCACGAGACAAAAACCCCAGAGAGCTTTTCAGTTTCGTCAACTTCGTTAAGCACAAAAGTGCTCCGTCACCCCCTTGCCGTAAACAGAAAACAAAAACCCACCTCACCAAAGCGCACAAGAAACTTAAGATTTATTTTCTGCATCGCAGATCTTTTCCTCCCTGTAAGTACCACTATTTAATTGAGCAGCACACAGATGCATCTGAATAGTAGAAGGGGCAAAAAAGGGGAAATGTGAGTAGACATTTCCCCCTCCATTGACCATTCTTTGTGTTATGCAGTCAGAAGACAGTTGCGTCCCCTAAGCCACTCCTAAATAATTCACAATTCACATTTAATTTTTGTTTAAGGTTTTTGGCATAATTTTGGCCACAACTTTATTAAAATACAAAAATGTGAGTGGTTGCTTAGGCATTGGTTCTGACTATCTGTCCAGGGGCAGAACTGACTTCCGGATTCCAGCAAAAGCCAGTAAGGGAATATTGGGGAGAGCATGGAGCCGGGCACCAGAGCCTCACCCCCCCCCGCATGCTCCCGGCGGCTTGTGTGGCCCTAAGCCCCATTCAGGGGTGCGGACAAAAGAATGGCAAGCCCCTGGATTCCTTTAACAGAACTCCCTTTCCGCAGCAGCAGGCACCGCCAATCCTTACCAATTTTTTTAACCAATGCCTAACCACAACCTTACAAGTTGTGACGATTTGCTAAGCAGCAGGCAAAAACCAAATGGCACCAGCCAGTCAGCCAATTGGACAAAATTCCTACCAGGCCCCTGCCCCCAAAGCAGGTGACCCCATGACAGGCATAGCAAGGACTACCAAGAGCCCTAAATTAGGGAGGGAGAGTGATTTGATGCACGCAGCAAGAGAGCCCAGTCAGTGCTGCATGACTTAATTTTATAACCTTTGGTCCAACCCCCTAAATGGCAACACCAAAATTTGCCCAGCAACCCAACCGCCCAACCGCTGCGGATGGTCATCCAAACTAACCCGCCCAGCAACAGAGGGGTAGCCTGCCAGACCCCACCACAACACGTGCTCTCTATGAAAGAGAACACGCTTTCTGGGAACTGCAATAGAGAAGTGGGGGAAGGCATCTCTCTCACACGCGAGAATGCTCAGGTCAACCCACCTTGCAGCCTCCTCCTGGGAGGGCTGGACTCGATGACTGACAGGGTTCCTTCCAACTGTACATTTCTCTGATTCTATGTGTATATATCTCAGATGTTGTGGAGACAGCTCCGTTGTAGCATACCTGCTTTACATGGTAGGTGGTCATGGCTGAATTTCCAGCATTTTCCAGGTCTCCAGCAACAGGAGAGCTTTGGGGGTGTGCTGTGCTTGCCTGTTGTAGGCTAGGCCTGTGGTAACCGCATGGTAGCTTCCCATCTTCAAAGCTGAGACACAGAACTCCAAGAACAGAATTTCTGAAGGCTACATTACCAAATACAGTATTTATAAACTGCTTCTTCTGACAGAACAGCTGCCTGAACCACAGTGTCTTTGCAGCAGAAAAAGCTAGAATTGGGAGGGTCAGGTTTTTTCCCCCATTGCCATCCGACAAGAAACAAAATTGAAATGTATAATCTTAATTGTTGGAAGGGCTTTTGAATGTGAGTTGGTGTAGATGAATGCTTTCTGTGTTGCACACTTAGCAGATGGGGAATTGATTTCATAGCTATGCTTTGAGGGCACACAAGATTCCTGCGCATCAGGTGTACCGCACACTTCAACCTCTTTCAACTATCAAGGTTACTGAACTTCAGTTTCACTCTCCCTTCTAAGTTTACAGATAAATTAAGCCGAAAGAACAAAGCATTTTCTCCTTTTTATTTTATTCCCCCCCTCTGCCAGAAAAGTAGTGCTCATTTAATTTTGACTTAAGGTAGAAAGGCAGTTGACTCTCAATATGTACGAAATTAATTGGTCCCATTTTCTTTTTCCTTTTCAACACTTCTCGGTGTTTAGCCTTCTCTCTCTCTTCAGATCATTATAAGAATAGCCTGGGTTAAAGATGGGAGGGGGTGGACCCAAAATTAAGCACTTTGCAGTTCCCCTCGATTTCACAGGAAGAGATTCAGTCTAATCATATGCCCATGCAAAAGTATGCTCTGTTGAGTTCAGTGAATTTGGCAAAACTTTTTTATTATTCCATGTTAATAATAAAAAGTATTATAAGACAAAAGAAGAAGACAGAAAAAGAAAACTTGTAAACTTACAAGATTTTCATTACTGTATTTTTTGCTCTATAAGACTTACTTTTTCCCTCCTAAAAAGTAAGGGGAAATGTGTGTGCGTCTTATGGAGCGAGTGCAGTCTGCGCAGCTATCCCAGAGGCCAGAACAGCAAGAGGGATCACTGCTTTCACCGCACAGCGATTTCTCTTGCTGTTCTGGCTTCTGAGATTCAGAATTTTTTTTTCTTGTTTCCCTCCTCCAAAATCTAGGTGCGTCTTGTGGTCTGGTGTGTCTTATAGAGCGAAACATACGGTATACTTATCCTAAACTTTACCTGATACGGTGTTTATGCCAATGGTTTCCAGATATCATTGGATTTGTCCATGGCAAGTCTATGTTTAGGCGCAACTTGTTCATGGGGAGAATTAAATACCATAAAACAGAATTCTGTTTAAGGTAGGAAAGTTAGTATGTTAAATGACGGTTTCAATTTTTAGGTAATTTCGTCACACCCACCCAATCCTGCCGCCTGGAGCACCATCCCTTAGATTCTGCACTGTTAGAGAAGACTGCTAGCTTTAAATGATTCTCAATAGACCAAGAGCAGTCTAGGGAATTGATGACATCCCAGTGTTGGATGCTCAATGAGAAGATTTGGACTGTAGAATTTGGAAAATAAAAAATAAATCTGGGTTGAAAACGTATGGGAAGTTTTTGACAGATATGGGTGGGCACAGTGGCGTAGCGTGGGTTGTCAGCACCCGGGGCAAGGCAAGTAATTTGCGCCCCCTAACCCGTGGATTTGTGCCCCCTAACCCTAACCCCCAGATGTTGCGCCCGGTGCGGCCGGCCCCCCCTGCACCCCCCACGCTACGCCACTGGGTGGGCAGAACGTCATGAGATATATATATATATATATATATATATATATATATATATATATGGAGGTAGAATCTGGCATTTTTGGGCAGGGTCTGGCACTGAACAGCACAAGGGTTGTGTGTATTCACCTATGGCTATATGAGCCATGTTTAATTTCATACACATATATATATATGGAAAGATCACATCTCAGACCCGTAAATCCTTTTAAATTAATTGAACAATGATTTATGGGAACATGTTCTACATTTTACAGGATTAAATCTCGGCATTTCTGTGGGCGCACTAAATTGTTTGCAGCATAAAGACGGCTCCTCATTTGCTTCCAGGCACACAAGCCTTGCAAAAAGGCGAGGAAAGTGGAGGGGATTCTTATGCAAAACAGACAATTTCCAACCCATTATTCTGAGATGTGGTGATGAAATATTGTAAAGAAAAAGTGAGTCCTGGAGACTATCCAGGCATATGTTTTAAAAGCCTTATTAATTTCCCCAATTTACTGGGTTTTAGCCTAAATAAGAGGATGAGTCAAATCAGCATACATATGTATAAATCATTGTGCATTAATGCAGTCACTGAAATGGCTCAAATAGTCATATATTGGTTCTCTTTACCAGTTTCCGGGGGGGGGGGGGAGTGTTTTATGATGCAAACTGCAAGAGATTCGTTCAGCAATAAACTTGTCAAAGGACTGAGTTATTAACTTAACCTTTTGTGATTGTGTGTGTGCCTGTGTGTGTGTGTGTGTGTCCTTTTTTTTAAAGAGACCTCAGACTGTAAGACTGATTCATTACAAATTACACATCAGTGTTGCTGGGATGCTAGCAGATACCATGATCTTAAATTTGAAAGGAAATTGGGTCTCAGGCTTGGCTGGTGTAAATCAGAATAACAATGTTGAATTTGTTACACAGTATTGTCAATTTTACAGACTCTCCAGCCACCCCTATCTACCAGCAGGTGTGTGTGTGTGTGTGTGTGTGTGTGTGTGTGAATCATAGAATTGTAGAGTTGGAAGAGATCCCAAGCATCATCTAGTCCAACCACCTGCTATGCAGGAATCTCAACTAAAGCTTCCATGACAGACGACCATCCAACCAACCTCTAAGAAAAGTTAAAACCTTCAAGGAAGGAGAGTCCACAAACCTCCGAGGGAATCTGTTCCACTGTTGAACAGCTCTTACTGTCGGAAAGTTCTTCCTGATGTTGAGTCAGAATCTCCTTTCTTGTAACTTGAAGCCGTTGGTACGAGTCCTGCCCTCCAGAGCAGGAGAAAACAAGCTGGTTGCATTCACATGTAACATTAAGCCAAGCTGTGGCTTTGCATGATCATGTGAATGTGCTGCTTCTTGTGGAGGGAATTGGGGCTGCACTGCCTCTCCCTGCTCCTTTTTAGCTCAGCACAGCATGGCAGCTAAACCAAGATGTCAATAATAATAATAATAATAATAATAATAATAATAATAATAATACTATTTTTATTTATACCCCGCCCTTCCTGGTTCAAAGACCGGGCTCAGGGCAGCTAACAACAAAATTAAAACACTTAATTGTAAAAGCAGAATAAAATGCAGTATAAAAACATGAATAACAATAAACTTCAAAATTCAGAAATAATTTAAGGGAAATAAGCATTAGATAATCCCCAGGGCTAGCTGGCTGAATTGGTCCTACTTGGGCCAGCGAGGAGGCCAGGGGAGAATTAGCTGTGGGGTCTCAGAGTGGGTGATCTTCATAAAAGGGGAGGGGGAGGAAAGAGAAGGGAAATAAAAGATCAGGCTGAATTCAAATTAAAGGCCAGGTGGAATAGCTCTGTCTTACAGGCCCAAGGGAAGGAGGTTAAATCCTGTAGGGCCCTAGTCTCATGGGACAGAGCATTCCACCAGGTTGGAGCCATCACTGAAAAGGCCCTGGCCCTGGTGGAGGATAGTCTGACTTCCTTAGGGCCCGGGACCTCTAAACTATGGTTATTCATGGACCTTAAGGTCCTCTGTGGGGCATACCAGGAGAGGCGGCCCCATAAATACAAGGGCCCTAAGCCACAAAGGGCTTTAAAGGTCATTCACACTCAGGATTGTGTTTAAACACTGTTCTCCTTAGTCATGATACATAGTAGCCAACTCCTAGGGGCCGACGTCCCTTCAGCGCCCCCAAATATTTGAGAGGGCCACCCCCCCAAAAAAAAAGTTGAGGGGAATTCCCATTCAAATGGTATTTGTGTGCCACAGATACCATCCACATGCCTTGTTCCTAAAGGTATGATTAATTAAAGTGACTATGATAGCTCCATTAATTTCAGCAGGTCTAATTTGAGTAAAACTTGCATACCCACCTACCCGCGATAGGCAGAATTAAAGAAATAAAAACAGCACACACATATGCGTGTCATTTAAATTATTTTGCAAGTTTTCCTAGCTCTTCAAATTGATTTTGGACCATGTAGGGTGGCAGTTGTGTCCTGGTGGCCAGGGAGTCGAAAAATAAAAGGTTCGATGCTCAGGAAACCCAACAGATTTTAATATTTCTGGAAAACACTACTGTTCTGTTTCCCAAGGTACTTTTTCTTTTGTCTTGCTAATCTAGTATGAATCCAGCAATTGATTAATGTTGTAATGAACCCGGGGATTTCTGGAATTCTGAATTAGGTTTAAGAATTGATCTATCGCGAACACTACAGCACTATCCATTTCAAACAAGCCAGGATCATTGCAGCAGGATGATACACAATTAAATTTTGCTTACGATACAATACGATAATCTTCATTGTCATTGTCCCATAGAGAACAACGAAATTGAAAAATCTACATAAGACATTCAAAAATCAACAAGCCTGCTATCCCAGCTATCCCAACCTGGTTAGCCCCCTAAAAACTTTGATACCCCATTTTTAAATACCATATACTCCCATAGAGACTCCTTAGGTAAAGGGACGCCTGACCATTAGGTCCAGTCGCGGACGACTCTGGGGTTGCGGCGCTCATCTCGCTTTATTGGCCGAGGGAGCCGGCGTACAGCTTCCGGGTCATGTGGCCAGCATGACTAAGCCACTTCTGGCGAACCAGAGCAGTGCACGGAAACGCTGTTTACCTTCCCACCGGAGCGGCACCTATTTATCTAATTGCACTTTGATGTGCTTTCGAACTGCTAGGTTGGCAGGAGCAGGGACCGAGCAACGGGAGCTCACCCCGTCGCAGGGATTCGAACCGCCGACCTTCTGATCGGCAAGTCCTAGGCTCGGTGGTTTCACCCACAGCGCCACCCACGTCCTAGAGACTCCTTACACTGCGTTTTAAACCAAAATCACATTTGGGTAGAAACTGTTTCTCAGATGGCTAGTCCTAGTCTTTATAACCCTGTACCTTCTTCCAGAAGGCAGAAGCTGAAAGAGATCATTTCCGTGGTGCGCACTATCCTGCACTATCTCTGCAGCTTTCTTATGGCACCTGGAAGCATAGAGTTGATCCAAGGTGGGAAGAATGCACCCAATTATTCTCTCCGCAGTCAGAGAGCCAGTGTGGTGTAGTGGTTAAGAGCGGTAGTCACGTAATCTGGGAAACCGGGTTTGTGTCTCCGCTCCTCCACATGCAGCTGCTGGGTGACCTTGGGCCAGTCACACTTCTGTGAAGTCTCTCAGCCCCACTCACCTCACAGAGTGTTTGTTGTGGGGGAGGAAGGGAAAGGAGAATGTTAGCCGCTTTGAGACTCCTGAAGGGGAGTGAAAGGCGGGATATCAAATCCAAACTCTTCTTCTTCTTTACAATACTAGCTGGATGAGTTTGACTTGCGTCAGGGGGGTCTAATTTCATCGCCTGTTTTGGGGTTGGGATGGAACTTTCTGTGGACGTTAGCACTAGGTCCAAGCTGACAGCTGTTTGGTTGTTTTTTTTTTTTGTCTCAGGGCAGAGCTGAAATGAGTGGGATGTTTCTGAAAAACGTTAGCCCTTGCAAAACATGAGCCTCTTTTGGGTGACAGATGTGCACCTACAAAGCAAAGCGAAAAACGTTTGCCCATTCTGAGTGAAGGCAGGAATTATCTGACTGTTTACATCAAGTTGAGGGGAACTGGACCATAGAGACATAGCAAGAGCCTGCTAGATCAAACCACCTGGCCCTTCTAGTCCAGCTTCCTGTTCTTACAGTGGTCAACCGGATGCATGTGGGAAACCTGCAAGCAGAATTCGAACGCAAGATCACTGTCCTCTGGTATTCAGAAGCACTGCTGCCTCTGACCATGAATTCTCCCCCTTCCATGGGCCATTTTTGACAGTTGAGCAAGGCTACCTGCATAATTAGCTGACTGGTAATTGATGTGAGACCCTTTGTAGTTGTAGCCATGAAACTGTGTGGCAAATGGGAAAAATGGGGCTCGCACTGGGGAATTCTGAATGTGGCTGATTTTAGTGGGGATCGCTAACTAGTTCTGGCAGTGAGGTTCCTGAAAGAATTCCCGTTGGGAAATTCTCAAGTGCAGCCGATCTCATCAGTGAGCCCTGTTTCCAAGTGAACCATCCATAGCTGTCAACCTTCCCTTTTTTGGTGGGAAATTCCCTTATTCCAGCGCCATTTCCCGCTGCTTCCCACTGCTATCCTGGATTGTTAGATATCCTGTAGACTGTCCCCAGGACAGGTGAGGCTGCTGATCCCTTATTTTCGAGGCTGCTGATCCCTTATTTTCAAATCTGAAAGTTGACAGCTATGGAACCATCAGAAGCTCACCTTAAACCATGGGTAGGCAAACTAAGGCCCGGGGGCCAGATCTGGCCCAATCGCCTTCTAAATCCGGCCCGCGGACGGTCCGGGAATCAGCGTGTTTTTACATGAGTAGAATGTGTCCTTTTATTTAAACTGCATCTCTGGGTTAGTTGTGGGGCATAGGAATTTGTTCATATTCCCCCCCCCAAAAAAAATATAGTCCGGCCCCCCACAAGGTCTGAGGGACAGTGGACCTGCCCTCTGCTGAAAATGTTTGCTGACCCCTGCAAACTCTCAAAAGTTCCTTTGGAGCTATGTCCTTAACTGCCCCACACCTGATGTCTTACATGATGTCAGTTGTGGCCTGGGGGAAATGATATAATGTGTCAAAGTGGGACCCATTACTTAGGCCCACAGGTCAGAGGTCCCCCCCCCCCCAGAGTACTTGATAATGTGATGCTACCTTTGTAGTCCCTGACTGGCTGTTGTCAATTCAGGAGGAAGTTCCTAATGTTTGATTATTATTTTTTAATGTCTTAGAAGCTCTAAGTTTGGGAATAAACAGTTGTGAGCAGGCATTTAACAGTGCATGAAGAAAGTAAAGATGGTGTATGCATTGAAAAACTTCTACTTCTGAAAGCCCCCTTTTTCTCACCCAGATTTTCGCAAGTAAATAATTGGTACATCTCTTACTCTGTCTCTCTCTCTTTCCTCTACTCTGTGCCCTACTGAGTTTCCTATATTTGGGGCTCATCTGTCTTCTTGATTGGAGGTGCCATTCTCTAAAGTAATTTGATTGAATAAATGCATTTTAAACCTTGGAAAAATGCATTAAAGGGTCCTTTGGTATCCCATATCCTTTCCCTGTAGCTTGCCAAATGTTCAGCTTCTTTGCTTTGTTTTTGGACAATATAAATGATCAATGCGTTTGACATTTATCCCTTTGCCAAGGGATGGGCACTGAGAGCTCCAGTGAAAATCGTAAGGTAGGGGCAGTTCCTGTAAGTGCAGGGCTGTGAAACTAGGCTCACTTTTGTTTTGTTAGCCAGGCAGAATATTTGCGGCCAGCTGGTCATTTCCACCCATTCATCAGAAGCATGGATCACAGTTTAGCAAACCAGAACTCAACCGGCTTTAGAATAGGTTTGTGATGACAGTTCAAATTGCCTTCTGTACTCATGAATAACAGTTCAGACAACCAGCTCGTGATGAATAGATTTCTGTGTACGCTCAGAAAAAAAGCAACATAATCAACAGCGTGCAGTACTGTTGTGAACAGTCCCTTTACTGAATATAAAAGGTCTATGATCCACCCAGTTTACATTGTTTCATGTGATACAGTCCGTAGTGGGAAGAATTACACCACTGAGTATGTGGTTACAAAGGATCCAGGGCCCCATATCTGGGATACCTGCTTGCCCACTGGACACCATGAAGGGAAGGAGAACAGGCAGGGAAACAATACGGGCAAGCACAAAAGAAGTTCAGGAAATAGGACAACTCCTAGGACACAAAACATTAAGTCCTTCTGGCCCTAAGCAGAGACTGGTTCATACTGCACCAGTAGCAGCAGAAATGGATGCCGTTATCTACCCCACCTGCATTAAAACATGTCTCTCCCATATCAGACTCTACAACCACATCAGGCACTGTGGTTTGACTTGCTGAAGGCACACTCTTCCATTGTTTCTTGAGACAGGTGGATAGCAAAAACTTTACACTGGAGAGGGCAAAGGGGGACTTCCATCATTGGTTCTGTTGCTGTAAAAATGTTACCTCAGCCATCGTTCCCCTTCAGTTACTTGGATTTTCTTCTAGAAGACTCTTCTTTTCCTCCTTGGGTTGATCTGGAGAACAATCCAGCTAACTGCAGGTTCCAGCTCCTCCTGCCTTTTAAGTTTTCAGTCGTATCTCTGCATGTTGTAAGGTAAAGGTAAAGGGACCCCCGACCATTAGGTCCAGTCGTGACCGACTCTGGGGTTGCGGCGCTCATCTCGCTATATTGGCCGAAGGAGCTGGCATACAGCTTCTGGGTCATGTGGCCAGCATGACTAAGCCGCTTCTGGCGAACCAGAGCAGCGCACAGAAACGCCGTTTACCTTCCTGCTGGAGTGGTACCTATTTATCTACTTGCACTTTGACGTGCTTTCAAACTGCTAGGTTGGCAGGAGCAGGGACCGAGCAACGGGAGCTCACCCTGTCGCACAGATTCGAATTGCCGACCTTCTGATCGGCAAATCCTAGGCTCTGTGGTTTAACCCACATGTTCTATCTTAAGCCAAACAGCTGCCCTCTTCAGTTTTTAAAAGGCAGGTGCAGAAACAATTATTATAAAGGAGCTTTCCTGTTCCTTTACAGTCCATTACTTGTCTTACCTACTGTCAAGTTGTTCGGTGTATAATTACGCTTAAAACATTCTTTGGTATTAGCTGAAATTCTCGGCACTATTTGACGCTCACTTTTCAGTTTGGCTTCCTCAAGTATTTTTGATTGCCTCTGGGCCTTGTAGTCATTTGCATAATCCTCGGTTTCCCAGATCCTCTGTGCTCTTTAAGACTGACATTTTATTGTTTTGTTTTCCCCCCCTTTCCCCCTTGATATAGTTTCCCACCTCCTTCGTTTCCTCCTATTGACTTCTCTTCCATTGTGAAGAATACTGTGGGCATTTTATTGGGACAAGGAGAGACTGTAATAGCTTCCTTTACTGTGCATGGCTTTTAGACTGTGTTTATTTCATATCAATTTTCTGAGCCACGCTTATTTTTTTTTGGGGGGGGGGCGAGGATAAAGGACAGCTTATTTAAAAGCCCATTTGTCGGAGGAGTATTGCCTTTGAAAACGTTTGCACGACTGTCTTATTAGGCATTCCTAATTCCATGGTAGCCTCTATAGGAACATTGCTGCTCTTTAATAATTCACTGGGATGTCAGCAGAAAATATATATCAGTGATTACATTAAAAAGCTATTTTATCACCTTCAGTTGTTTAGTACCGTAGAGGCCAGCTGTCGTTGGTGATTTTTCTTTATTCTTAAGGTATCGCTCTGGCAACTTTCCATGGGCCGTCATCGGATGGGCAGATTGGTTTAGTTAACAGCTAGAAATAAATTCAGTTATTTAACACAGTTGTGTGTTACACGTCGCTCAAAAGCGGAGGTGATGTTGTTTAACAGAAATGGGAATAAGAAAATTAAAGGGCTGCTGGATCAGGCCAAGGATTCATCTAGTCCAGGATCTTGTTCTGACATTAGCCACCCAGATGCTTTTGGGAAAACTGCAACAGTGCTCTCCCCATTTGCATTCCCCAGCAGCTGGTATTGAAAGCAGGGTTGCCACCTGTCCTGTATGGTACAGGGTTGTCCCATAGGTAAAGGTAAAGGGACCCCTGACCATTAGGTCCAGTCGTGGCCGACTCTGGGGTTGCGGCGCTCATCTTGCTTTATTGGCTGAGGGAGCCGGCGTACAGCTTCCGGGTCATGTGGCCAGCATGACTAAGCCGCTTCTGGCAAACCAGAGCAGAGCATGGAAACACCGTTTACCTTCCCGCCAGAGCGGTACCTATTTATCTACTTGCACTTTGACGTGCTTTCGAACTGCTAGGTTGGCAGGAGCAGTGACTGAGCAACGGGAGCTCACCCCATCGCAGGGATTCGAACCGCCGACCTTCCGATCGGCAAGTCCTAGGCTCTGTGGTTTAACCCACAGCGCCGCCCGCGTCAGTGTAAAATGCTATCTCCTGAACTGATGACAGTTTTGTTCTGTACTTCAGGTCTTTCTCCCTCTCCCTCTCCAAATGCATGCTGTCAGAGCCGCTTCCAGGTCCCAGCTCACAGAGGACCACGCTAGCCGGCAGTACTGTACAAAAGTCTTTATTGAGTTACAGTTTCCATTTCAAAGCCGCAGCGCGCAGCTCTACGTCTTAGAAGCTAGACTGGAGAAGCTCCGTCTGAGTCTCCGCCTCCTGTACACCAACTTAATACTCTCGCCTTACTCCACCTCTTCCTTCTTTCCTTTCTCCTCTGGGTCCCTCTACCCCCCGTGGTCTCTTCCTTCCTGGACTCTTCTGACGCTGACCCCCCCGACTCTTCTCCCTCTTTGCGGCGGGCTTTAGGACCTGGCTCTCTATCCGGGCTGCTTACTGCGCCGCCTTCCTGTGCATTTGAACTTGGCGTGCGCGCGCAGCCTTCAACCTTCCTCTTGACCGTTTCCTCGCTCCCCGATGGAGGTGTGGCCAATCCTAACTCCTGTCCTTCCTCTTGCGGAGAGCCGCCAGATTCCGATACCTGGGACTCCTCCCCCCTACTGCGCTCTGGTGGGGACGCTGGTCCCGATTTCCAACTGCTGCTCTCTGAGTCCCCTCTGGTCCCTTCTCCCTGGGGTGTCCCCCTGGCTCTGACCACTGGCGCCCCTTTCTGAGAATCTTCCGACTCACTGGAGAGACTCGGAGATCTCGGTCCGCTGTCGTCGCTCATATTACCTTCGGACTCCTCCCCCTCGCTCTCTGTTTCCTCCCTTTCCTGTGCCTCTGCTCCTGAACCCCTGACACATGCGTTTGAAAGGGTGTGTGAAAAGTCATGTATTTAAGCTCTGGGTAGCCAAGCACACAGACAGATTTACGTGTGTGTGTGTGTGTGTGTGTCACAAATCCCAGAGGGGCCATCCTGTTAGGCTACAATAGATTGTAATGGATTGCCCCACCTTGTCCTGTATTTTGCCAGAGCGAAGGTGGCAACCCTAACTCAAAGGTATACTGCCTCCAACAGGAGATGCAGAACATGACCATCATGGCTAGTAGCCTCCAATAACTTTGTTCTGTGTCTAATCCTCTATATAAGCTGTCCAGGTCGGGGTCCATCACAGCATACTGTGGGAGCGAATTCCATACAGTGGTACCTTGGGTTACAGATGCTTCAGCTTACAGACTGAGACTCTGGTGTTTCCTGCTTGGCAGGGGGTTAGACTCGATGGCCCTTGTGGTCTCTTCCAACTCTATGATTCTATGATTCTATGATTCTGGCATGCTAACTAGTTATGCGACCCCTGAGCTTAGACTTTGTGAAAGGATTTTGTGGAACTGTAACAATCTTTCATGCGGATGGTTTGGACTTTATGAACAGACAGGTGGAATGGACACCACTACACGGATGGACCTTATGCATGAACTGACTATAGAATGATCTGATCCACTGGGTCTTCTGCTTTGTTTGTTTGTTTAACTTTATGAGTTACTTCTGTTGAAATTTACAATTTGATACTATGAATTGTATATCTTATTTATCTAAGAACACATCCAGTTATGTCTCATGTGTTTATTGAATATGCTTTACGTTGTGTTTGTTGTGGCAGTTTAAGTAGTGACATTGCTTTGCAACTGCTTTCAGCCCTGTTATCTGTGGCCAATGGCCAGTGATGACGGGGGTTGTAGTGAGCACAGGGCCATATCTGTCTGCCTCTAGTAGATTGAGCTGTGATTCCTCTAAACATGGCAGGCTGCATATCTATATATGTAGGGACCCTGACCATTAGGTCCAGTCGTGGCCGACTCTGGGGTTGTGGCGCTCATCTCACTTTATTGGCCAAGGCAGCCGGCGTACAGCTTCCGGGTCATGTGGCCAGCATGACTAAGTCGCTTCTGGCGAACCAGAGCAGCGCATGGAAATGCCGTTTACCTTCCCGCCGGAGCAGTACCTATTTACCTACTTGCACTTTGATGTGCTTTCAAACTGCTAGGTTGGCAGGAGCAGGGACCAAGCAATAGGAGCTCACCCCGTCACAGGGATTTGAACCGCCAACCTTCTGATCGGCAAGTCCTAGGCTCTGTGGTTTAACCCGCAGCGCCACCCACTGTGATTCCTCTGAACATGGCAGGCTACATATGTAAAGGTAAAGGTACCCCTGCCCGTACGGGCCAGTCGTGTCTGACTCTAGGGTTGTGCGCCCATCTCACTTAAGAGGCCGGGGGCCAGCGCTGTCCGGAGACACTTCCGGGTCACGTGGCCAGCGTGACGAAGCTGCTCTGGCGAGCCAGCACCAGCGCAGCACACGGAAACGCCGTTTACCTTCCTGCTATAAAGCGGTACCTATTTATCTACTTGCACCTAAGGGTGGTTTCAAACTGCTAGGTGGGCAGGAGCTGGGACCGAAAGACGGGAGTTCACCACGCCGCGGGGATTTGAACCGCCAACCATGTGATCGGCAAGCCCTAGGCACTGAGGTTTTACCCACAGCGCCACCCGCGTCCCTTGCTACATATATAGGTACCTGCTAAATTGTTCTGGGACTTGGAAGGAGCTGGATTTAGTCTTAGAGCATTGAACTGGGTTGCAAAAGGGAGGAGAGGAATGAACAGCAAAGACATGAAAACGACTGGATTTTATTTCATTTGCTTACTTGGAAGCTTATTTGTCTTTGCTTTTCTGCCTGAGTGCCTAATTAAATACTCCAGTATAACAGCGACATAAAGTTCCTGCATGCTCCTATCTGAGGCTGTTTCGCTTTGGCGTCTTTCCTTGCAATTTGTTCATCTCGGGATATGGTTATTACCCAGAGCTAACTGCTAGCCCCCACCACGCTATAATATTTACTGGTGTTGCAGCAGGCTGAGCACTATAGCTTAAGATCAGCAAACACTGGATAAAATCCAAGTGGTTCTAGGGATTGTTGAGCTGTTATTGCTGGCTACAGGAAAGTAACACTCTCTGATTTATTTTCATTTCTCGTTTGACCCAAGAGGCTAACTGCTTCTCTAAGATCGATGGACCAGAGTGGGCTGCTTGAGGATCTCTGATATCTGATGAACTGGAGCAAACAAAACAGATCTAGAGCGGCAACTGTGCTGTTATACACATCTTTGTAACTGATTCCCATAATGCTGGGATAACATAAAACGCTTTCGTAGTCTCAACTGATGTTGGCTTGGCTGCAGTCTTATGACTAAGTTTGCTGGTCCCTGTAGAGGAAGCATTGGAGGCCTATTTAGGCCCTTTCTTGACATTTTCAGGTATCATAGGAGTCTCTACAGCAGGGGTCACCAGCAAGGCACTCGCAGGCAGCACCGTCCCCTGCCAGTACCTCCTATGGTGCCAGCAAAAGGACTTAGCAAATATCCCCTCAAAAATCCACAGTGCATGAGACGGTTTGCTTTTCCTGTTCAGTTCCTGTTTCCACTGGGTCAGTCTCTTCTGCCTCGGACGCCCCCTTCCTTAAACATGCTCACATTTCATTGGATTCCTGGGAAGGACTCCCCACCTTTCCATTTTGAAAAGGGAAGGGCGCAAGAGCATGGTGGTGCCTGATGTACCTACGTAACCTTAAGGTTCACAAATAACAACATTTTGGAGGTCCCAGGTCGCAAGGTGGTTAGATTGGTCTCAGCTAGGGCCAGTTCCTTTTCAGTACTGGCACTGACTTGGTGGAACGCTCTGTCACAAGAGACTAGGGCCCTGCGGGACTTGACAACTTTCTGCAGGGCCTGCAAAACAGAGCTGTTCTGCCTGGCCTTTGGTTTGGACTCAGTCTGACCCTTATGTTGCCCTCCCCTTATGGTCTTGATTTATTGGCTACTTTTAAAATGAGGCTGCATTTTAAATTACATTTTAACCTGTATTTTAAATTGTTTTCTTCTTCTTTTTCTTTCCCCTATTATGTTTTTATTGTGATTTTATTGGTGTTAGCCAACCTGAGCCCTGTTCTGGCCAGGGAGGGCAGGGTATTATTAATAATAATGATGATGATGATAATAATAATAATAATAATAATAATAATAATAATAATAATAATGTAAGTGCCCTTTTCCATTAGTGGAAGTGGCTGATGGGGCAGGGTGTGTGTGCAGGGGACATGCCTGTATCATTTTGTGGTCCCCTCTCTTTTTCTGCTCTTTTTGTGCTATGTCACACCCCTTGGAGCAGTCCATAGCACATTCTGAAAATCCCAAATGTGCCCACTGACTCCAAAATATCTCCCAATTAATGGTAGGTAAAAAAAGGGTAAAGGATCCCTGGACGGTGAACTGTGGGCTTGCGGCGCTCATCTCGCTTTCAGGCTGAGGGAGCCGGCGTTTGTCCACAGACAGCTTTCTGGGTCATGTGGCCAGCATGACTAAACTGCTTCTGGTGCAGCGGAACACTGTGACGGAAACCAGAGCACACGGAAATTCTGTTTACCTTCCCGCTACAGCGGTACCTATTTATCTACTTGCACTGGCATGCTTTCAAACTGCTAGGTTGGCAGAAGCTGGGATGGAGCAATGGGAGCTCACCCTGTTGTGGAGATTCGAACCGCCGATCTTCTGATCGGCAAGCCCAAGATAATAATAATATTATAATAATTTAATTATTTATACCCCGCCCATCTGGCTGGGTTTCCCCAGTCACTCTGGGCGGCTTCCAACAAAACACTAAAATACAATAACCTATTAAACATTAAAAGCTTCCCTAAACAGGGCTGCCTTCAGATGTCTTCTAAAAGTTTGGTAGTTATTTTTCTCTCTGAGATCTGGTGGGAGGCCGTTCCACAGGACGGGTGCCACTACCGAGAAGGCCCTCTGCTTGGTTCCTTGTAACTTGGCTTCTCGCAGTGAGGGAACCACCAGAAGGCCCTCAGCACTGAACTTCAGTGTCCGGGCAAAACGATGGAGGTGGAGACGCTCCTTCAGGTATACTGGGTTGAGGCCATTTAGGGCTTTAAAGGTCAGCACCAACACTTTGAATTGTGCTCAGAAATGTACTGCGAGCCAGTGTAGGTCTTTCAAGACTGGTGTTACGTAGTCTCGGTGGCCGCTCCCAGTCACCAGTCTAGCTGCTGCATTCTGGATTAGTTGTAGTTTCCGGGTCAGCTTAAAAGGAAGCCCCAGATAGAGCTGTCTGCGGGCAGTCTGCGGGCAGATAGGATCTCAGCCTGCGTACCAGATGGAGCTGGTAAACAGCTGCCGTGGACACAGAATTGACCTGCACCTCCATGGACAGCTGTGAGTCCAGAATCACTCCCAGGCTGCGTTCCTGGCCCTTCAGGGGCACAGTTACCCCATTCAGGACCAGGGAGTCCTTCACACCCACCCGCCTCCTGTCCCCCCAAAACAGTACTTCTGTCTTGTCAGGATTTAACCTCAAGAGGCTCAGTGGTTTAGAGCACAGCGTAACCCTAAATGTAGGAGCCACTTAGCGTCATGTGGGAGGGTCCTTTCCACTCCAGCCCTGATTTCTGCTGGAACTGGGCTGACACTGATTGGATAGGAATTGAGTCACAATTTCTCCCAAGACATTTTTCTGAGAAAATTTCATATATTTTTCTTTGTTTTGCTCCCCTGCCCCCTAAGTAAAAGAAAGCTGTTTTGCAGAGTTTTCTCTGAATGTGTGTGTCTGTGTCTATATTTATATATTTATAAACCTACAGTGGTGCCCCGCAAGACGAATGCCTCGCAAGACGGAAAACTCGCTAGACGAAAAAGTTTTCCGTTTTGGAGGTGCTTCGCAAAACGAATCTCCTATGGGCTTGCTTCGCAAGACAACAATGTCTTGCGAGTTCCTGCTGGTTTTTTTTCCTTTCCCCCCCTTTTTCTAAGCCGCTAAGCCACTTATCAGCTGATCCGATCAGCAGATAAGCCACTAAAAGCGCTAATAGCTCTAAGCCGCTTATCAGCTGATCCGATCAGCAGATAAGCCGCTAATAGTGCTAAGCTGCTTATCAGCTGATCCGATCAGCAGATAAGCCTCTAAAAGCCTCTAAAAGCCGCTAATAGCGCTAATAGCGCTAATCCGCTAATCCTTCAATGGGCTTGCTTCGCGAGACGAAAAAAACCGCTAGACGAAGAGAATCACAGAACGGATTCTTTTCGTCTTGAGAGGCACCACTGTACAAATATTGTGGTAGCTAACATTCCCCTTCCCACAATGCCCTAGAATGATGCTAGGTCAGGGAAGGATGCAAAAAAGTGGTCAGTTGGATTAAACTCCCACCCCGAGAAATTGTCGAATAATTTTTCATTGCACTGGAATTTCTCTGCCCCCAGATAGGGTTTAGTCTTTGAGAGATCATTTGCACACAGTTCCAGCTTGGAAAGAGCTACAGGTCTCATGTAGTACTGCAAGGCACAGGAAGAAGCCACGCTGTAGCAACTGCTATTTAAAGGAACATTGGAGGAGGTCTGGGGAAGAATTCATTTGGTCAACAATTTGCAGCATAGAAACTCAGTCCAACATCCCTGAACCAGGTTGCAGATTCAATTGCGATTCCCATAAGCATTATGCCCTACTCCAGTATCTGCTATGCAGCTTTGGTGCTTAAAATGTGCAAAAATATGATGTAAGAGATTGATACAAAATAGGGTTGTTTTTTACTGGTGAATCTATTGGAAAAGGTGCACATTTTACTTAAGAAATGCACGCAAAATTTGTGCAAAATGTGTGCAACAGGATGGAAGGGGACACCAGGAGATTGCTGGATGGAATGAGATGCAATGGATTTAAGAGTGCATGAGATGCAAGACTAAAGCAGGATGGAATTTGCTGCTCACCCCATCCCTAACTTGGGTTTCTCTTAGTTCATCTTAGCTACTGGGAGCTTTGGAAATTCACGGGGAACTTTTTCAGAAAATTCATTGAAGCTGGCTACACCCTGTTTGCACTGCTTGAACTGAGCACTGTGACATTCCTTCTCGCCTAATAGATCACTGAAATGGAGATAAAGTAGCCATTCTGCTTGCAGTTTAGCACCATACGTGAGTTTACATTCAGTGGAGGTGCAAATGATACCATTTTGCCAGTGGTCTTGTGCTCAATTACTTTGACTTCATTTAGGGAACGAAATGACCTGGTTTTTTCACATACCTCATGGCGGCTTTTAAGAAGTCATGCATTGGGAATGCAAATGTCTGGTGTGTATGTTTTCATTCTGTAAAGTTATCCTTTGGAGATCGTCATTAGGGATGATCTAGGACAGCCAAAGCTCCTCTTCTACCTTCATCTCTTATGTTATCTGTGGAACTAACCCAGAACCCTGGATTTATTCCATAAGGGGATTCCACCCAACTCTGGCTCCTGACACCATCAAAGTGTAGCATAAGTAAATTGTGGCAAGGTTCATAGATAAGCAGGAGAGCATCTGCTTTGCATGCAGAAGACCCCAGATTCAACCCCCAGCCTCTCTAGGTGGAGCTTTAAGAGACCCCTGTTGAAGCCCTGGAGAACCACTGCCAGTCAATGGAGACAGTAAAAAACTGGATGGTTAAGTGACTATGGAGTTGTGGTGCTCATCTGGCTTTCAGACCAAGGGAGTTGGCGTTTGTCCACAAACAGCTTTCCTGGTCATATGGCCAGCATGACTAAACTGCTTCTGGCACAATGGGACACTTTGATGGAAACCAGAGCACACAGAAACGCCGTTTACCTTTCCGCCACAATGGTACCTATTTATCGACCTGCACTGGTGTGCTTTCAAACTGCTAGGTTGGCAGGAGCTGGGACAGAGCAACAGGAGCGGGGATTCGAACCGCCGACCTTCTGATCAGCAAGCCCAAGAGGCTCAGTGGTTAAGACCACAGAGCCACCCACGCCCCAAACAGTAAAAAGGTAGAGGACCCCTGGACTTTTAAATTATCGAGCTAGATAGACCAATAATGTAACTCTATACAAGGCATCTTCCTGCATTCCTGTGACAGTAGACAGCATTCAGTAACAGGTTGTACAGCCTGCCTGCTCAAGCAACAGGACAATCTCCTCTCTGCCTCCAAGTGCCCGGCACTGGCAACCTTTTGGACTGTGTTGTTAGGGAGTCCACAACTGTCATTTATGGATACAGAATATGACTGATTCTTTTGAGCCAACGGGCTGGGGGCTGGGGGGGGGGCAGGGAAAGAAGTGTAACCCGGTGAAGTTCTCCAGCTGTGTTAAAAGATGTGGAGTTTCACCACCAGACCTTTGGAAATGGAGAGGGCAGGCCGTCGGCTTCAAAGCATGCCTCCGCATGTCTACCGTCTTTTTCAGAAGCGAAATTAACAGCTCCCTAGATTGCTGGCTGTTTGGTTTAACAGTTGGGTCAGTCATCTTTTCCTTCTGACTTTTCATCAGGAAGCAAAAATACTGCGGTGCAACCTTTGCTTCGGGGCAGGACACACCGTTTATTACACTGGCTTTGCGGTATTGATCATTGTCTGAGAAGCACAGCGTTTTTTCCCTTTTATCTTTTTTTGTATATATATAAAACAAAAACAAATACCTCTAAAACAGACTTGTCATTTGCTTCAGGAAACTCCGAGGAAATGCAAGTATACGTGGGAATGAAAGGCTTTCCGGAGGACTGTGCCTGTATCCCTATCAGCTGCAATGCATGCTAACCATTTGAATACTTGCATTATAATGAGAGGAGAAAAATCAGCTTGGAAATTAATTTCTGGTGGGCGGGGAAAGCTCTTTTTAGACCACAGGGGATAGTGATTGCATTAAAACAAATCTGTTCCCGTTAGGCTTGAGAATGTTGGGTTGTCATGTTGCAACCTGGAAACTCCTCCTGTTCCTTTAAACCAGGGGTGGTTGCCAATGTGGTGCCCTAGTGCTCAGGAAGCCTCTGAGCATCCCTCCTCCCTGCCCCCTTATTCATGAGGTGGTGCAGATAGTTACCTTTTCCTCCAGTGCAAAGGATGTAGAGATGAAAGAGGATGTTGGAAGAGTGGCGCTCTTTCTTGCCATACCTTTCATCTCTATGTGTTTTTCAAGGGGCTGTTTGATTTTTCTGGATTCAACTGTTACCCAAATCCTTTTGGAAAAGTGTGTGTGTGTGTGTGTGTGTGTGCGCGCGCGCACGTACACTTTCCCTCTTTCTGTCCAGTGGCGTAGCGTGGGTTGTCAGCACCCGGGGCAAGGCAAGTAATTTGCGCCCCCTAACCCGGTAGGGGCAGAGAGCTGCAAGTGCGAGCGCGCCCCCCCCCGATGTTGCGCCCGGTGCGGCCGGCCCCCCCTGCACCCCCATGCTACGCCACTGTTTCTGTCTGTTCTGTTTGGGATGGGGGGAGAAAAGTGTCCAGTGTAGGTGGCACCCAGAGCAGTTGAGTAAATATGCAAAGGAGCCCAAGGGCCTACAAGTGTTGGTTAGGGCTGCTTTAAACAATGTCCATCTGGATGTTGCAGAAAAGCCGTTCCTCTCGATGCAGCAGCAGATGTAACATTTAAAAGCTGTTGGCAGCAAATATCCCTGAGAGCAGGTAAAAAAAAAGGTAAAGGACCCCTGGATGGTTAAGTCCAGTCAAAGGCGACTATGGGGTTGCGGCGCTCAACTTGCTTTCAGGCCGAGGGAGCCAGCGTTTGTCCACAGACAGCTTTCTGGGTCATGTGGCCAGCATGACTAAACCGCTTCTGGCACAACGGAACACCATGATGGAAACCAGAGTGCACAGAAATTCCCGCCGCAGCAGTACCTATTTATCTGCTTGCACTGACATGCTTTTAAACTGCTAGATTGGCAGAAGCTGGGATGGAGCAATGAGAGGGCAATGTTGTGGAGATTCGAACCGCCAATCTTCTGATCGGCAAGCCCAAGAGGCTCAGTGGTTTAGACCACAGCGCCACCCGCGTCTCAACCCCTGAGAGCAATGCATGTCAAGCCTAAAACCCAACTCAGGAATAGGAAAGGGAGAAAATTAATTTCAGACAGGAAGGGAAAGTGCACATTTTCATGGTGGACTTATGTTTCTGTGGCTTGATATCAGTGACCTTTGCAAGATCTGGGTATATATATTTGCTAATACCGTATTTTTTGCACCATAACACTCACTTTTTTCCTCCTAGAAAGTAAGGGGAAATGTCTGTGCGTGTTATGGAGGGTATGCCTACGGGTGGCATGCCTACGAATTTTCCTCCTCTAAAAACTATGTGCGTGTTATGGTCGGGTGCGTGTTATAGAGCGAAAAATACGGTATATTGGTTTAGGAGAATAATATAAAATAATATACAAAGGGTGCTATCCAGAGGTGCTTCAAAAAGTCTCAGGACATAGGACCATGCCTAGGGAATAAATCATATTCAGTTCACATTTAAGGCAAATCTACCTAATCTGCTCTCCCTGAAACAATATGTGAAATGAAATTCAGCCACCCTTCTCTGAATTTTGCAATGCAGTTCTTCAACCCAAATTCACAAAAAAGCATCTACTAGGGAAAAGCATAAATATGAATGGGTCTATTAGTGAAGGTAACATACAAGATGCATTGTATTGGTGGAAACTGCTTACTAAAATATGCGTTTTGCGCAAAATTGCATGTAAAAATAAGCCTATTAGGAGAATTTTGCTCTCTCTCTCTCTCCTGATATAAACTTTGGCAGGCTTTCTTAAATGGGTCATCCAGTTGTCTTCTTCTTCTTTGCATGGGTCTCATTTAATTATAGTTCTGTTCAAATGTCAATTTTTAAAAAAGTGCACTTCATTATACCTGTCACATAACTTGATCTCCTTTACCACCGAGGTGTAAAAATGTTGCTCTCCTTTTAGCCTTCAATAGGACAGTAAGATTGATTGGACCCTGGTGCACTGTGCCCACTGTATGTGTCACTGAGGTCATCCTTTAATTTATTTGGACTGGAGTCAAAATGGATTTTGTAATATTCCAGTGCAGATATTGAAGGCATGACAAATATATCTGAAGACCTTGTGTAGATGTCACTGGTGATAAAATGGCAGATTTGGAAATGGACCCCACTTTCCATAATGGAAGAATTCCAGCACAAAATAATCCCTCCATTTATGGGTTGGGCTTCCCCATTTCTGAAATGCTCACAATCTGCATTTCTGTAAGCCACTCTCAGCATATTTCCCCCCGAAAGGCAGAGGTTTGTCACCATGGAGGCTTTGCCAGTGCAAAGAAGCCTTGTTGATTCGCTGAAAAGCCAGAGATACTCTCCTGATACACAAAGTCTAGATTTCTTATTTCTGAAATGTACTTAGCCTCACGGGGAAAATAATTTTTGGCAAGTTGGTGTGGGGGAATTAAAATTTGAACAAATGTGGCCAGCATTTTTTTTAGAATGGTTTGAATGAAAATATATTAGGTTTTCCTCCACAGACAGCTTCTTCTGCTTGTTAATTCTGTGGCCAGGCAATCAAATAAATAGTAGCAGGGCTGCAAAACTTATATAGCCAGTTTTCTCAAAGCAAGCCGCTTTAAATGGGACTTACTTTTGGATACACATGTAGAGGATCTCAACAAGAACAGTAGCAAACGTTGTGCTAAGGTTCTAGATTGCAGGAATGTGGTGGTGTTGTTCTTAAGAGCTGGGAGATTCCAGAATAGTATTTAGACTCCCATGCAGTCTAAAGTGGCACAGTCCATTCTACCACCCCGGGAATCTGAATTCCTACTTCATTCCGCTACATGTTTAAAGGTAAAGGTAAAGGGACCCCTGACTGTTAGGTCCAGTCGTGACCGACTCTAGGGTTGCAGCGCTCATCTCGCTTTATTGGCCGAGGGAGCTGGCGTACAGCTTCCGGGTTATGTGGCCAGCATGACTAAGCCGCTTCTGGCAAAGCAGAGCAGCACACAGAAATGTCATTTACCTTCCCGCCGGAGTGGTACCTATTTATCTACTTGCATTTTTTAAAAAAAATATATTTATTACTTTTTCAACATTTCCAACACAACACTACAAACAAAAAAGAAAAGAGAAAAAACAATACAAATACAATACAAAAACGCTACATGGACTAACAAAACAAAGCAAAAAAACCCAAAAACAATTTAAAAACACCTCAAACATTTTCAATATCTTATATTTCATTCACTTATTTCCAGCGACTTCCCCACACCTCCCTTTTTGTATTCCACTTCTATTAATTGTTTCAGCAATTCCTTTCCATCTTACTCTGTTTTCTATCCTATAATTATCTTAACACATTCTTGCCTTATTTTTCCTTTATTTTTCTATTAATCTATTTATACTTAATTCCTTATGACTTTTCTACTAAAGCCATATAACTTCATTTCAACATTTTTCTAACATTCCTTAATTTTACAATATTTCTATAAATAGTCTTTAAACTTTTTCCAATCTTCTTCCACCGACTCTTCTCCCTGGTCTCGGATCTTGCCAGTCATTTCCACCAATTCCATATAGTCCATCAACTTCGTCTGCCATTGTCCAACACTTCAGTGCTTTCAAGAAGCAACCATTCTCTCAACCAGCAAAAAGCAGATGGTTCACAATGAAATTTAAAGGTCTGGCAGGGCAGTTCCACCTCCTTCTTTGGCATCCATCAATATCTTAAGTTTTACTCGAGGCTTCCTGCCCTGCCAAACAACTCTAGAAACATCCCTCTGCCACCTCCTGAAACACTCCATCCCATCCAAAACTTGCAATGTTTGAAACAAAAGCAACATCCCCAGCAACACAGCAGCCCTCATCCCCACCACAGTAACTCGGCCCAACAGTAACAACTTCTGATTTGTCCATATTTCCAAATCCCCCTTCTCTTCAATCCAACATCCTTCACAGTTATCCTTAAACAGATTCACATTTTTGGTGGTCATACTAACCCCCAAATACCTCTCTTTCTCAACCAATGTTAGTCCTGTCGCCTCCTGAAACTCTGTCAAAGCTTTCCTTTTCCAGTTCAGATAGAGCTCTGGTCCTCAAATTCATCTGTTCTTCTTTAAGTTCAATCAATGTCAGCTTATGTTCATCAGGTTGTCTTTGTATGGATGGGACTCTCCTCTCCAGTTGTATTGCTTTAGATTGAGCAGCAAGGGTTTTCTCCCTGACTTCATCTGCAGTTTGCTGTATCAGAGTAGATTCCTGTGTCAGTTTCTGGGTGGTTTCTGAATTGGTATTCACCTTTTGTCCCAAGTTATTTAAACTTTCTACGATTAAGTCAATTTCAATATTTGCAGCATCCATTTTCACATTTATCACGTCTGTTTTCTTGTGAAGTTGTTCCAGCGAATCATTTATTTTCAATAATGCAGCCACTAAGGCCTCTTCTGTCGACATCCTGTCTGTTTTTTCCTTTCCATTTGCCATAACACTTAAGAGATTCAAGGTCAATTCCAAAGTCTTACACTTTTTTATCTTGCAGCTGGAAATTCCCCTAGCCCAGCTCCTGTAAAGTAACCAATTTCAAAAGCTTCCACTAGGGGAAAACAGTTTCTATTTGTATCGGTTAGTATGTCCTCTTTTAAACACAGTTTCAATAATCCAAAGTTAGTTTCAATTTTCAGTTACTTTCCTCCTTTTTTTGAAAACAACCGGAGACAGTACAAACAGTATATTCTCTTGTTTAGCTACCTGTCAATGAGCATTCTAAACGCTGTCAATGGATGTTCCAAAAAACATCAATCCTGCTAGCAGCCCGTTTCCAGGGTCAGAGCGGCGGTATTTTAACTCTCTTAACTCTCTCCTACAGGCATATTCAGTCCACCACTTCCCCCCCTCTTCTCCTGTCTCCAAAAAGGGGGGGGGGTTAGTTTTTTACCGATGGAAATTTAGTCTTTTACAAAAGGCTTTCCAAGACTTTAGCTTGCAGCCTCCTTGCTTCAGTTTATCTACAAAAGGGGGAGGCGGACTTCCTGTATTGAACCTCCCCGTTTCAATGCCAAATTAAACGTTTAAAAATCCAATTCTTCCCAATTCAGCTCTACTCACGGGTAATTACTTTAGAGTCAAATTGTCCACAGGAAAAAGTCAGTGCTCTCTGACAACATTTATCTACTTGCATTTTGACATGCTTTTGAACTGCTAGGTTGGCAGGAGCAGGAACCGAGCAACGGGAGCCCACCCGTCGCGGGGATTCGAACCGCAACCTTCTGATCAGCAACTCCTAGGCTCTGTGGTTTAACCCACAGCGCCACCCGCATCCCTGCGCCATGACATTTTGTTATCTATCTGTCTTGTAGGAAAGGGGAAATACAAGTGTTCGCTGCAAATGGAATGAATTACAATATAGGTATGCTACATGTATTGCAAATATAAATCATTTCCAAAACTCTGACATACAAAACAATAGAAATACGAGACTAGTAAAGCCAAGACAACGAAGCTCCCACAGTCATGAAAATCAAATGTGTTTGGCTCAACATACACTGTAACTCAAAGTGAACTGTGCAAAATGTTCCCACCGTAAGAAAGCAAAACAATTCCTGGCTGGCTGGCTGGCTGGCTGATGTTGTCCTACAGGTTTAGGATTTGATCATTAAAATCGTCCACTGAAATGAATGGGGCAACTCCATCATTTCCCCTCCAGGCTTTAGCAGACCTCTCTGGCAACTAGCGCTGCAGTTGTTAAAACTTGACAATAATGAATTTGGATGGCCAATGGATCTGTGGTCAAAAAGGAACAATAATAATGTCCGAGGCAGACTATGACGAACTGCTTGTGAAAGATGGTACCCTTAGATAGATCATTAGTGATGACTGATGTTCCAGGAGGAGCTTACAAGCAATATAGCAAGGTGATATATCAGGTCACCATATGAAGCGCCTCTTAGCCTGCAAATTGCACTGCCAATCACTCTCTTCTGAAGGTCTTTCCTGCCACTAGTGAGGAAGACCTGATATAAGTCTCCATTCCCAGCCTGATGAATGATGATTGAACTTTTGCCTGTTTCAATCTAAAAAATTTGGAGGTGTTTAGAGCAATGGCATTCATCCTTATACCAGCCACAGAGGGAAAGCCTGTCGGAAACTTGGTGAGGCTGGGAGCTTACTACTCCAATGCTGGATTCTTCTCAATGTCTGTTCTGAATTTTGTCTTTTGTGGAAAATCTGCTGGCGAGAACAAAGTTCAGTGCAGATTCTGTAACCCAACCTGAAATGAAAGCCATCTAGAGGCCTCCAGCATTGCTTCTGGTGAGGACCCAGTTGAAATAACTAGGTTAACAGCACTCCACTACTGTGTACACAAAAGGGAGCCTGAGATCCCTTAGTCTTCCATGTGCTAGATAAACTTCCATCAATCTTATTTGGCATGTTTGATTTTTTAAAAGCAATTGCTGTGGGCACCACCCCTGCTCATTTCCCTTCCCTCTCCCTTGAATCAGCCTCTCCCATTCCACAGGGACAGAAAGTGAGAAACCATGTGTGCACCCCATTTCGCTTTTCCAAGGGATCTAGGTTAGGGTTTCCATATTTCAATAAGGAAAAATCTGGACACAAAAGTTATTGAGGGGAAATAGCCCCCAAAGTCATTGAGCTTTTAAGGCAAAGAGTGATGCTAAAACACACACGTCCTGGTTCTGTTGGCCAAAGCATGCACATATTGTGTGTGTGTATATATATATATATATATATATATATATATATATATATATATAAACTCCAGATGCTAATTTCGCCAGGTGAATCCTAGACATGTCTAGGAAATTCTGGACATATGGAAACCCTACTCTGGGTAAAAGCTGGATCCACTAGAATCCATATGAGCCATGAAGAACACATAGAGCTGAAAGAGGAAGTGGGAAAGAGTGTCATGCTTACAAGCTCCTCCTTCAAATCTCTGTACTTTTCAAAGGAGAAAGGTAAATGCATATGCTAGGTAATCCATTAAAAGTACTAGCAATCCATTAAAGCACACATATATAAACTCATGCGTTAGTGATAATGGCATACCAAAAAATGCATCAAAATAGGACAAACTGCCTTGCAATTTTTTTTTTATAATAGGCAAAAGTGCATAGAAAAAATGTGTATGTTATAAAAAAAGTTCACATTGAGATGCTGATGAAATTTCAAAAGGACTTGTACAAGAGAATAATAACAGCAAACTGATGCAGAAATGTGGACAACTGAATTTAAGAATGGAAAAATGAGAAACCGAAATTGATATATTTGCCCATCTCTGGTGCAAAGCTAATCCTTCTGCTATGCGACCACAATGCTGTATCTCTGGAATAGGAGCCTGCTCTTAGAATGACTCCCACCTGCTCCCTGCACCTAAGCATCAGTTATTTGCCTTTGGCAAATTGTTATCAAAGTAAATGGTTACTAAGCACCCTTCCCCCTAACTAGCTTCTCTGCTGGGAATGCAAAAATGTTTATTTTAAGCTGTGAATGCAGTAAAAGCACGAAAAGGGCAGGGAGGTGCTGTGAGCAATCGTGCTTGGTGCTGGAAAGATTCTTCTTGAACCTTCGCTCAAAATATTTATGGCAAAACAGGGCTCTGAAGAGCAGTGGAAGAAAGGAGCCTTTTATCATGATGAGCCTTGTCTAGAAGAGCGGCTGAAAGCATGAAATAAGAACATTAAAAGAACCCTGCTGAATCAGACCCAAAGGGCTGTAATGTCTAGCATCCACTCCAAACCCATCCAGTGGCCAGACAGGTGCTTCTGAGAAGCCTACAAGAAGGTGAGCTGAATAGCAATTCTCCATGGTGGGGATTCAGATGTTTGATTCCCCTGATTCTATCAAGCCCAGGAGCTATATCATCACTGCAGATGGTGGCAGCAGTCACGAAATTAAAAGACACCTGCTTCTTGGGAGAAAAGCAATGACAAACCTAGACAGCATCTTAAAAAGCAGAGACATCACTTTGTCAACAAAGGTCTGTATACTTAAAGCTCTGGTTTTCCCAGTAGTGATGTATGGAAGTGAGAGCTGGACCATAAAGAAGGCTGATCGCCGAAGAATTGATGCTTTTGAATTATGGTGCTGGAGGAGACTCTTGAGAGTCCCATGGACTGGAAGAAGATCAAACCTATCCATTCTGAAGGAAATCAGCCCTGAGTGCTCACTGGAAGGGCAAGTCCTGAAGCTGAGGCTCCAATACTTTGGCCACCTCATGAGAAGAGAAGACTCCCTGGAAAAGACCCTGATGTTGGGAAAGATGGAGGGCACAAGGAGAAGGGGACGACAGAGGACGAGATGGTTGGACAGTGTTCTCGAAGCTACCAGCATGAGTTTTCACAAACTGCGGGAGGCAGTGGAAGACAGGAGTGCCTGGCGTGCTCTGGTCCATGGGGTCACGAAGAGCCTGACACGACTAAACAACCAAACAACAACAAAGCTATATCTGTGATTTTTGCTAATCCAATTTAAAGCTGTAGGCAACTACACCACATGTACCGAGACTAACCCTTCCCGCTCCCCCGCCCACAAGAAGGGGAAATGAAAAGAACTGAAAGCATAAACAAGAGGATGAAAATATGAGTGAGACTGGACCGATATGAGGAAATGCCCCTAAAATGAGGAAATTGGTAAGAACGAAGCCGAAAGGCAAAGCCAAGAGGATCAAATCTCCCCATAATGTTTGGGAGTTGTGCTTTTAAACAACTCCGAAATGCAGTGTATACAACAGATCAGGAAAAGTGCCGAAAGGGCCAGGAGGATGCCAAAAGTAAAAAAAAGCAAGAAGCTATTAGACGCAATAATGCTTTCTAAAAAATAGAAGTTTTATCCAAATTAGAGGACATCTCACTTGGATGAGAATGAAGATGTGCAAAGGAGAACAAAGTCTGTGCCCTCCTGTATCCGTGCAGAGTTTTAGGGGGAAATCCACAAAAAAGTCCTTTAAAATCCAGACAGATTTCAGTGTGCTGTTGCTCTTGGAATAATTATATGGGAACTGACAGCATGTGCTCAGTACCCATCGCTTCAGGGGAACGGAACGTTATTTTTAAGTGTGGCAGGTAGAGATGCACACACTATCTACTTTAGGTGGCTGCTTGTAGTAAAAGGAAGAGAGCCCGTTAAAAGATGAGAGTCCTCATCCAAGCCCTTAGCCACCCCGTAAGTACTATGAGATATAGACGCTCTCATACTCAGCTATTTTGTCATGGAAACTTGACAGAGTGTGGATTCTGAAGTGGTCCCACACCTGATCCACATTAGGGAGGGGTGAATATACCAGTTTTTGTTTCTCATTTTTCTTAACTTCAGTCGTCCACATTTCCACATCTGTTTGTGTGTGTGTTTTAAAAAAGTCCACGTGAAAATTCACCTGCATTTTAGTGCGAATGGGCCTTAATAGACACATTTTCGTATGCAATTTTGCCAAAGATACACATTTTTACAAAGCAATTCCCCCTAATGTAATGCATTTGTGCATCTTCACCAGTGCACATATTTATATGCATGCTTTATTCCAGTATATGCATGTTTGTACACATTGCTTTGCAAGGGAGATGAACCGCAACATTTGGAGAAGTGTGAATTTTGAAGGATGGATGTTTTGGTTCATGTATTGTTTCAGAAAGTGCAAACTAGCTTGGATCTCCTTCAAATGCAAACTAAATCAAGTGTCTTCCCCATCCTTAATCCACACCTAAGCCTGGGAGGCACTGATGGGAGAAGACCACTTTGAAATCCACATTCCCTAGAAGTCTAGGGAAGTCCATCCCCCTTGTACCTGAGATGCCCAGAGGCGAAAATCTGTAGGAGAGTTCTTCCATAATTAATATCCATAGATGCGCAGAGGACCTGGAATGGTTGACTACCAGGTTATCTTTTGCAATTACCTTTCCCCCTCCCTTGAGTGTTGGCATTTGTCTTAGTTGATTGGGAATCAAAAGACCACAGCAACATTAATGTAAGTGGAGGTGTCGGTGGCTTCTGCATGCACCATTAATAGGGAATAAGGCTAGCCTACTGTGGGCCCCCATTCATTCAATGCGCAGGAGACTTCTGGGCTCCACAAATGGGGCAGCCATGTGGCTTGGAATGTGCCTAGGGTTGCTGTATTCCCCAAAGTGAAAATCCACTCAAAGTTGAGCCTTTTTGGGAACATCTCCCTGCAAAAAATAGTTTTGGGGCTTTTGTTGGATTTTTAAAGCTTTTGCTTTTTTTTTTTTTTTTAAAAAAATGGCCTTACTTGCCTACCTGGACGCATGGCAGCCCTAAATGTGCCAGCAGTGCTTGATCCACAATTGATTTGTAAAAAAAGAACAGTTCAGGGATGAGACTTCTAGCTTTCTTTGGGGGTCCAGCATAAGTTGAGCTCTGACTGATCTTGATACAGGGTCATGCGTTCATACAATCTGGCTGGGTCACATTGAAATGAAGGACCTTGCCCAGGGGGGGCTGAGACTGGTCATTGGCCATTTCTTTTGCCCGCATCCTTCTCTCTCCTGATACATCTTCCAACACTGACAGTTTTCTTACTCTCTCTGTAAACTGTCTGATGAAACAGACTTCTGCCATTCCCCCGGGGCATTATTATGCTGAATAACAGATCTCATTACAGAAAAGCTTTGCTCGTAATCAACCAAAGATTCCTGTTGGGTTATTTTTTCCCCTCCCTCTTTCCTCCTAGCAATATCCTAAATTACTTCATGTATTTTGGTGCCTACACCTTGAATTCTGCTGACATAGACACTTATGTGTTGCCCCCCCCATCCCTTGTGAAACTTTCCTTCTCTTAAAAGTGAGGTCACAGGTAAAATGTGGCGTGTGTAAAGAGGGAAGGACCAGCGGAACCTGAGGAATATCAGAGGGGAATTGAAAAGAATAGAGAATAATATTGTAGAAATATTTTTGCTGCAGCAGCTTGAGGAGAGCAAGAATGAAGAGGTGGCAAAGGGTAGGAATGGATGGGGTTGGGAATAAGGGGTTCCTTGACCCTCAACTTTTCTTGCCATTGCTGAAATGCAATGATCCTTTTGCTAGCCTCCCCCCCAAAAGAAACATGTAAATGGTCCATAATGATAATGAAATAATTGGAGACTTCTTTACCTTTCTCCCTCATGCCACTAATTAGCTAAGGTTGACATAGAATAGGTGTCTGTGACAGAAAGGAAGGAATGACTGTGGTCTGAGGGAGAGTGAAAGGCCAAACTGCAGGTTACCATACACTTCAACATTTCTCCAATGAAAATAGGGACGTTCTATTCCACAATACTAATCACTCTCTTATTTATACCCTGGCGATATGACTGACTTGCCCCAGCCACTTTGGGCGACTTGTAACATAAGTAAAAACATAATAAAACATTTAAGGTTTTTTAAACAAAAATCCTATACAGGGCTGCCTTCAGATGTCTTCTAAAGGTAGTATATAAACAACTATCCGACTTTTAGAAGACATCTGAAGGCAGCCCTGTTTAGGGAAGTTTTCAGTGTTTGAAGTTTTATTCTGTTTTTAATGTTCTGTTGACAGCCTCCCAGAGTGGCTGGGGTAGAAATAAATAACAACAACAACAACAGCAGCAGCAGCAGCAGCAGCAGCTACTACTACTATAGTATAGTTTCTTATCTCTTTGGCTTGGGGGTCACATTACTCCATACCCTCCAAAATTTATCCAATGATAATACGGATGTCCTAAGGAAAAGCGGGACATTCTGGGATCAAATCAGAAACCAGAAGGGTATTTGTAAATCTGGGACTGTTCCTGGAAAATAGGGACTCTTGGAGGGTCTGGGTAATACTGAGTGCTTAGCACCGTGGTCTCAAACCTTTTTTTGGACCAGCGGACACATTTAGAATTTTGAGAGGACACTGTGGGTGCCAGTCACAAAATGGTAGCCATGGGGATGTGTCTTAACCCAAAATGGCTGCTGTGGGGTGCGTGTGCTATAAAGGCTGCTACATTTTAAAAGACAGGAAAGGAGACAGGACCACAAAATGAAGCAGGAAGCCCCTCCCCACCAGCTGCCTCATCAGAGAAGAAGACGACTTTGGATTTATCACTACCCTAAGGAGTCTCAAAGCGGCTAACATTCTCCTTTCCCTTCCTCCCCCACAACAAACACTCTGTGATGTGAGTGGGGCTGAGAGACTTCAGAGAAGTGTGACTAGCCGAAGGTCACCCAGCAGCTGCATGTGGAGGAGCAGAGTCGCGAACCCAGTTCACCAGATTACGAGTCTTAACTACTACACCACACTGAGATGCCCTACATCAGCCTCTGCCATGTTTGCTCACAGAAAAAAAAACTCCCTGCGCCTCTCCAGAATACAGTGGAGGTTGTGTGTCGAATCCTGACTTCAAATGAAATGTGGCAGGGACAATATGTCCTGTTTCGTTGCCTGAGGCGAAACAGGAATGTGCTGCTCTGCCCTGCTGCCGCAGCCGCACCACCTCTGCTGAAGCTGAGTTGCTCTCACAAAGCAGTGGCAGGTTCCAGAGAGATCTCCAGCGAGATCTTGCAAAATCTCGTGGACTGCACAAGATCTCTCGAGATTCCAGTGTGAGATGTCGCCGGAGGTTGCTGCCACTGCTTCTCTGTCAGTGGCAGAGGTAGCAGCGGGTGTGGGGTGCTGCTTCATGGACCTCTGTTGCCCTAAGCAGCTGCTTCAACCCTTATCAGCAGGCTGGTCCTGAAATATGGGCATGTTTAAGGGGCATGTTCAGTGTGGGAAAAGCTGAGTCGGTGGAAACAGGAACAGAGTAGGAAGAGCTAACCATCTTTTGTGTACAGTGGTACCTCAGGTTACATACACTTCAGGTTACAGACACTTCAGGTTACAGACTCCGCTAACCCAGAAATAGTGCTTCAGGTTAAGAACTTTCCTTCATGATAAGAACAGAAATCGGGCTCTGGCGGCGCAGCGGCAGCAGGAGGCCCCATTAGCTAAAGTGGTACTTCAGGTTAAGAACAGTTTCAGGTTAAGTACGGAACTCCAGAACGAATTAAGTTCTTAACCTGAGGTACCACTGTATTGTTTATTCTGGAGGGATAATTTACCGAGACATTTCGCAGGCACTGTTGGGCACATGGGTGCCCATGGGCAACACATTGGTGACCCCTGACTTCGTGTGTAGCTGCCATCAACTGAGTTTTTTCTCTCCTAAGGCTCATAGAACACCTAGACGTATGGATATACAGTGGTACCGCTGGTTACAGACGCTTCAGGTTACAGATGCTTCAGGTTACAGACTCCGCTAACTCAGAAATAGTACCTCGGGTTAAGAACTTTGCTTCAGGATGAGAACAGAAATCGTGCTCCAGCGGCGCGGCAGCAGCAGGAGGCCCCATTAGCTAAGAGCAGTTTCAGGTTAAGAACGGACCCCCAGAACGAATTAAGTTCTTAACCCGAGGTACCACTGTATTTTTTAATTGGAGCTGGGGCATGGGTTTAGCCAGGATTTATGTTGGGGGTGGGGGGGGTGGCAGGATACCCAACTGCCATCCTCTGTCTGGCTCTGTCTAGCAGATTCAGAATGAAATGTCTCAACAACAGTTGTTTTAAATTACTCGCTTTCGACCCTGAGTGCTCAGAAAAATCTGTCAAAATCTTTCTACAATTTCTACTTTTAGTTAAGTATTTTTATTTATTGATTCAGTGGGGGGGGGAGCTGCTCCCCTGGCTATGTCCATGAGCTGAGGAAAGAAGAGATAAGTCTCTTTTCCCTCCACACACTGTTTCCCCCAGTAACAACCGCACTGTAATTGCGCCTGTAATTAATTAACTAATTAACCAAAGAGAAACAAAAGACACAGCTTCAGTGTAGCGTGTAGTTTGGCCCCCAAATATAGAAGGAGATGAGTTTGGGCCTTAGAGGCTGTCTGTCTCCATGGAGATCCAATGTGGGAGCACTGGGCTTCGTGCCTCCGCCTCCGCTCAACCTGTGTATTTGTAAATAAACACCAAGATGACAAAACACCAAAAGGCGAGTAAGAGACACCATGATAGAAGTTTATAAAATGTACGGCATGGAGAAAGTGGCTAGAGAAAATGGATTCCCCTCCCTCTCTTATAACACTAGATCCCGTGAGCCTCTTTGGCTTGCTGATCAGAAGGTCGGCAGTTCAAATCCCTGCAATGGGGTGAGCTCCTGTTGCTCTGTCCCAGCTCCTGCCAATCTAGCAGTTGAAAAACACGTCAGTGCAAGTAGATAAATAGGTACCGCTGCGGTGGGAATGTAAACGGTGTTTCCGTGCGCTCTGGTTTCTGTCACAGTGTTTGTTGCACCACAAGTTGTTTAGTCCTGCTGGTCACATGACCCAGAAAGCTGTCTGCAGACAAATGGCGGCTCCTTTGGCCTGAAAGCGAGATGAGCACCTCAACCCTGTAGTTGCCTTTGGCTGGACGTAACCATCCAGGGGTCCTTTACCTTTTGCTTTTTTTTAATGGAACTCCTGCAGAAGGCAGTGATGGGCATAGACATAGATGGCTTTAAAAGAGGCTTAGACAAATTTACCGATAGATGGCTACTCGCCATGATGACACTGCTCTGCCTCCATAGCTGGAGCCAACAGATCTTCTGAATACAGTGGTACCTCGGGTTAAGAACTTAATTCGTTCCGGAGGTCCGTTCTTAACCTGAAACTGTTCTTAACCTGAGGCACCACTTTAGCTATTGGGGCCTCCCGCTGCCGCCGCACGATTTCTGTTCTCATCCTGAAGCAAAGTTCTTAACCCGAGGTGTTATTTCTGGGTTAGCGGAGTCTGTAACCTGAAGCGTCTGTAACCTGAAGCGTCTGTAACCTGAGGTACCACTGTACCAGTTGCTAGAAACCACAGGCGAGGAGATAGCTCTACTGCTCCAATCCTGCTTGGGGGTTTGCCACTGTGAGAACAGGACGCTGGTCTTAGATGGGCAATTGGCCTGATCCAGTAGGCACTTCTTATGTTAGTATTTTATTTATTGAATTTGTATATCCAGGGTAGTTACAACATAAAATCACAATATATATAATAAAAGTAAAAACAAGAACAGTGGTCCCTCGCAAGACGAATGCCTCAGAAGACGAAAAACTCGCAAGACGAAAGAGTTTTTTGTTTTTTGAGGTAAGACGAATTTCCCTATGGGCTTGCTTCGCAAGACGAAACGTCTTGCAAGTTTGTTTCCTTTTGAAGCGGGAACTGGGCTGGCAGGGAGCGAGCGAGGGAGTGACCTACCTTTTCCAGAGGGATCCTCTTCTGGAGAGGGCACAGAGGAGGCAGGTGGGCTGGGATCCAGCGGATCTGGCTGGGTCTCTGCGCCGCCGCCGCCTCTGCCTCTCTATCTCTCTCCCCCTCCCCACGTGGCTGCTCCATTTTGCCCTAACTGCGCGAAGGCAGGAGGAGGGGGACCAAGGAGGAGGAGGAGGAGGCATCGACTGTGCTTGGGCTGCCGCGAAGGCACCTTTGCGGGGGTGGGAAGAAGCCGGGAGCAGCTGCTAAAACTGTGGGGAGCCCGGTGGCATGGCGCAAGGTAACGGGGGGAGCAAGGGAGAGTCCGCGCTGGGCGCTTCGTGCGTCCGCCCTCGGTTCCTGGGCTCGAACTTCCTTTGGCACCTCGTGGAGAGAGAGGGAGAGGAGCGGGCTGGGGCTTTGGCCGAGCGAAGACGCGGCAAGGCTTGGCGACAGAGGAAGGGGGACTGTTTTCGTGGGGAGGTGGGAGGGGGTGTCTTTGCCTCTTCCCGGCAACAGATCCTCCAGGCTGGGGAAACTCCTCCTGCTGTGGAGCGACCCGCTTTGTGCTTTGCCCGCTATCCCATTATAATACAGTACCAGGGTGCATCCGTGCTTCGCAAGACGAAAAAATCCGCAAGACGAAGAAACTCGCAGAACGGATTAATTCTGTCTTGCGAGGCACCACTGAACAACCCAATAACCCTCCCAACACATTTTAAGAGGGCATTGGATGTCTATCAGCAAAAGGCCTGGTTAAAGAGGAATGTTTTTATTCCATGGCTCCCTTCCCTGAACTGGGGGGTGGGGGTTGGGAATAGTTCAGGTCAGGCTTTCCAGCAACCTTTTCCTGTGAAGAACAGAAGACTGGTAGCATATGGTGCATTTTGCAAAATAAAATAAAAATAAATGTTTATTTACAAATGTGCCAGCATCCTCTAATATTTGACAGAGGAAATAAGCACCCTGTTTTTATGTTAAGTGAACAAGGGACTCATAGTAAGAGAGTCAGCAAGCCAAATGAGCTTCCGCTGGATATGGCAGCAAGCTCTAAGAACTTTTGAAATATTAACCTAGCCTGTATTTACATTTCCCCACAATGCAGAGTGCACATTTTCGCATTTAGAGGTTATAAATACAAGCATTTTCTTTATCACTGCCGTTTTGCTTCCAGATCGCTAAGGATTGCACAGGTGTCATGATGCCAGTGAAACAAGAAGGGCGCAGAGGCATAGGAACACAAGGAGCTGCCTTCACCTGGGACAGACCTTGGTCCATCTGTCCCTATCTACACTGACTGGCAAGGTTTCAGTCAGGGAATCTTTCGCCGCCCTTCCTGGAGATGCCAGGGCTTGAACCTGGGACCTTCTGCATGCAAAGTAGTTGTTCTACCCCTAAGCTATGGCCATTCCCCTTCTCTGAGTGTTTCTACCTGAGCTCCCTTCTGGTTGCATTCTACTGGACTTGCCTCTGGTTAATTGTTTCATTGGCAATGGCATTGACTACTGTTGGCACTAACCAAGGCTCCCACCTTAACCCGGTTTGATGTGATTTCTTGGGAAATTGGTGGCAGGTCTAGGGCTAGTTGGGAAAACCATAACTAGACCAAGCCCCAAGGTATGGCTAGGGGGTGGTGGAGGAAGACTTGGGGGGCAGGAGAGCCACAACAGCAGTGGTGCTCCCATCAGGAAATTAGCTACTTCCAGAGAGAGAGAGAGAGAGAGAGGTCTCCTCATGGGCAAGAGACTGCTGGGAGGAAGATCCTAAAATAAGCAAGTGAAGGGGTGTTTATAGAGTAGCTGCAAGAAGAGGAGACGAGCCCTGTGGATTTTCACGTTCAGGGATGGAAACAGATGGTAAGCTGGGGTAGATGGAGGGTGTGAATTGCCTACCCACCTCTGTCTGAGGCCAAAGCTGGCTCCAGGCTTCTCCCCTTCCCCACAACAGCTCTGTTATCATGCCTTTTAAAATTAGGTGCAGTTTGTAGGTTAGCCTCAATACTCAGTATATATATGAGCAACTTGTATACATATAGTACTGGGTGAGCAGGCATCTGCTTGCACAAAGCAGTTTCTCCTTCCTCTCCTGCCTGTTGCAGCTCTTTGTGCACCCCAAAACCTGCTCCTGAGTATCAGGGGACCTTCCAGAGTGTATTTCGTGTAAGGGTGTGGGGGCTGGAAAAGAGGGACCTTAAATCTCATTGAGCAAGTAGGTTTCCATTGTGCAAGCAGGCAGACATCACTGCATGCCATCCATTAAGTTCATAGTCAGAACATACATAATAATTGGTGCAGCAGCCAGCCAAGGCAAGACAGGGCAGAAGACAGGACGGCTTGCTTGTTTTGCACCCAGACCCTTTCTGAAAATTTCACGTATTCCTTCCTAAGTCAAGATCATGTAATGGTACCAATAGGGTCACAGAGTCTTCACTGTGGGTTGTTTTGTGTGTGCACTGCAAGGTGCTCCATCTCCTAAATCCATCATTTTGGATAGAGACCTAGGGTATCACCAGAATGTGGGCTGCCCAAGAGCATTTCTGTTAGGTCTCTCATCATGTCTCCAACTCCTGGTGCAAAGGATACTCCTGCCCTTTCCCCAGATGAATAGGTGGAGGGAACCTTTGGTTGTCCAGATGTTGGTGAACTACTACAGTGGTACCTTGGGTTACATACGCTTCAGGTTACAGACTCCACTAACTCAGAAATAGTACCTCAGGTTAAGAACTTTGCTTCAGGATGAGAACAGAAATCGTGCTCCAGCGGTGCGGCAGCAGCCGGAGGCCCCATTAGCTAAAGTGGTGCTTCAGGTTAAGAACAGTTTCAGGTTAAGAACGGACCTCTGGAACGAATTAAGTACTTAACCCGAGGTACCACTGTACTCTCATGAGCCCCAGTGAGCACAGCCAATGGTCAGGGATTATGAGAGCTGTAGTTCTGGACAGGGAACCATTTCTAACACCTACAAGAAGGTGTGGCAGCAGCACCAATCCCTGCTGAATTGTGGTAAGGAAAACAAGGTGCATAACTGACTTGTAGAGTTCCTGTGGGACAGCCTTTCTCAACCTGTAGATCCCCAGATGTTGTTGAACTATAACTCCCATCACTCCTAGCTAGCAAGACCAAAGCTCAGGGATGATGGGAGTTGTAGTCCAACAACATCTGGGGACCCACAGGTTGAGAACCGCTACTATGGGAGGTGTCCATCTTCAGTCCTTTGGACCTGTAGGTGGGACTGGTACAGAACTGCTGCCAGCCACTGAAAACCTGGGACGGGGAAGCTTTGGTCCTGCAGATGTTGCTAGACTACAACACCCATCATCCCTGGCCTTTGGGCCATGCATCCCGAGGATGGCTTGCTGACTTGGAGTTCAGCGACATCTGGAGGGCTACGGGTTCATTGACAACCCTGGCATAGGCAATCCTTATCTAGATGGATCCATGATCTGTATAAGGCAGCTTCCTCCCCATTAAGTTCTCACTTCTATGCAGCTGTTTAAGCCATAAAAGCACCTGTCAGGCTGGGAGCTTTGCAGCCCTAAGCAAATGAGATAATAAACAGCCTCCCCAAATTCCAGGCTTCGTTTTTTCTCAGCATGTTAGCTTTTCTTGCAACTCATGCCTCAGAAAAGACCCACTGAGGTCCAGGTGACTGGAACTGGATGGCTTGGTATGTATATTGTCAGTACAGTTGGACATCTCAAGAGCTGCTCCATCCTAATTAGTTCCCCAGGCTCTCCTTAGGCCTTTGTTTGGGTAAACTGACTCTCAATGCTGTCAAGAAGCCTTGGGGGTCATTATCTACCTGATAAATTGAAAGCTTGCCCAAGAAGAGGATTTTCCCCACAGAGATGTCAAGACTCAATCTTGAACATTTCCCATCATTTCCCTACTTTTGTTCTCCAGAATTAGACTTTCCTATCCATGGCTCAGTCCCAAACTACACATTATTCAAAAGGCACATGAATTATGGGAGAGGAAAAGCCATATCTGGTGGGGACAACAGAGAGTGGAAAGGCAGTGCTGGCAATGTGGAACTCACCATTTCCATATCTGCGTTTCCTTGCTCTAGGTGCTTCAGTGCAGCTTTCCAGGAAGTTTTGAACACATAATTCTGTGCATTTAGCTCCCTTAAATATCAATTGCCCCATTGGAAGTAGCACTTTACTGAAAAATTCTCCATTGTTTTTTCTTTTTCAAACCATTCCCCAGAATTTTATGAGAAAAGAAAGTAAATGCAAAGTTGTGCAAGGGGAGAGAAAATTTCTAGTGGGCTCAGGGCAGTGTGCTTGTGGGTGTGTTTGTGTGTTAACCTTACAGTCTCAGATGCTGGAAAGCTGATGATAATGCTTCAGATTTGTAGGATCTACTTTGTGTGTGTGTGTTTTACTATAACCCCAATATCCACAAATTGAAGTTTGGTACAAAAGACATCAGCATTAAAGAATTCTGAGCTCATGAATTTTCAGTATAAGAATGAAAAGGAGTTCCCAGTTCTTGTTTTAACCTTTAAAGCCCTATACAGCCTAGGACCTTCGTACCTACGGGACCACCTCTCCTGGTATGTCCCACGGAGGAACTTACGGTCTTCAAACAAAAACATCTTGGAGGTCCCGGGCCACAGAGAGGTTAGGCTGGCCTCAACCAGAGCCAGGGCTTTTTCGGCTGTGGCTCTGATCTGGTGGAATGCTCTGTCACAAGAGACTACGGCCCTGCAGGACTTGACATCTTTCCGCAGGGCCTGCAAGACAGAGCTGTTCCACCAGGCCTTTGGCCAGGGCACAGCCTGACCCCCTCCTTTGGCAATCCTCACAGAACTCTAGCCGAATGGTTGCCATTAATCTAATTTGAATTAATTTTATAATGAAATGATTTTAGAATGTTGTATTTATTTTACTGTTGTTAGCCGCTCTGAGCCCGGCTTTGGCTGGGGAGGGTGGGATAATAATAATAATAATAATAATAATAATAATAATAATAATAATGCAAGCACCTTCATTTCAGCAGCATGTTGAGAGGGAGGACTAATTTAGTCAGGAAGCAATCCTAAGTATGGGAAGCCATGTAAAGTATACCAGATCCATTTTTTTCTCAGGAGAGGGGGTATTGCTTTGCTGAGTTGTCCTCAGCCTGAGGGGGAAAACAAGGCTTACACCACCGCTTTTGCAAGCTCTGGAGTTAGGATCTAGTACAGGGGTAGGCAACCTAAGGCCCGGGTGCCAGATGCGGCCCAATCACATTCTCAATCTGGTCCGCGGATGGTCCAGGAATGAGCTTGTTTTTACATGAGTAGAATGTGTCCTTTTATTTAAAATGCATCTCTGGGTTATTTGTGGGGCATAGGAATTCGTTCGGTTTTGCCCCCCAAAATATAGTCCGGACCACCAAATGGTCTGAGGGATGGTGGACATGCCCATGGCTGAAAAAGGTTCTGATCCCTGATCTAGCATACGTCCCCTGTGTCTGCTCCTGCCCTTTGTCCCAGAACTCCCATTTCTCAGGGCTTACACCAGCATAAGTAACCTGCCAGGCTTGGTTCAGCTGTCTGGACCTCATCAGCTGACCCAGGATAGGGAAATTACGCCAATGTATCTCTGTCTAGGGGATGTGGGTAGCGCTGTGGGTTAAACCACTGAGCCTAGGGCTTGCAAACAGAAGGTTGGCTGTTCGAATCCCCGCGACTGGCTGAGCTCTCTTTGCTTGGTCCCTGCTCCTGCCAACCTAGCAGTTCGAAAGCAAAGTGTAAGTAGATAAATAGGTACCGCTCCGGCGGGAAGGTAAACGGCATTTCTGTGCACTGCTCTGGTTTGCCAGAAGTGGCTTAGTCATGTTGGCCACATGACCCGGAAGCTGTACGCCGGCTCCCTCGGCCAATAAAGCGAGATGAGTGCCGCAGAGTCGGCCACGACTGGACCTAATGGTCAGGGGTCCTTTACCTTTACCTTATGTCCCCAAATGAGAATTTGATCCATGTATTCTAGTGCTCTCTGTGCTGGCTGCCAGCAATTCACTCAAGTCTCACACAGAGGGGTGTTTTCCATCCGTGTTGAGATGCCAGGGAGGTACTGGAATCCTTGTTCAAGAAGAATGCATTGAGTTAATGCACAAACACTACTGCTAGGACTAGGACTAATACTACTGTTTGCTACATTCTGCTCTCACGACTAAAACTCATGCTGAAGATGCGATTGTCTGGCTCCTCCCCTTTTTATATGTGCCTCGTGCTGTTGTCCCAATTTCTCATCAATGAGTCATTTCCTCTCTTAGGATGTAAAGAGCCTGATTAATTATCTTAAACAGTAATTTATGATTAAAAGGCACATTGTGTGCTCTTCCACCTACCATAAATTATGTAAAATGTGCATCAGGACCCGACAATTTTCCTATTCTTTATTAATAGGGCTGTCTAGGAGCAGAATTAATGATACTTTTCACCAAACACACACACACAATTTTGGAGGAGTTGGGATCTAAATCTTTTTTTAACAAATCCACCATTTTGTATGTGAGCCCAGCCCAATGAGGGCTAAGTTTCCTTACTGAGGTTGCTTTTCCTATCCAATCTTTTTTTAAAATAACTTTTTTATTCAAAATTAAAACAAAACATATTATCCAGAAACATATCATCCTTATTCCCCCCCATTTTCCCTCCCTCCCCCCACAGAACCCAGCCACCCCCACCCCCGACTTCTCTCAGTTCCAGTCTTTGATTTCTCTAAAAGTGCTGATTTCTGCATGTTACACAGTTGTATAGATCCTCAAACTATTTAGCTGATTATTATCAATAAAAAGTTTGTGAATGTTTATTCAAAGCCAGCCAAGGAGTCCAGTTCGCTTTGTTGCATCTTCAAATACTTTGTAAAGGGTTCCCGTTCATCTTTAAAGTCACAGTTATCCTTGTCCTGTAGCTTGTATGTCAGTTTTGCCAGTTCTGCATAGTCCATCAGTTTTTCTTGCCATGATTCTTTAGTTGGGGTTTCTTCCATCTTCCATCCTTCCATCCTTTCCCTTTCCAATCTTGAGACTCTACAGCAGTGGTGGCCAAACTCAGCCCTCCAGCTGTTTTGGGACTACAACTCCCACCATCCCTAGCTAACAGGACCAGTGGTCAGGGATGATGGGAAATGTAGTCCCAAAACAGATGAAGGGCCGTGTTTGGCCACCACTGCTCTATGGGAAACACACAGGGCTGTTCTCTGTAAAGAAGGACACACGACTACCCCAGCCTCTGTCTTTAGCAGCAGTATTCCACTGCATGCATTTTCTATAAAAACATGTTTTTTATCGTACCCTTCAGCAAAAGTTCCCATGGTGGTTCACAATAATAACAATAAATAGTAATAATAATAATAAAATGAACATCCTACAATTAACATTTGACGATGCCAGGAAAAACATGAACATCATAGAAACAAGAAAATAACGGGAAATGCAGCAATAAAAGGAGAGAAATGGCAAGAGTAAAAATAACTATCCATTAAAAGCTTTGAGAGAATGAAATTGTGTTCACCTGGTGCTGAATAGCTAGCAAAGTGTGGATATCAGCTGAGGGTTTCTTTGTGGGGGTGGGAGAGATTGCACAGCTGTGGCTCTCAGATATAGGCCTCTGCCAGAGGTTTAAATAATATATTGAAAGTTTTTTAAAAAATTAAAAACTATATATGATAATGAATAGTTACCCTTCGGGATATGCATGAAATGGAAGCAAGGTCCATTTTCAGTTGACTGGACTACCAAGTAAATATGGTTATGCCTGAAGGGTAAGGAGGCAGAGGTCTTCTAAAAGTCTGTAGTTGTTGTTCTCTTTGACATTTGGTGGGAGGGCGTTTCACAGGGCGGGTGCCACTACCGAGAAGGCCCTCTGCCTGGTTCCCTGTACCTTGGCTTCTCGCAGCGAGGGAACCACCAGAAGGCCCTCGGTGCTGGACCAATATTCTGTAGCTGGGGCTGAATTCACAATATTTGGCATTTGTTTTTGATACTAATATTTTGGTTGGTTGGGACAAGGATACTTTCCTCTTTCATTGATGGCTGTGGATGACCGCTTTTCAGCATTATAGTTTTGATTCATTTGATCTGTCTCTTGTTGTAATTTTTGTATTACAAAAAAAACTTGTAGGTCACTTTGACACTCCTTTTCGTTTAGGAAAGCAGAAAATGGGAATACAGATAAAAAGTGTTTTTCTTTGGGGGGGGGCCGTTTCAGAATTCTAACCCCCTTCTACCCTCCCCTCCCATTTTGCAGACTCCTCTTTTCCCAACCATGCGCTCCAATACAAAATGGAGATACAACACAGCAAGAGATTTGCTGTATCTTGTGGTGGCAATGAAGGCAGGCAGGCAGGGAGGTGTGTTGCTGCTTCAGCTCCTAATAGTGAATTTCCACCAGAGGTGGATTTAGGGTAGCACAACTGGATTCCCCGCACTGGGCGCTGAACCAAGTGGGGCGCCACAGGGCATTGCAACTATGAAGTAATGCATGTGCAGAATGGAAGAAGAAGAAGAAGAAGAAGAAGAAGAAGAAGAAGAAGAAGAGGAGGAGGAGTTTGGATTTGATATCCCGCCTTATCACTACCCGAAGGAGTCTCAAAGCGGCCAACATTCTCCTTTCCCTTCCTCCCCCACAACAAACACTCTGTGAGGTGAGTGGGGCTGAGAGACTTCAGAGAAGTGTGCCTAGTCCAAGGTCACCCAGCAGCTGCATGTGGAGGAGTGGAGACGCGAACCTGGTTCACCAGATTACAAGTCCACCGCCCTTAACCACTACACCACAGGCAAAAGGTGTGCGGGGTAAGGGGAGTGTTTCCAGATTTTGGCATTGCACAGGGCACAGCAGAAATTTGAAAAACCGAAGTCCTCCCCTGTTCCCACTCCCAAGAAACTGTTGCAATTTTTGCGGCACATCCATTTGTTGATCCTTGATGCGGGACTTGACATCTTTCCGCAGGGCCTGCAAGACAGAGCTGTTCCACCAGGCCTTTGGTCAGGGTACAGCCTGACTCCCTCCTTTGGCAATCTTCACAGAACTCTAGCCCAATGGTTGCCATCAATTTGATTTGAATTAATTTTATAATGAAATTGTCAGGGGTTCAGGAGCAGAGACGCAGAGAAGGGAGGAGACAGAGAGCGAGGGGGAGGAATACGAAGGAAGGATGAGTGGGGATGACGACCCGAGATCACCGAGCCTGTCTAGCGAGTCCGAGGATTCCCAGAAGGGAGCGCCAGCAGCCAGAGCAAGGGGGGAGAGCAAGGGGACACCCCAGGAAGAAGGGTCCAGAGAGGGATCAGAAAGCAGCAGTTGGAGATCGGGACCCACGTTCCCAGCCGGGAGCAGCGGGGAGAAAGGGGACCAGATAGCGGGCTCCGGAGACTTTCAGAAGGAGGGAGGGCATGAGTCAGGAGTAGTCACGCCCACCTCGGGGAGCGAGGAAACGATCAAGAGGAAAGTGGAGAGTTGGGCGCGCGCGCCAAGTTCAAATGTAACGGAAGCTGGCGCAGTCAGCAGCCCAGAGAGTGAACCGGGTCCCAAAGCCCGCCGCAAGGAGGCGGAAGGGTCAGGGGGGTCCGCGTCAGAAGAGAGTAGGAAAGGAGAGACCCAGGGGGGCAGGAGGACCCAGAGACGGAAGGAAAGGCGCAGGAGGTGGAGCAAGGCTAGGGTATTAAGCTGGTGCGCTAGAGGCGGGGACTCAGACGGGTCTTCGTCGTTCTGACCTAGAAGAAGTAGGGCTGCACGTTGCAGTTTGGAAATGGAATCTGTAATCCAATAAAGACTCTTTGAAACTGAACGCTGGCTGACTTGGTCCTATGTGAGCTGGGACTGGGCGGCAGCCCTGACAGTAAGACCCGTCCCTCAAGCTTCTGACACCTGATACCTCGCAGCGGAGACAGAAGCAGCTGGAGGAGGGGATCGGTGTGTGGGAGCAAGCTCACGACGGTTGGCAAAGATGACGGAAGCAGAGAAAGTTTCAGCGCTGCAACAGGCAGTTACCCAATTGAATGCGGAGGTACTGGCATCCAAGAAAAGGGAGGAGGATGCGGCAGCCGCCTACCGAGATCTCCACGCCAGGTTTGAAGCATGGGTTAAGCATGGGCAGCCAGGACCCAGACCGGAGGGGGTTGGGTTGGCACGGAGAGCAGGAGGGCTGGTGGCTCACTTCGATGGGAATTTACAACAGTACCCCAACTTTCGAGCAGATGTGATGTGCGCACTGCAACTGCTGGCAAAAGACTTTAGAGATGAGCAAGAGAAAGTGGGGTTTATACTGTCCCATTTGCATGGGGATGCGAAAGCGTGGCTGCGCAATTTGTGGAGGGATAAAGATCCGGCGCTTCAGAGTGCAGATGCCTTTATCAAAGCGATGGATGCATGTTTTTTGTCTACCATTGATGTGGATCTTGCCCGACGGGAGATTCATGGACTGAAACAAGGGAGGGCGAGCGTCCGGCAGTACCACGCCCGCTTTTTTGCGCTGGTCAGTGCATTGGAATGGGACCGGGACTCGCCCCCAGTCAGGGACCTGTTCTGGGAGGGTCTCAGCTCTGCTGTGAAGGATGAAATTGCGAGGGGGGAGAGGCCCCGAAGCACGCAGGAGGTGGTCCAAAGGGCGCTGACTGTGGGGGTGAGGCTGGAAGAACGTCCATGGTGCAGAGATGAAGGACGTGGAGGGCGCGAAGCAGCGAGAAGTTTCTCTTTCGTTCCAAGGGAAGCAGCGCGTGCGCAATCCACACCTCCGCCAGGAGGGGGAGTGGAACCTATGGAAGTGGGAGGCGCCAGGGCTCAGTCAGCTAGCAGAGCCTCTGCACCGACAGCAGTCAAGACTAAACCTCCTAGAGGGACCAGGAAGTGTTACATATGCGAGAGCCCTCAACACTTGGCGAAAGAGTGTCCCCAGAGGAGCTCCAAGCACACTGCAGCCTCCGCAACGGTGAAAGTGGCCACGCAATGCAGCGAAGCCCAGCAGGGAAACGACGATGTCTGGCTGGAGACAGAGGCACTGGGGCCCAGCCAGACGCATCAGTGAAGCAGTCCCCAGCGATATTGCAACCCACGGACCCCCTCCCACCCAAACCAGTAGTGCAGCTCACAGCGTCTCTCCAGCTACCCAATGGAGTCACCATCGAAGTGCCGCTTTCTGTGGATTCTGGAAGCAACGCAGACTTTATAGCACAGGATTTTGTGGAGCAGCACGCTATAAAGCTGCTGCCTGCCACTCTGCCCCTGCAAGTCGTCACAGTGGATGGCAGAGAGTTGCTAGGGGGGCAGGTGGTGAAGCAGACGCCACCAATGGTGATGCAACTTGGTAACCACAGGGAAGTCATCAGTTTTAATGTCACCCGACTGTCGGACACGCCCATTGTGTTGGGCATGAGTTGGCTGGACAGGCACAGTCCAACGCTGGCTTGGTACCAGAGACAGCTGATCTTCGGCTCCTCTTACTGCGCAGAACACTGCATCCTGCCCAGGCAGGAGGGGGAGGAGGAGGACTCACAACTGCAGTTGGGAACGTTGCAAGCAGTTCCCCACAAATACGCGGACTTTCTGGAGGTCTTCTGCGAGAAAGAGGCAGACAAGCTACCACCGCACAGGCAATATGACTGCAAGATTGACCTCCTGCCAGGGGCGACGCTGCCGAAGGGGAAGCTATATTCCATGTCTGAGGACGAACTACAGGAACTCAAACAGTTCATCGATCACAATTTGCAGCGCGGTTTCATCCGGGAGTCCAGCGTAGGGGGCAGTCCTGTTTTCTTCGTGAAGAAAAAGGACACGCCCCCAAAAAGATTGGTCGTGGATTACCGCCTCTTAAACAGAATGACCAAGCCTTCCGATTTCCCTATGCCCAGGATTGACGACCTGCTGGCGACGGTGCGCAAGGGACGCGTGTTCACCAAGTTGGACCTGCGAGGAGCGTACAATCTCATCCGCATGAGGGAGGGCGATGAGTGGAAGACAGCCATGTTCACGCCTCTGGGCACCTACGAATACAGAGTGATGCCGTTTGGTTTGCAAAACGGTTCTCACTGTTTTCAAGCTTTTATGCATCACGTGTTGGCGGGACTCCTCTACAAGAAGTGCGTCTGCTTTCTGGATGACATCCTGATATTCTCTGACTCGCAGCAAGCACACGACCAGGACGTTCGGGAGGTGCTGAAGAGGCTGCAGCAGCATAGACTGTACGCCAAACTGGAGAAGTGCCAGTTCGACACGACGGAGGTGGATTTCTTGGGTTACAAGCTGTCGGACAAGGGGCTAGCCATGGACAGCGCCAAGGTTCGTGCGGTGTTGGATTGGAAGAGCCCGCGCAACCGGAAAGAGGTCCAGAGGTTTGTCGGATTCGCCAATTTCTATCGCAAGTTTATCAAGGGGTTCGCGATGCAGACGGCAGCTATTACGGACACGCTAAGCTCCAAGAAAAAGAAATTCATCTGGACGGAGCAGGCGGAGCGGTCCTTTCAGACACTCAAGCGTCTCTTCGCGTCGGAAGAGCAACTGCTGCATATCGACCCCAGCAGACCGCTGAGGGTGGAGACAGACGCGTCCGATAGAGCAGTGGGAGCGGTACTGCTGCAGAAGGACACGCAGGGGGTCTGGAGGCCGGGGGCGTTCTACTCCAGAAAGCTCAGCAAGTCGGAGCAGAACTACACCATCTGGGATAGGGAGCTGCTTGCCATTCATGCAGCTTTCAAGGCGTGGAGGCACTTCCTGATCGGCGCCAAGCACACGGTGCAGGTCTGCACGGACCACAAGAATCTGGAGCACTGGCGCACGGCTCGGTTCCTGAACCAGAGGCAGATCCGTTGGGCGGAGTTCTTTGCTGACTTCAATTTCCGAATTGAGTACGTCCCGGACGACACCAACATCATGGCGGATGCCCTGTCCCGAAAACCGCAGTACCTCGAAGAGGCGACGCCAGCGGCGGCCATGCACATCTTCGCGCCAACAGCGTGGGCGTGCGCTTCAGCCACAGTAGACCTGGACGCGGTGCGACGGGCGTTGACGGACGACGCATTCGCGCAGGCGAAGATGGCAGAGGTGCACAAGGGCACGGCGAAGGGCGACGAGTTCCAGATACGAGATGGCTTGCTCTTACGTAAAGGGGCCGTCTACGTGCCGGGAGACGAACTTCGCGCCCGGGTACTGCAGCAGCTGCACGACGCACCCACGGCCGGGCACTTTGGCACAGAAAAAACGGTGGAATTGGTCGCAAGAGACTTTTGGTGGCCCAGACTGAGGGGGGAAGTCGCGGACTACGTCGCGAGGTGCGACACCTGCCAGAGGGCCAAGCCGGTGCACAAACCACCGGCGGGACTGCTGGAACCGCTGCAAACGCCGTTTGAACCATGGGAGAGAGTGGCCCTGGACTTTGTCACGGATCTACCCAGCTCGAGAGGCAAGACAGCTGTACTAGTGGTGGTGGACTTGTTCACCAAGATGGCACATTTCATACCGTGTGCGAAGGTGGCCACGGCAGAACAAACAGCCAAATTGTTCATAGATCACGTGTTCAAAGTGCACGGGCTGCCGCGGTCTATACTGTCCGACCGCGGACGCCAGTTCATCTCGAATTTCTGGCAAAAGCTGATGGGCTTCCTGAACGTCAAGATCAACCTGACATCGGCAAGGCACCCGCAGACCAACGGGCAAGCGGAGAGGGTCAATGCCATCATGCAGCAGTACCTGAGATGCTATGCCAATCAACAGCCTGCGACGTGGGTGGATTACCTGCCGCTCGCCGAATTCGCCTACAACAACACGAAACACGTATCCACAGGGGTGACGCCGTTCTTCGCCAACAATGGGAGGAATCCCAGAACCTTCCCGGGACTGGACAGAGTGGGGGAAGGGGAACCACAGACGGCGGACGCTTTCGCATCTGAGTTGCAAGAGGTCCACGATCAACTCAGACGGCAGCTGGAGCTGGCGAAGCACGCATACAAGGTCCAAGCTGACAAGCACAGGCGAGTTGGCGAGGAGATCCGAGTGGGAGACTGGGTCTGGTTGGCAGCCCACGCGGTGCCGACCCGATCGTTAGCCAAGAGGAAGCTAGGGCACAAGCAACTCGGTCCATACCGAGTCGAAGCGCAGATCAACCCGGTGGCTTTCCGGCTGGTGCTACCAGAGGGTTCCAGGATGCATCCGGTGTTCCACAGGTCGGTGCTCACTCCCTACAGGGCACCGCACAGGTTCCAGGAACCAGGAACGGCACCGAGTCAGTCTCCGGAGCGGACGGAGGTGGGAAGATTGCCACAGCAGGACCCCATCAACGAAGTCACGGAGATTTTGGACTCCAGATGGGGGGAAGACGGAGTAGAATATCTACTAGCAAGGGAGGGCACCCGGGCCAGTACTAATAGCTGGGTGCCGGACTACGCCTTGGAGGAACCCCTGCTCAAGGATGAGTTTCATGCCCTTTTCCCACACAGACCTATGCCAGCGGGCTTCTTCGACGACTGGTTGTTCACGCCCACGCTTTCCTCCAGCACGTTCCATGGCTTCGACTCGGAAGGGGAACCCGCACCGCGCACACGTTCCCCAGAGGGGTCACCGGAGGGTTCGGCGTCCGACAACTCGTATTGGTGGGACGATCGGCCAGAGGAGCAGTGGCGCCGGAAGTGGCAGGAGACACCAGGTCCAGCGACAGACGCAGAGACGGACATGGACGTTTGCGGGGAGGACCTTGGTTTCGAGCACGGCGGCACCGAAATGGAGGCGGAGGAGACCACCGTTGACGAACGCGGGGAGGAAGACTCGGAGGTCTTCAGTTGGCGGCCAGCAACGGGGAGCGAACTGTATCCGACATTCACTCCCGTGATGACGGAGCACCCACCAACCACCCTTGAAAGCGGGGAGGGGGGAAGGGGGGGCTTCGAGGGGGGGATGGATGTCAGGGGTTCAGGAGCAGAGACGCAGAGAAGGGAGGAGACAGAGAGCGAGGGGGAGGAATACGAAGGAAGGATGAGTGGGGATGACGACCCGAGATCACCGAGCCTGTCTAGCGAGTCCGAGGATTCCCAGAAGGGAGCGCCAGCAGCCAGAGCAAGGGGGGAGAGCAAGGGGACACCCCAGGAAGAAGGGTCCAGAGAGGGATCAGAAAGCAGCAGTTGGAGATCGGGACCCACGTTCCCAGCCGGGAGCAGCGGGGAGAAAGGGGACCAGATAGCGGGCTCCGGAGACTTTCAGAAGGAGGGAGGGCATGAGTCAGGAGTAGTCACGCCCACCTCGGGGAGCGAGGAAACGATCAAGAGGAAAGTGGAGAGTTGGGCGCGCGCGCCAAGTTCAAATGTAACGGAAGCTGGCGCAGTCAGCAGCCCAGAGAGTGAACCGGGTCCCAAAGCCCGCCGCAAGGAGGCGGAAGGGTCAGGGGGGTCCGCGTCAGAAGAGAGTAGGAAAGGAGAGACCCAGGGGGGCAGGAGGACCCAGAGACGGAAGGAAAGGCGCAGGAGGTGGAGCAAGGCTAGGGTATTAAGCTGGTGCGCTAGAGGCGGGGACTCAGACGGGTCTTCGTCGTTCTGACCTAGAAGAAGTAGGGCTGCACGTTGCAGTTTGGAAATGGAATCTGTAATCCAATAAAGACTCTTTGAAACTGAACGCTGGCTGACTTGGTCCTATGTGAGCTGGGAGTGGGCGGCAGCCCTGACAGAAATGATTTTAGAATGTTGTACTATTTTATTGTTGTTAGCCGCCCTCAACCCAGCTTTGGCTGAGGAGGGCGGGATATAAATAAAATTTATTTATTTATTTATTTATTTATTATTATTATTATTATTATTATTATTATTATTATTATTATTATTATTATTCAGGCCAGGATTCCATAATGCCCTGAGCTAACTACGGGCTTGGGGACCACAGGAATTGCAGTAGGCAAGGGGAAAGGACAAAATCCTAGTCCACAGGCAGCTGCAAACATGGAAGGAACTTTAAAATAAACCTGTTCATCCAATAAGCATATTCTGAGTTCTTACTTTTAAGTGTCCTAGGCCTTTGCACCCAGCAGCTCCTTAGAGAATATTCAGCAACATGCTCCTTTCAGATGTTAATAGAGTGGATAATTTGAACTGGCCATTCTGCTGTCCTTCAGCTCTTTTTCTGCCTGCCTGCTTGGTCTTTCTGCTTTTATAACAGGAGGGGAGGCAGGAAGAGGAGCTGGTTGGCCTGGAAAACAGGAGAGTTCAAACTGCTGGCCAAAGTAGGAAAATTGTTGCATGTGTTAATCTTCCTGGAGGTATGCACATTGTTCTGTGTTAACAGCCATTGTTGGGTACAGGTAGATTTTGGCTCATTTTTTAACTGCATTTTTCCAAAGCAGCTGTGCTGAAAGGATGACCAGGCTTTGTGTAACATCCCTTATTGCACAAGCCAGGGACTTTGCCCGTTGAATGAATGTGAGCCGTGAAAATTAGTATCCTTATAGACGTTGCTCCGCAGCCAAAGCTACTTTTCTAAGGATTTGTCGATTCAGATGCAAGGTATCTGTCACGCCTTTTCTGGAAGTGGGAACCAATTTAACCACAGATATACATTATAAAAGCATTCCTGCTGGTTTCATTGTTAAGGCTTCTGCGGCAGGCTGATTGTCGGGGGGCGAGGGAAATGACTGCTTGAAAAGTGCCCCTTATAGATGCAGTAATATGGCCGTATTAGACATGGAACAATATGGTTCCACAGGGCTGGCCGCCGAGCGAATTACATCCTTCCATGTTGCTTTAGAACCACACAGCTGCCTTCCAGCTTCCTCTGCACAAAAGAAGAAGTTGCAAACGCTACAAACTTTGCTGGGTTTAATAAGATGCCTGGTGAACTACCTCATTTGTATGGATACAGAGGCAGAAAGAATTATACTTGGCATGCCAGTATATGTAGCAAAATTCTGATGACCACATCTCTTAGGAAGTTAGGAAGCTGCAGTGTACTGATAGACATTGAAGCATCCAACATCGTGTTATTTACACCAGGGTTTCCCAAACTTGGGTCTCCATTAGTTTTTGGACTATAGTTCCCATCAGCCCTGACCACTGGTCTTGCTAGCTAGGGATGATGCAAGGTAGTCTGAAATATACTCGGAGTGTGGATTTCATGCTCTTTATTCAGCTCATAGTAGTGAGGAATGAAAGTTTCCCCAAAATATCTGCTTTATATACATTATCTACACAATGGGCTGCACGTGATTGGCTAATTCTGGGATTCTCCTGTGGGCCAATCAGGTTGCAGATTCACTTCCACCTGGAGCTGGATTGGGTGGCTCCTGCGGACCAATCATACTGCTGCATTGTTCTAGAACCAATCAGACTGCTGCATTCTAGACCCTATTGTTCTAGGACCAATCAGACTGCTGCATTCTGAATCCTATTCAACTCAGTACATAACCAGCTGGAGGCCCAAGTTTGGGAAATGCTTTTCTACACTGACAAAAAGCAGCTGAAAGATAGAACTTTTCCCCAGCCCTGCTTAGAAATGCTGGAGATTTTGTAAAACATGTACTCTACCACTGAGCCACAAACCAGTAGTGGTCAGTGGGGAAGGTTGGCAGTGCTTACCTGTCTTCCCATCACTGGTGTCTCTAAGGTTGACCAGGAGAGGGTGAGGCAGCAGCAAGGTTGGTGCAGTGCACACACATTGGCAGAGCCATTCTGGTGCTCCTGGCATTGCATTTGCACCATGCCAACCTCCCTGAAGTATTTGTGTGTCTCACTGGGTACGGGGGGACAACTTCAAGGGCACCATTTCACTCATGGGTTCCATGTTAGCAACCCCTGAGGCACAATTGCTACTAAGCTGCCCTACAAACTTAAGAGACAAGGATGCAAATTTTATATAACAACGCTGGACCATTTGTTCAGCTTCACTCATTCTGGAATATACCCACGATGGCAGACAAGCTTATGAGAGAGGGTCAATAGGTTCCTCACCAAAGACCAACAGACTCCAATCAAGGCAGAGAGATTGGAAGTGAAACCAGGTTCCTCCTGCCAAGTCAGATTAGACAGACGTTTTAAAATGGGTATGTGAGCTATTTTCTCAGTGCAGAGAGGGTGAGGGCCAAATGGTTTGCATAAGCTTAAACTCACCCAACAAGTGAAGACTGTGAAATGCTCTCTCTTTGGCAGGAAGAGCAACAAAGTGGGAATGATTGAAACGATAAAATGGAATCATAGGTGCAATCAACATCTCTTTCTGTGCAATGTTCACATTTTTATAAAATTGCAATCTGAATTATTAACTATGTGGCATACATTCCAGCAGCATTTACCACCCTGCCCAAATATTTTCATATGATGCCTGTTGCCAGTCAATAGTGTTAATATTAAAACGGGTTTAAGAGTCATGGCTGCTTCCTGTCAGGTGTGCGTGCAGGAGCCAGGCCCTGTGACCAGGACTGGGGCCTTCCTAAGTTTGTTCTGAAGAGGCAAGGTGCGGCCGCACAGGTGAGGCCAATTGGTAACTCACAGCATCTGGTGGCAAGAGCTGGGAAGGGATATAAGGTCAGCATTTTCCCTTCAGCTCTTTGCCACAGCAACATGCTCCCTGCCTTGCTGTGTTTGGTTCCTTGACTCCTTGATCCTTGGACCCTTGCCTTTGTGACTCCTTGCTTCTTGACCTTCGGACCCTTGGCTTCTTGACTCCCAGCTCTCTGACCCTCGGACTCTTGGCTTCCTGACTCCTGGACTCTCATTTCTGCTTCCCCTTGCCATCTTGCCCCCAGTCCCAACGTCCCCAGCCTGGACTTCAATCGCCCATGAACTGGACCATGACACTTACCTTCTAAAGGGACCCTGGGAAATGATGGTTTGGTGGGAGAACCTGCAGAGAACTTGGTTAGGACTACTTTGCAAACTTGCAGGATTCTCAGTACATCCAGGAAGGAAACTATGCCAGTTATTCCAAGTTAGGTTCGTAATGCAGACATAATGGATGGCTTTGAAAGTGGATTGGACAAATTAGTGGAGGATTAGGCTTTCAATGGCTACTTGTGACAATGACTGGGGATCGCAAGTGGAGAGAGTGTTGCTGTCCTTATGCCCTGCTTGTAGGCTTCCCATGGGCATATGGTTGGCCGCTTTGGAAACACGAGTCTGGACTAAGATGGACCTTTGGTCTGATCCAGCTGAGCCCTTCGTAGGTCATTATGTTCTTATTCTGCCTGTGACTGCAAAATGCGGCTGGTAAGAAAATATAGCAACGTGTATTTACATAATACGTCTGTGGAAGTGAAGAGACTAAGAAGGGATGATGAAGCGTTTGTTATGCAACAACTCGTGAACTTTTGAATATGATTCAGTCCTTCTAAATAAAGTACCAGGCAGACTATTCTATTGAACATAACAGATTGGGTACTACCAAAATGCCCACTAAAGTGTGGAAATGTGTGTGTTCATTGTTAAACTTACTTACCTTGGAGTAAGCCACTGATTTCAAGCAGTAAACCTACAGAAGGCATAGAATTTACAGTTGCTCCTAAATGTATAGAATTGCATCCTCAGTGACCACTGACTTGGACTCGTGATTCTTTGCTCTGAGGTCTGCTGAAGCATGGAGGTCTTTACACTTTCGATTTTGTTGGTTGATATGTGTATACATAGGTCTATTAGGCTTGGGATTTGTACAATAGTGGCTAAGGTCACAGAACCACCAATGTCTCGGGATGCTTGATGAATTCATTCTTTGGGAATTCCATTATAAACCCACCCGATCCTACCTTCTGGACAGACTGGTGTGTAATTCTCCACTAGATTTTGCACTTCCTATTTCAGCCCGGGAAAAAGTATTGAAATTGATTATGTGCCAAAAATATCATCATCTCACATATCACCCCCCTTTCCCGGCCATTCTCTATCAATGAATGAGAGAAGGGGGGTATACTGGAGTTAAGCCTGCCCCTCCCAAATCCAGATTCTGATATGAGAGGCAATTGTTGTCCCATTTCAACCGTGCACCAGATTGAAGCCTGTTCCCTCCCTCCTGTGTCCTATAGAACTTTGGAACTATGGTAATCAAAGCAACTGTCCTGTATCAGACCCATGTATCCAAAGGCATATCTATTCTTAAATCTGTTATTTGGTTGTGTTAGAGGACTCATCTGCACCATGTGTTTAAAGCAGTCTCATACCACTTTAAACAGTCATGGCTTCCCCCCAAAAAATCCTGGGAACCATAGTATGTTAAGGGTTCTTCTGGGAATTGTTAAAAGGCTGCCCTGTTCCCCTCAAGTAGCAGCAATTCCCAGAGTGGTTTAAAAATCAATTCCTCCTCCTAAAGAGCTCTCAGAATGGCAGCTGTGAGAGGAGCTCTGCACCATTAATGAAGTATAGTTCCCAGGATTCTTTGGGAGAAACCATTACTTTTTAATGTGGTATGGTTCTGCTTTAAATGTATAGTGCTTTATGGGCTAATAGCCGTAAATAAATAAATGAAAAAAATGTATAGTGCAGCTGCAAACTCAGTGATAGAGTCTTGAAAACTTAAAGGAACAATATCTTGTATGTGGAATGTTGCTGTTTGAACTATGCGTTACTAGATAATGGGACTTCTTACAGCACCCTCTCTATGGAACTCCCAGCCTACAATGGTTTAGTTCAGATGCTGGTTGAAACCATTCCTGTTTTTCCTGGCTTTTGCGTCTCTGTAAGAATTTCAGCCAACTGACTGGTTTGTTTTCTGTATTCACAATTCACATGTTTGTGTGGTCTCTTTCTTCTTTTTCTGCACTAGTCTCTCTCTCTCTCCCCCCCCCCTGAATCTCTATTATATTAGTGGGTTTTAATTGTATTTAATTGTAATTATATTGGTGGGTTTTAATTGTTGGCGGTTCGAATCCCCGCAATGGGGTGAGCTCCCGTTGCTCAGTCCCTGCTCCTGCCAACCTAGCAGTTTGAAAGCACATTAGAGTGCAAGTAGATAAATAGGGAAGGTAAACGGCGTTTCCGTGCGCTGCTCTGGTTCACCAGAAGTGGCTTAGTCATGCTGGCCGCATGACCCGGAAGCTGTATGCCAGCTCCCTTGGCCAATAAAGTGAGATGAGCACCGCAATCCCAGAGTCGGCCACGACTGGACCTATTGGTCAGGGGTCCCCTTTACCCCAAATTGTATTTGTTAACCAGACATTTTATGGGATTGTAACATTCTGTTGTGTAAAACTGCTCTGAGATCTTCGTAAATGTAGAATGGAATAAAATAAGAAAAGTGAACATCTGTGCATGGCTCCGAGTGTGCAGAACCTCCGTGGCACATCTGCATAAGTGAGGAAGACATAGAGGGGCGGTACCTAAGCATGTGTTGCATCCAGCTATTCTAAATAATAAGGTTTGGCCAATAGAACCAAGGTTAAAACTCCATGCTGCTGTGACGTTCACCACGCTGTACAGGCTCATTTCCCTGTATAGTGCAGTGTCGGTCAGTAACCATGGGACATACCCAGGTCTTCTGGAATATTTGGAACTACAGCATAAAAACCCTACCTGACAATTAATACAAGCCAAGTGCTAAGCAGCTTATTGATGTTGCATAGCTGACTCTTCCTGTAAAAATCATCTCCGCTTCCAAGGCAATTTATTACTCAGACATGTGATATTTACACATCTTTCGAATTCCAAGAATCAAAAAGGCTTTCCAAAATTAAACTTCACTACATGCCCTCCTTGGGGGTTTTTGGTGTGTGTGTGTTTTTAAAGTTAACTCCAAGCCTTACAGAGACTATATACTAAGATGGTTACCTGAAATGCCCCCCTGACACAAATCATGATAGACCCATTGTCACCAGAACATAAGATAGGAAGCCATGGCAGCAGCTCTTCAGAGATTCAGACATTCCTAGTCCTACATGGAGATGGCCGGGATTGAACCTGTGATGCTCTACCAATGAGCCACAGCCGCTCCCCAATGGAAGAACTAGAAAAGTTGCAAAAAAGGGGGCAAGCAAAATTACTAAGTACTTGTTGGGGAGGGAGGCCTTCCATACAAAAAAAGATTAAAATTGTTGGGGCTTTTTATTGTGGAAAGCAACGATAACCTGCAGCAGACATGTCTAATCAGAAGCAAGTCCCACTGAGTTCAATGGGATCCCATTCCAAGTGTGTACAGGATTGCTGCCTAAGGGGCAACAGGAAGTTGACAATGTTGTAAATGGTGTAGAGAAAGTGGGCAGGAAGGCACTCGTATCCCTTGTGTGTAGCACTCGAATTTGGTGGTGGTGTTTGTGTGTTACCCAATGAAACCAAGAGCTATTCTAAAAGGGGGAGTTTGCATGACCTGCCCCCACCGCCCACATGTCAAAAGAACATTCATGGTGGAAAAGAACTGGTGCATGCACATAGCGCCCCTTCCAACATCTGTTGAAGGTGCAGAATGGAGCAGCATGGCACATAGAGGCGGCAAATGGTAGGTGTGGCTCATACAAGCCTATGCCTCCTTCTTGCGTTTTTTTGGCTGGTAGAAGCTATTGTGTAAACCCCTTTTTACAAGTTTAGAATAAAGTGTAGAAGGTTGTCTGCAGTGTTCTACTTGGAGTAGACCCATTGACATGAATGAGTATGCCTAACTTAGATCCATTAATTTCAGTGGGTCTGCTCTGAATACAACTAACATTGGATCCAACCCAGAATTCTTGAGGTGTACCCCCATCAAGCTGCAAGTGTGGGGAGATGGTTGCATTTTTTAATATGCCCGACCATAAACTCCTTGCATTTAACGAAACTAGAACTCCAGGGAGAGAGGTTCCATTTAGCCCTCTCTCTGATGTATAAAGGGACATGGGTGGCACTGTGGGTTAAACCACAGAGCCTAGGGCTTGCTGATCAGAAGGTCGGTGGTTTGAATCCCTGCAACGGGGTGAGCTCCCGTTGTTCGGTGCCAGCTCCTGCCAACCTTGCAGTTTGAAAGCACGTCAAAGTACAAGTAGATAAATAGGTACTGCTCCAGCAGGAAGGTAAACGGCATTTCTGTGTGCTGCTCTGGTTTGCCAGAAGCGGCTTAGTCATGCTGGCCACATGACCCGGAAGCTGTACGCCGGCTAATGGTCAGGGGTCCCTTTACCTTTACCTTTACCTGATGTATAACTTGCTACACACAGGCCACTTTTTACATGGGAGAGCCATTAAAGAACAGAACCCTCAGCTTTTAGTTTGAAGTTTTGAAGCCTAGACTTCTACCATCTTGATGTGCATTATGTGCAGAGTGGCGCTCACTTGCCTTAGATTCAGGACAAACGAACGGAAACAGCTTGCATGACTCCGAATTGTGACTGAGCTGCAAGATGTGTTGAGGACCACCAGCTTAGTGGGCTTTTAACATCTTAAGACAAATTCAAAGCCACAGGCTATTAACCATGGCAGCTAAATGGAACTGCCATGTAAACAGTAGCAAGACAGCAGATGGTGGATGAGCAGCAAAGCTAGAGTACTTTTCATCGCACGCTACTTGTGAGTTTCCTAAGATGTTGGACAAGATGCCTCATGGCCTCGTCCAGGTCATAAGATTGTCCCTGCATGAGAGCTTACAATTTTAAGGACATGATATAAAAGGAAAGGGGGTTGAGAAGGAGGAGCTGGGTAGGGGGAGAAGCAAACTTAGGCACTAGTTCTCACTTCCAAAGTTCTTATAAGTGTGGTGGCAGGAAGATCACTCCCAACAGCTGCTTCATCTTCAGCAAGTGGATGATGTCCCCCTTGCCATGTTGTTCTTCCTGGGAGACAGAGTGGAACAGTCTTCCTATAACTCTTAAAACCAGATGCAAAGAACCCCACTAGGATAAATAAACTTTTTACTTCTAGCTTGTTCTGTATGGAAGTATGCACTGGACTTAAAATTGTTTGTTTATTGGTCACTGTGTTATTTCTTGGATTATGGAACAAAGCTAGAAACTGTTGTAAGCTAGCAAGAAATATTTTATTGCCTTTGATTACAAGAGACCTTCGTTATGATTAATCTTATGGTTTGTGCCTCTGCACCCCCTTTTTGTGGCTGGCCACACCCCTTCACTCTTCCTTGTGCCTTGCAGTGTAGCCTTGTACTCACAGTCACAGCACATTCAGACATCTCTTGCAACCATGAGCACTAGAAAGCTAGTCTAAATTGAATTAAGAGGTGGCTCTCAGGCACTGCACAAGAGCCAGGCTGCATGGGCAAAACACTGTCTCAGAGGGAGGTTCCCCACAGCTATTAAAAATATTGTGCATGTGCTTAACATGAGAGCTATTTCCAGGTGAGGAAATCAATTTGCAATTTACAGAGAGACAAATCTACTTCTGAGTCTCCAAGCTGTTTGTGCACTTCCATTGTCTGCTCCTGAAAACACCTTTGCGACCTCCCCTTCATTGCCTGGTAAACAGTATTGAGATCAACAAATGGAACCCAGTTAATCTTGTCATGGTCTGATTATTACCAGCTGTGGTGGCAGCAGTGTTGTGGAATGTCCTCCCTGCTGATATCAGAGAGAGGCTCCTCTGTGTTGGTGTTCTGCCGACTTTCAGAGAAGCACCCTTTTACACTGACATTTTGTTCATCTCTTGATCTGGGCTTCCTATGTTAATTACTGTGTGTTTCAGTGGGATTGTTTTATTTCATATTTTAATTATGGGTGTTTATATCTTTGTGCTTAGGATTGTTTTGTTGTCTCTTTTAATGGTGGATTTTCATATTTTAAGGTTTGGGCCACTGGATTTTAACGTTTTGACATTAAGAGGTTTATAGATTAATAAATAACAGTTTCCATTGTGAAGTCAAATAGACTGGAAGTGTGTGTGTGTGTGTTTGTGGGTGGGTGGGTGTTCATGTACTGTATCTTTATTTGTTTTTTTAAATATTTTTTATTAATATTTTCTTAGTTTTCAAAAGTATGTGCATTGCCTATTTTTTTCAGGTTGTGTTTTCTACGGATCAGTAACATTTGTTGTGAGGTGTGTCTTTATTTCTGCAAATGGTTCATTAACATTACAAGGTTATTTGCACAAACCAGTTCGGTACTGCATCTTTAACTGAAACATACTAAATTTAAAATACATGCAGGGCACTGCGATTCCAATATCTCAGGGAAGCTAGACAAACTTTGCACAGAATTATGTTGTCATCGCTGCAAACATTAATCTGTACTGGCCTGCCACAGAATCTTAAGAGCAAAAAGGGTTTTTATCAAATTTCCTGGCACCTTTAGACCTTGCCTAGGGCTCTGCACACACTGGACTTGCCGATGCATTCAGAATGCTTGGCTGAATGCTGAAGTCGAGACAGTTTGGTCAAAAAGTCTGCATCGTAATGCGAGCATGATTTGTGGCCGACGTCCCCCATTTACACAAACTCACTCCTAGAATAGCTACTTTTAACCACATTTATTGACTGCGTGGTGTAGACGACTTTGAAAATGGATGAGTTCATGGAGGATAGCTCTGTCAACAGCTGTTAGCCAAAACTGTGAAATGGAACCTCTCTTTTCAGACACAGTATCTCTCTGCATAGGGACGCGGGTGGTGCTGTGGTCTAAACCACAGAGCCTAGGGCTTGCAGATCAGAAGGTCGGTGGTTCGAATCCCTGCAACGGGGTGAGCTCCCGTTGCTCGGTCCCTGCTCCTGCCTACCTAGCAGTTCAAAAGCACGTCAAAGTGCAAGTAGATAAATAGGTACCACTCCGGCAGGAAGGTAAATGGCGTTTCCGTGCGCTGCTCTGGTTCACCAGAAGCGGCTTAGTCATGCTGTACGCCGGCTCCCTTGGCCAGTAAAGCGAGATGAGCGCCGTAACCCCAGAGTTGTCTGCGACTGTACCTAATGGTCAGGGGGTCCCTTTACCTTTATATCTCTGCATTCCAGGTGCTAGGAGCAAATCAGTGAGGATTGTTGCCGTCATGGACACCTGGAGCGTCCATTGCTTGGAGGAGTTTGCTGATTGGTCCTTGGTCTGATCCAATGGGGCAGATTTGTTGTTAACCCTGAAGTTCATTTCACCACATTCTTAGGCTTTGTGTGCACTATACACTTAAAGCACATGACTTTCCCTCCAAAAGAATCATGGGAACTGTAGTTCATCCCTCACAGAGCTGCAGTCCCCAGTCTCCTTAGCAAACTACACTCCTATCCTCATTTATCTGGGCATGGGCCCCACTGAATTAAGTGGGACTTACTACTGAGTAGACCTGCATACCATGGTGCCACAAGATTAGATTAATTGTTTAATGTATCTAATCATAGAATTGTAGAGTTGGACAAAAGCAACAAACTTCTTCTTAAAAGCAAAAACCTCTGACTTGCTGTTTTGAACCAGAGGGCATGAACATATAGTTCAATGCAAAAAAACCCCCACAAAACCAAACCAAAAACCCTGTCATGAAATACTTTGTATGCAATATAATAGGATTTATTTCATACATATTAAAATATAGCATTCATGTTTGCATAATTACATGCCTAGTGATTATAGGGAGAACACTTCTCCCTGTCTGTTTCTTGGAGAAAATAACCCAGTGTTCTTTCAGGCTGATGCTATCGGTCCTTCTTACAGTGAACCCAGTGAGTGCTGGCAGGATTGTAGGCAGGTTGGGCCACGGAAGGCACTTCCATGGTCACTGTTTTTTTGGGGTGGGATTTGATTGCATAACAGTAATTAAAATGAATTTGGCATACTTGTGCAAGAAGCCCACTTCCCAAAACAAACTACCTTCCAGTGACTTTTTGAAATCAGGAAAGTGATGGGGAGATGCACCAGAAAGTGTGGGGTAATGATTGCTTGACACAACATCATGTAACTTCCCTGCAAACTAATTGGAGTGAATGTTAATAGCAGATGTTGCATATAACCTCCCTGCAAACTTTGTGCAAGCAAATCACGATAAGTGCTGAATAAGCAGCTCACCTGGAAGCGACCTGAGAGAATGTGTCTGTGTACTTGGAAGAGATCTTGAGGGTTGCAGAAGTAAGGACAACAGCAAAACTTTAAAATGCCAACCTGACCCCAGGAAACAGCCCCATAAGAACTGAGCATGTTTTCATGAAGATCAAATATAGAAGGGGATGGTTAGGGATGGACAGAAGACATGGGTACCAGCTCCCTGGGGCCCTTGGTGCCTGAGCACCCACAAAATTCTCCATGAAGGGGCCGGGCACCCACAAATTTTGGTGCCAGGGCCGTGCATGCTTTATGGCATCCAGGGCCCTTTGCATCCACAGTTGCACACCTGGCAGAAGAGGAATGTACCTGTGCGCTTCACAACTGAAACAATACATATGATAATCTAAGCCACTTGTTGTCAACTGGGCAGATCTAAGATGAGTTGCAATAGCAGTGCCACCATATGCATAAACACTGACAGATTAAGAAATGGGTCTCTAGATGATGTTTGGGTTCCAGATCTAAAAACGTTGAAGACTGCTGGTCTAAGGGAAAGTCCTTACCTTGGTTTAATGTGGAATGTGACCTCCTTGCTCCGCCTTTAATACCCCCTCATCCTTGCAATATTCTTCTCCAGCTATGGCTGCTTCCTCCCACTTTCTCCTCCCTAAATACAGAGATACTCCAGACAATTGATGTAGCTCCCTTAAATCTGTTAGATAGGCTTAAGTTATGTGTATGAGGTAGAAGCTGGGAGCAAGAAGCAGGCTGGGCAATTGAGAGACAGAGCCGTGTCTGATTTCTGCTAGGAAATAGGCTGCGGCTATGGGGACAGCATGACCTCCTTGGGGTATTGATGCTGTGAGCCCCTCTGTCGTACGCTCAGGTTGTATATATGTGTAAATAAACCATATATCATAAAGACACCACAGTCTCTGCTGTCCCTCATTCAGAGGAAAGCAAACCCCGGGTAAGCGTCTGGAATCTCGCACCACTCTGAGATTAGGAGCCAAATCCTAGGGGCCAAGGTCCTTCCCCCCCCCAATAAAATATTTGAGGGGGCTGGGCCCCTCCAAAGTTGATGGGCATTGCCATTCAAAGGGTGTGCATGCACCATGTCATGTGATCAGTCATGTGGAGCAGGCCTTGCCTTCCGCCCCCAATAGTTTATTCAAGCTGGCACCCCTGGGTGGCGTGTGCCAATATAGAATATTAACTGCATTTTGAGGAGGACGTCATCATGTGGACATTGAGTTAAACTTGCTTGCGTGAGCAGCACCGTGCTTCCCATAAACTGTTGGGCGACCCAAGTTTCACCCGCCACCCATAATGCCTTGCAACGTTTTGCGATCGTACTAACACATGTTAGTTGCCGCATGTGGATTGTTCCATCCTGCCTGATAGATTCAAGAGACTTGAATTGGTAGAGTTTTCCTTTCTCTGCCTTTGGGGGTGTTACATCTCTGGACACTCTGCTTTGCAAAAACAACAACAACCCCACAAACAAAAACTTCACACACAGGGGTGGCGAGGGTGGCAACAGCATGCCACGGACAAGGCTACGGTGAACCTTCAGCCTTGTGCTTGAACGTACAAAACTGCTTCTTCCTAGCAGGTTTGCAGCCTTTGAATTCGCCTCTTCGGCACAGCATTGCAATATTCTTAGCTGTAGATTCACACAGAGGCAAGAGTACATTTCTCCTCCTTCCATGGTGCTAATAAAGTTTATCCTTCTATTCGGAGGCATGGTTAATTAACAAGGCAGAATGGCCGCTTTACAGAGACTCCTCTAGCAGATGACTGCCGCGAAAAAAAAAGAAGACAAGAAGAAAGCCAGCGAGGAAGGGGGGGGGGGAGAGAGAGAGAGAAGAGGAAGGGGGGGGGAGTGGGATGGCTTGTTGTTCGGCTCTTGGCCACTAGGGGTACCTTTGTACCATTTTTCATCTAGCAGCAATTTGGAGTTGAAACCTATAATAGGGGAAAAACCAAGGTTCTCGGCATTTCCCCCCCTTTCTTTTAGCGAGCAGCGCATCCAGAATCTCCCCCCTCCTGGAAAAAAAAAACCCCTTTAAAAAAACACACACACACCCCACACTACACACATACAAACACAGCCTCCTCTTCAGTCTCCGTGTGCTGTGAAATCACACACAACTGGACATCAAGCAAAGGAGATTCATCTGGAGGGCAATTTCAAATCGAGATAAATCTATTGGATTAGTAGGATTATCTGATTGCAGCCGAAAAGAAGTAACGTTTGATCATTTCTAGTTCTTGCCTGATGGTCGGATTTAAATGGAGGTGGCGGCGGCTTGGTACAGATGCTTCACGCCGATGAATTCCGGATGGGATTTCTCCTTCTTCTTCTCCTTCTCCTCTTCCTCCTCCCTCTTTCTTTCTCGCAGTCTTGGGCAGAGGAGAGCAAGAGGGGGGAAAATTATATAAATCGATACAATTTGGAAGTGTCCAGCGGATGATTTAAGAACCTCGGGGTTACAGCTGATTAAAAGAGGATAACGCCCGGGATCCAAACAGTGAATTACGGTTTTAGCAGCGGACTTGCGGTTTGATTTTTCTTTTTTTTCTTTTTCTTTTTAAGCCAACAAACAAAACAAAACAAGGCTTATTGGAATTGGTAAATAGTTTGATTTCCTTTTCATTTTTTAAACGACAGAATGCTTAAACCACCCCCCTCCCCCGATAGATAGATAATCGCTCCTTGCATTATCTGGACACTGCCAGGAATGTTGGCGCGGGGGGGGGGGGGCGCATCGGTTAGTTCTTGTTTCCTGGGGGGGGGGATTTCATAGTTTTAAGATCAAGGACGGTGGGATGGGTGGCTTTTGTGGAGTGGGTGGGTGGGGGGAAGATCTGGTTTCTCCGAGTAGGACGGCAGTGGGTGATGTTGGTGAGACTGGGGTGTATTTTGTGTATGTATTGGGGGTGGGGTGGGGGTGCGCAGAATGGCCAGCGCTTGTGACTTGCAAAACATCGCCGGTGCGCGGAGGGGAGAGGAGAGAGAGGAGGGTGGCGACGCCAAGCGAAGGCAGAAGTGCACTCGGATCTCCCGCAACTTTGCATTGTGAGACAATCCAGGCTTTGCTGGGCTTTAGGTTTTTTTTGTTTTGTTGCTGTTGCCCGGGCGCGCTGGTCTGCGTGGCTCGGGGAGGGTGGTGGTAAGATGTCTCCCTGTGTGCGTGTGATCTCTGGCGTGTGTGTAACTGACACGAGTGTGTGCGCGCGCGTGTGTCTATGTGACGGCCAGCAGCGGCATTGAGGGGTTCTCTCTCCCTGGATCTTCCTCCGCTCTGTTGCTGTTCAGAGAAAATCTATCTTTCTCTTGGCCGGCTGGGTTCTTCCGAGACGAGGCGCACGCTTCCCGGAGGCAGGGGCTGCCGAGCTGGGTCTAGCGGGCAGCTCCCTCTGCCTGCTCCGGGCCCCTTTTTCTTTTTTTTTGTCATCGTTACCTTCCCTCGGTTGCAGATGCAGCGAAACTTTGCAGCCGGTGAGACGGCTGCAGCCTGGCCGTTCGCTGTTGATGGCGAGGAGGAAAATGACCGCCGTTAGCAAGAGATAGGGCTTGTGTAGTGCAAGGATGGGGAGCGGCGGCGGTGGTGTGTGTATAGGAAATAAAGATTGCAACACACAAACACACACACTTTTCTCTTTCTCTTCTCCTCCCCCTTGGCAATAAAGGCCTGGTTCTCCCGAGCGGCTTGCGCGACCCCCAAGAACGCCTCCCTCCTTTGTCCCATAGGAGTGAATGGCAGCGCTGCAGTTCTGTGCAAGGGAAACTCGACGGGGGCACTCGGGGACACCACGGTGGTGGCGTTGGTGGGGCGGCCAAAGCTGCCGCGGATTGCCCCAGCCCCTGAAGAACCAGCGCCGCCTCTTTGCATAGCTCCGCCCCCTTCATCTGCATAGGCTCCTCCCCCATCCTTCTGTCTCTTGGTGTCCCTGCGATGGGACGTCTAAGCAAAGCCTGTCAGTCAAAGTCTCCCCCTGCCCCCGCTGGCGTTGTCTTGTAGACACCAGGAGAGCCAGCGGTGTCTCCGTGATGCTCGGAATCTCATGCAATGTTCCATAAGGGAGGAGAGGGAGGATGGGTGCTCCTAGACGGATGCTCCAGTACCAAAGGACTGGGAAGGGGGTTCAGTGGGATGGTGGGAGAGGAAATGGGAGGGAAGGCAACCAGGTCTTACTAGGAAGGGACCAGGTGCCACTGGGGAGGTAGGTGAGGAATGGGCATAGGTGAAGAAAGGAAGGGAGAACTGCCTGGAGATTGCGGTGGAAGCATGTCGGAATGGCACTTGAAGGGAGAGGAGGTGAAATTAGGGACGGGTAGAGCATTTGCTGTGCAGGAAGAATGCCCTGGGTTCAATCCCCAGCGTCTTCAAGGCAGGAGGGAACTGGGCAGTGTCCCTGCCTGGAATCCTCTCATGCAGTGTAGTCAATTTTGAGGTTGATGGACAAGTCATGTGGCTCAGGATTAGGCTGTACTGGAGACGGACCTGATCACTCCACAGAGCCAAGGAGTATATGGGCAGGTTACAAAGGGGCCTTTGAGGAATGCCATGATCGAGATAATATGGGGCAGGGTAGTGGAATAGGAATTACACTGCTAGCACCTGAAGTGATCCTTTTCTGCCTCCGTCCCCATCTGCTTCCAAACCAATGAGGTTGACCTGGATGTGATGAGTTCGAAAGGACTCAATATGGAATTGCAGTTTATTTACTGATGTGCATGGCTTTTGATTTTTTATTTTAATGTTGTGGACAGATGAGGTTGAAAATTGCAAAGCTTGAAAACCTTTGAAAATCTATACAGACCAAGGAGGGAAATGTACATAGGGGCATAGAGGTGCTGTAATCCCTTCCTCTTGGAATTTAATGCCGAGTAAACAGGGATAGGCTGTGAGGCTATCCTTTGACACTTTGGATTGAATCCCTTTAAAGCCCATGGCACTAACTTCTGAGAAAACAGCCACGGGATGGGCTGCGTGACAACAGGAGCGGAATTTGGTTTGCGTGCTCGTAAATAGCACTGAATCCAGCCTTTGCAACCTTAATCTCAGTCTTACAGGAGATGAGGGGGAAATAAACGTCTGTGAATATATTTCTCTTAAGGTTATGCGAGACCACTGGCATTTTCATTTTCATGTTGGCTGATTCAAAATCTTCTCTTTTTAAACACAACAGCTGACATTCGTTTGCTCCTGAAATGTGAGTGTTTAGGGGTAGTTTATTTCTTTTTCCAGCGGAGATTGTACCAGAACTTCATATTTGCTTAGCTGAAGGAAAATCAATTTTCGGCAGGTTTAATTAAAATTAGTCAGATTACTTAATATTAATTGACTTTTAATTAAAGCTAGACGTTACCTTGGAATCTGCAGAAAGGGCATTCTCTCAAATCATTTTAAGGGTGCATGTGGCTGCACAGCAATTAAGTTAAAATAATATAGTTATTTAAGCAGCTTGGAATTTAACTGGCAATCTGCTTGCTTCACCTTTTGGTTCTTCTTTGACTCTTATTAAGGATATACTATTTTAGCAGTCTTTTTTAAAAAAAGTATTTTAGTAAAAGGCTGGCTTCCTTAAGGTTTGAGAATGCTATCTTTAACAATGCAGACACCAGCTCAATGTCTTGCCTCTTTATGGTTGCCCTTAGCATCAGATAGGATGCCTAAGATCCACTGGAGATCCATTGCAAAGTTGAGATTAAACAGCTGGCTGGTTTTTTTTTGGGGGGGGGTAGGCAGTGACATTCTGTTCATTATTTTTTTAAAAAAAAATATTTTGCATTTATACAGCTGCCTGTTCCCTGTAAATAAGCATAGGTAATTCACACTAGAAAACATTTATTCATGAACAGATAGAAAACCACATTTCAAGTTTTTTGAACATCTGGCTTCTTGATTATTGTAGCTAGCTTGGTCAACAGAATGCAGCGTTGGACCTGGTTTCTGGAGAAAGGTCTGAGAACTAGGGTTCTTGTTGTTTTATTCGGCCCAAGGGTTGGCAACTTACCACCTTTCAATCTCTGAGAGGAACACTTATGAGAGTTCTCATAAAGCTTTCTTTTCCCTATTTCTATTCTCATCAAGCAAAAAAACAACCCAAAAACCACCATTATTTTGGAGCTGTGTTTATGCCTCAGTGCAGTGGCTAAGTGTTTGGACGCACAGGTCTGCCGATACAGGAAATATCTCTGGCTGAGACTTTGGAGAGTCACTGCCAGTCAGATTGGACAGTGCTGGGCTGAATGGACCAATGGGCTGAGTCAACGCGAGGCATATCCTTATACAACTGAGGGCCAAAAGAGGTGTGACAACGCAGATCTGTGACCCAGGTCTTGCCATGTTTGTCTTCATTTTACAGTAACTGTGGATTGAGGGCTCTGCATTTGATTGGAGGAACAGAGCAGTGGCAGGAGAAGCTCCTTCCCAAACTTACATTCTCTCCTTGGATATTAAAGAGAGCAGGAGAAAATCACAACCATGACTTCCAGTCCTGATTCCAAAGGGAACTTAGGGAGATGTCTCACACTTAAGTCAGGCCATTGGTCCATCTAGCTCAGCACTGACTACAGAGACTGGCAGCAGCAGTGTTCGAAATTAGCCAGGTGCTAGGCATATTTTTGCAAGGGACGCGGGTGGCGCTGTGGGTTAAACCACAGAGCCTAGTACATGCCGGTCAGAAGGTTGGCGGTTCGAATCCCTGCGATGGGGTGAGCTCCCGTTGCTCGGTCCCTGCTCCTGCCAACCTAGCAGTTTGAAAGCACATCAAAGTGCAAGTAGATAAATAGGTACCCCTCCAGCGGGAAGGTAAACGGCATTTCCGTGTGCTGCTCTGGTTTGCCAGAAGCGGCTTAGTCATGCTGGCCACATGACCCGGAAGCTGTACACCAGCTCCCTCAGCCAATAAAGCGAAGATGAGCACTGCAACCCCAGAGTCGGCCACGACTGGACCTAATGGTCAGGGGTCCCTTTGCCTTTAGGCGTATTTTGCACCTGGGTTTCAACTACTTTGTGACCAAGTGAAGATGCCCCGTGCCCAGATGGTGCCTGGTGTCTCCACCATCTGGGGATCATTGGATGTGGACTGTTTTCACACACTGATGCCTCACCCTGTAGACTTTTATCCGTTGTATTTTATCTGCAGAATAGGAATGAATTTCTGGAACCAAAATGCGTTTTCTGTGTCGCCTGAGCAGGAGCAGTGGAACAACATTGTAGTTGATTGTTGTAGCTTAGTGTTCACTTCCCACCCCGACTGCCCTGCTCACAGTTGTGAAGAATATTCCTATGTTATGAATGGTCCATGTCAACATTAAGAAAATGAGGTCAGTACAGGCCAACATACATGTGGGCTGTCCCTGGATTGAGTGGCTTTTCTTCTTTAAGTTCTCAAAGCTCTTAACCTAGCTCAAGGACAAAGTTGTCATCTGAACTAGCCAGATGTTTAAGTGAGAATCAATCACAGTCAGTCCATCATTTGCAAACTAAGACTTTAGAGCCGTCTTGCCACAAAATGGCAGCTAGACATTCCGTTTTGGCGACTGCAACTTTAGTTTAAGAAGCCATTTGGCGCCTAGCTTATATATCTTGAATTTCTAAAACTGGGCAGCAGCTCTCCAGGGTTTGGGGCAGAACTCTGTCGATCCCAATCCTATCAGGAGATGTCAAGGACCTTTCGCATTCACAGTGCCAGATGAGCATATTTTGGCGTAGGTGGCAAAAGGTCTCATGGCTGCTTCCCTCTCCCACCCATGATTTCCCCTCCTCCTTCCTCAAGAACTCCCTTCAGGATATACCTGCCCCCTCACCACCCTGAGTTCACCCAGTCAACGTTGTCTAGCTCCACATTTTGCTCTCTCTCTCTGTGATGACTGAGTGATGTAGGAAGGGCATTCTGCATGCCAGGGGCACCAACTTGTCCCCCACATTGAGGGACCCAGGCAGTGTGTGATGCCACATGCCTGACAGTGGCTGGGGATAGGGAGTGTGATCTTCACCCTTCATGCGTCCTGCCCCCAGACAGTGCACGAGCGCTTGCCCAGTGGGGGTGGGTGAGTTACTGGAAATAACATACCAAAATGCTGTATATTTTTTTTGGGGGGGGGAGAATTGCTTTGTCAAAATGTGTACATTAGGCAAAACTGCATGCGTGCAAAACTGTGTGTTGGGAGAAATCACACTAAAATGCAGTTGAATGTTCATCGGTTTTTTTAAAAAAATAAACAAATCACAAAACTAATGTAGAAATGTAGAGAGGAATGGAAATATAAGAAACTGGGAGAATCCAAAATTGACAGATTCTCTACAGCCCAAACATGAAAATAATTAGTGCCTGTGCTTCATTTTTGTGCTGGTGGGGGCTCAGAATTTCAAGGAAGTCAGCAGCAGTGACTGTCTGATGGCTGTTTTTGCTCCTTGGCTGCTTGCCCACCCATCACCTAAGTTATCCAGGAAACCAGGAAAACCTCCTTGCCTCGTCTCTTCTGCTATAGTTCTTAGATGGGGACTGTTCAGAAGCCTAGCTCAAATGATCCTATTTAATGTGTGCCAGTCAACATGGCGAATGAGCTGACCTTATAGCTCCAAGGCTCCCTTATTTTTCACTATTATTTGCTTGCACAGATAACATCAACAGGCTCCCTTGAAGGCCATGAATTCCACACAAAACAGTCTCATTGCTAGAGATAAGCAAATAAAGCCTGTGCTGTGTTAAAAGAACATAGAAGGGATATGGCCATTGTTTGCAGGTCATAACACCTATTTATTTGCTATTGCAATGAACGGTAACATTCTATTTGGTATGTAACTTACTATTTTTTTATATACAAAAATGTTGTTATGATTAATATGACACGCAGTACAAGGAGCAGCCTTATTTAAATGCAAATCAACTGATTAATTGGCTAAACTTTGCAGCCCCAGTTAAAATGATCTGGTGGACTTTTCCCCATTCCTGTGATACTGAGCTATAGCTGGGATAAAATCATTATATAACATAGCATGGAGGAGAATCACATGCAAGTTTTCTATGTGGTTAGACCACTGTGTGCATAGACTTTCTCTACGTTCTGGAATTCTAATTTTATAATTATTAATAATGATGATGATGATGATGATGATGATGATTTATACCTCAGCCACTCTGCGTGGCTTCCAACACATATTAAAGGTAAAGGTAAAGGGACCCCTGACCATTATGTCTAGTTGCGGATGACTCTGGGGTTGCGGTGCTCATCTCGCTTTATTGGCCGAGGGAGCCGGCGTACAGCTTCCTGGTCATGTGGCCAGCATGACTAAGCTGCTTCTGGCGAACCAGAGCAGCGCACGGAAATGCCGTTTACCTTCCCACCAGCGCGGTACCTATTTATCTACTTGCACACATTAAAACATAATAAAATATCAAATATTAAAATCTTCCTGATGCAGGGCTGCCTTCAGGTGTCTTCTAAAAATTGTATGGTTAAGGCCTCTTATAGTTGTTTTAACTGCGAGTCTTTTAGTTCTTATGCTCTTACAGTTGTTTTAATTGCGTGTCTTTGTTTGTTTTTAGTTTTTATCTGTTTTAATTATCAGTTTTTTATCCATCCATTATCCGTGTTTAATCTTGTGTTTTATCCAGATGTTTTATCCTATGCCTGTTTCCTTGTCCTCATTTGCTCTAACAATTATCGATTAAGAAAATACTAACTGCTATTTTGTCTATATGCTTTTTTAATCCTGGTCTGAGACCGTAATAAAGTTCATTGTATGGTTATTTATCAGCTTGACATCTGATGGGAGGGCATTCTACAGGGAGAGGGAGTTCCAGAACCTTTGTGAGTAGAGGGCTTTGCATGTAGGTTTTCTCCTACAGACATTCACACATAATGTGTGGATCCCAAGGGTGGAGCCACTGGCAGCATGTGATCTTGGGGCAGAGGCAGAAGAACAGCTCCTCAGCTCTGTTCTTTGTGAGATTCCCTTTCATGTGAGATTCTGATGATGCGCATGCATGTGTACCATTTCTCAGCAACTTGAACGCTCACTGTTGTTGAAGGAACAATTCAGAGCATGGCCTGGGTGCAATAGTGAGCAAGATTAAAGTTGGGCCCATGATGTTAGATAGATAATGTTAACTTTTGTTGCAATTTATTAGAAAATGGTGGACCGTTAGTCTAATAATGAGGGTTGGGGGGGGGGGGAGATCGACCAAGAAACAAGTTTAACTTTATGCCTCTTGAGAAGGTCACCCAGATATTTAGCAAAGTCAGTCTAGAGTTAATTTGCAGTGCAGCTGAGGTCTAGCTGGCCAGGTTCTGCAAAGCTTGTTAAGGTCTGAGTGTTGGGCCCACCTGTGGGGGCTGGAGTTTTCATGATGGAGTAATGGTTGCCTGTGAATTCTTATGCCTTTCAATGTTGGTCACTGAAAGTGAAGGTTTAAAATAAAAAAATTGAAGGCTTCTCAGGGATAACAAAGGTGCATATAAAGTCTCTGTTTTTAGTTCACAGAGTCCTAACTACAGGTCGGTTACATTTTGTGTGAGACATTGCTATCATAGGCATTGTAAGATTGGGGGTGAGAAAGATGTGGGGAGGAAGAAGTGCAAGAAAGAAGGTGGGGCAATATTTTTCCTTCTTTTGCATAGTGTATGTGTGGGTTTTGTGTCAGTGTCACATGGATAGGTTCTTCATCTATTCATTCATCAGTTTTCATTGGTGGGGAGAGAGATTGGAGATCCCAGGGCATGTTTGTTTGCATTCAGTTGATTGCAGAGAGTTGTGTTTGTGTGTGTATGAGGGGTGTGTGTGTTGTTGGGTCAAATGAGCCAAATTGATTTGTATACTCTCGGGGGTGGGGTTATGTTGTTGTCTTGTTGAGCAATGTATGTAATAAAGGGGAGCCACACCGGGGTGAGGGCTTCCTCCTTTATTTGTCCCCATGCTAATTTCAAATTGCTGGTTAGCTTTTCTACTAGGGTTGCTTCCCATACTGTTTTGTACCAGTGGTCCATTTTCACTCCTGACAGATCTTTCCAGGGTCTAGCTATGACACTCCTAGCTGCCGAGAGTATGTGACTTATGAGTTCTTTGTAGTGTGAGTGTGCATTGTTGTCTTGGAAAGCATTTAATAGGGCCAGTTTTAGACTGGCTTCTAATAACTGTTTGATATTTCATAGATTTCTTCTAGGACTGATGTCAAAAAACATTGAATTTGGGGGCGTTCCCACCACATGTGGATGTATGTGCCTGCAGAGGTGCAAGATCTCCAGCACTTAGGTGAGGTTCCTGGGTGTATACTGAAAGTGAAGTTGTGGTTGTTTTGTCCCTTTCACACACATGCATACCCCACAAGTATCCAAGAAAAAGTTTTTTTTGTGGGCGGGGGGGGGGCAGAATTGTGGTGCGAAATCTCAGCAACCAAAATGGCTGCCATGCTGTTGCAATAAAAAACAGGAAGATGGTGTTGGATTTTTGAATCAAAGTGTTGGAGGGTGTGCACATGGTTTCTCAGATATTTAGAGAACAGAGTTTATACTTTAACTGGGGCTCTGGATCCTGATCCACCAGCCAGTTCTGTTGTATAGATAAGCTTTACTGAAAGGCATGGAACTTCTGCAATACTAGTGCTTAGTTCCTATTTTGTGCCATACTCAACAAACTACCAAGCCTGGTAGAAAATGGAACAGATCCAATGGGTGAATGCTATTTCACACTCATGTCCTGTTTGTGGGGCTTCCTATATGATTTGACAGGCCACTGTGGGAGCTGAATACTAGGCCGGATAGACCTTTGGTCTGATCCAGCAGGATTCTTCTTATGTTCTTTAAAAAAATAATAATCCTGGAATGTAAATCATATGCAGGAACTGACCAGAAAGAGAAAGGATGAATTTTGGGGATGATTGCATTAAGTGCGCTTGAATGGAGGAATACACTTCGGACCTGTTTGGGATGCCTAACTCAAACAAAGAGTTCTAGTTACAGGCAGAATTGAATGGAGAGAGGAGAAGGAGGCCTGGTTGTAGCTCTCTAAGGATGTGCTGTGATAATGCTGTATCCAGTGTCTCAAACAAACTTGAAGGGATGGGAAATGTGTTGCCTTTGGATTATTTGACTGGAAGTAGACCGGATATCTCAGAGGGGCTGATTTTGAAGACTGGAATGAGGCCACAAAGTAGACAGGGGAAGGAAGATAGCGCTACAGGATGATGGTTCTAATTTTGTTTGGACCAATTTGCATATTTCATAACCACTGACTCACCAGCAGGCAAAGTGGTGGCATTGTTAGACCTGAGTGTTATGGCGGGGGTGGGGTGGGGTGGGGGGGATACATAGGAACGAGCAGTACTTAAAGAGATGATGCTTGTTGATAATTATTTTAAAGAGGCATTATTTCCTTTATTCATAGGCAGTGAATAGTTACTGTTAATGATGTGCAGTGCTTTCACTGAAATTGTCCAACTTCATTTGAGCAATTTGTTAGCTGCTCCTATTGATTGTGTTTTGTTGGGCGCGCACACACACACACACACACACACAAAAACACTGGATAAAAAGGGGAGGATCTGTATTGTGTGGTGAGTCATTGAAACTACGGCAATAGATAATAATGGATTCATTAGGGAAATACTATGGGTGAAGATCCTTTAAAAAAGAGCAAATAAAAGCTCCAGAAATGCAATTTAATCTCTGCTGGTAAACAGTATCGTGCTCCATTATTTAACACTGTTAACAATTCATACAGCCACACAGGATTGCAACAATTCACGCTAAAGGAAAGTACAGTAATAAAATGAAAGGATTAGATACGGAAAGAGCATTGGCAAAGTTGATGTGGCCTTAAATCAAGTCAACATGCTGTACCTGTACACATGTGGCAAAGAAGCACAGTGATTCCTTTTTCATAAAAAGAGGAGAAACATGCAATTTCACCCAATTCTCTAGCAGTTTTGCCTAGAAAGAGGGGAAAGAAGTTAGTGGGTAGAGAGAAATGCTGTGATATTTCTAAGGAGATATAGGCTTGCACACATGTAAACAAGTTTGGATGCATGAATAGGTTGCTGGAAAGGAACCCATGAACATAAATCAGAAGTTCGCATAGGTATCTAAGCCTTTCTTAGGCTGCAATCCTAATTTTGCATTTTCCAGAACAATGTGCAAACCGAAACACAAGAGATCCTTTGAAAGTTGTACTTCTCCAAATTTTGTGGTGTGGTTTTCCAGCCAAATAACGTTTGTCAAATATTAGTGAGTGGAAATTGTGCATGAAAATGAATGCATTAATGAGAATAGCACACAACTATGCAATATATTAAGGAAAATTGCTTGCAAAACTATGTACACCAGTCAGCACTGCATACAAAATTGTGTTTATTAGAAGAAATTCACACTGGTGAATTTTAATATTTTTTTTTTAAAAAAAAAGATTCACCAGTTGTTGCAGAAATGTGGAGAACTGAACTTAAGATGGGAGAAACGGGAAACTGGGAAAACCAAAATGGTCAGATGCTTCCATCTCTAGCAGTGAGACTTGCTTCTAAGTAGATATCCCTAGGGTTATGCAGTGAGTGAGGATACAGTCTGGGTTATCTTACTTGGAAAGAAATGCAATTTGGATGTGACTTCAAATTCACATCCCAGCAGCATTCCCAGGTTACTTATTCTTATGGCGCTAGGACTGGACCGGGGCCAGAGAGAGCATTGGTGCAAGAAGCTTCAACAACCACAGCAAATCGAAAGGCCTTCCCACAGCTTTCATAACAAGCAGCAGGTCTAAATCCCCTTCAACGGCGAGTGTGAAATTGCTGGTATTGAGAGGAAATCAGGTTGACTTTTTCCCCCAGTGACTCAGCTCTGCATTTTGCACCTGCCTTTGAAGATCTACATGTTTTCCCAACACACTCAGCTTTTCATAATTAGTGACTTAATAGCTAATGCTGTGTTGTGCATCCAAGCTTCAGGCAGCCCTTGGAAGGTGGGGCTGTCTAAGAAGGGGAAAACACACACACACACACACACACACACACACACACACACACCATGTGATTCTATTGGGGGGGGGGTGTTCATAATAACAGAAATGAATGAAAATTCAGTGCAGCCAGCCGTTGTACCACTATCTCTGCAGAGAACCCCACACTCAGCTAGCAGTGCTGCATATATTTTACTAAGTCAAAGTGAGGAAAGGCCATTGTTCAATGGAAGAGCATGAGGAGGTCCCTGGTCCATCTCCAGGTAGGGCTCAGAGAGCCAGCGTGGTGTAGTGGTTAAGAGCAGTGGACTCGTAATCTGGTGAACCGGGTTCGCTTCCCCGCTCCTCCACATGCAACTGCTGGGTGACCTTGGGCTAGTCACACTTCTCTGAAGTCTCTCAGCCCCACTCACCTCACAGAGTGTTTGTTGTGGGGGAGGAAGGGAAAGGAGATTGTTAGCCGCTTTGAGACTCCTTACGGGGAGTGAAAGGCGGGATATCAAGTCCAAACTCTTCTCTTCCTCTTCAGAAGGAACCCTGTCTGATACACTGGAGGGCCTCTGCCAGTCAGGATAGACCAAGGTTATGGAACTTATGGCCCTCCAGATATTGCTGAACTACAGCTGCTACAGCTCCCAGCATCCCTGGCCAATGGCCATGCTAGGTGGAGCTCATGGGAGTTGTAGTGCAACAATGCAACATATCCTGGAGGGAGACAGGTTCATCACCCCTGGTGTAGACAAGCCAAGCTGCATGTTCCAGTGACCCGGCAGCCTTCTATGTTCCTAATGCATTTGACAATTGAAGACCTAGTCTACTAGATCAGAGGGACCTTTAGTTTGATCCAGCTAGGGAATGCTTATTTGGAGATGGCAGGTACGCAACAGGTGGGTAAAACTAAGGCTGGGGGGGGGGGAGGGAAGAGTGGAGGAGTGTGACTCTCTTGGGTTCCGTATCCCTGAGGGTTCATCAGTACTTTTATGCAAGAGATGGGATTGCAAGCAGAAGGCCCCAGGTCTAGTCCTCGGCATCTCTAGGAAGGACTGCAAAATATGGTACTCTTGTGTGAAAACCGGAGGACCACTGCCTGTCAGGGTAGACGAGACTGAGCTGCATGGCCTGACTCAGTAGAGAAGCAGCTTCTTTGAGTCTCCATGTGCTGGTCCCATGGGTTTCCATGAGGCGAGGTCCGAGTCCAGTCCGAGGTCGAGCGTGCAGTAGGAAGCAGTCCGTCAAAGCTGAAGCTGGGTCCAAGGCAGGGCGTTGGGTGAGGTCAGGAGCGCAGAACAGGGTGCAGGCAGGAACTGGCTACCAACAACGTTGCTCCTGCAACTTGGGACTTGGGGCTGGCCGGGTTTTATCTGCCCCAAGGCATTAGGGTGGCCCCGATCCACTGGTGACTCGCGTCTCCTGGCCTGCAGGCGAGCACTCCTTCTGCGGGAACTTAGTTCCCTCCGCCTCTCTGCCCTGAGCCTCTGCAGCTCAGGAGAGGCTGGAGGGTTACCGGACCCAGAGGCAACCTCAGCTTTCCTTGACGGGGCTGAGAGTGGAGCATCTGCAGGCAATGGGCCCTCCATCACCTCAGGGGTCAGAGCAGACTCAGCTGGTGCCTGCACCTGAGGATCCAGCACAGGTGAGGACCCTTCAGGCTCAGGCCCCAGCCCCGGCTCAGCTGGTTCTGGAGGCGGGGACTCCTGTGCAGGCTGGGATTCCTCAGGTTCAGCCTCTGAGTCCGAATCCCAGGCCATCACACTCCACCTCAAACAAATTTGTTTCTGTGTTATCAACTCACCTATTACTAAGATGCCCCCTCCTCTTTCTGTTATTAGGTTATAGACAAAGTTGTGTTTTTCCAAACCTATAATCAAAGAATGACTTGAATTCAGCTCCTACGGCTTTCTGACTCACCCAGCTGAGTCTTTCTTCTGCTAATTTCACGTGGGTGGGCTTTGCTTTACTTTAATTTGTGGTCTTTCTAAAGTGACTCTGCTCCTCCAGCCAGCGTTATTTAAATCTTCACTGCAGCTTTGCAGGAGGTGATGATCACCACCATCTGTGTATTTCTTTCAAGTGCTCAGAGTGCTCCCCGCGCATTATCCAGTTACAACCCTCATAGCAACTCTGTAAGGTAGGCCAATGTCATCACTCCCTTTTATTTCCAATGTTCAGCTGGTAAGTGGCATGGCTGAACATTGCAAGAGAGAGGTATCAGCAGGCTTGGGGGAGCCCCAAGGTTGGCAGAAGCAAAAAACATAGTTAGAAACACCCCGCCTTAAAAAAACACTTGATGAGAACTGAGTGTGCTGTACCCTTGAACATCAGCACCAGAATCTTCTGAACGTTGGAAGATTCAGGACAGGAAAAAATACTTCTTCACACAGCACATAGTTAAGTTATGGAACTATGTTCTTATCTCCCTCTTCTGCTAACACATCACTTGGAGCCAGTGTGGTGTAGTGGTTAAGAGCGGTGGACTCGTAATCTGGTGAACCGGGTTTGATTCCCCGCTCCTCCACATGCAGCTGCTGGGTGACCTTGGGCTAGTCACACTTCTCTGAAGTCTCTCAACCTCACCCTCCTCACAGAGTGTTTGTTGTGGGGGAGGAAGGGAAAGGAGATGGTTAGCCCCTTTGAGACTCCTTGGGGTAGTGATAAAGTGGGATATCAAATCCAAACTCTTCTTGGTAAAAGGATGCTAGATTCTGCACAGCCACTTCTGAGCTATTCTGGAGGCGGTTTGGGTTAGTGGTGAAGTCCCTTAGAAACCATAGTAGTGTTGAACACCACTCCAATCTCTGAGCGGTGCGAGATCCCACAGATTCCAGGTGGTCTGTGTTTTCCTTTTGGAAACGAGGCACAGACGAGACTGCGGTGTCTTTGTGAGATTGTGAGACACACACTTACACACACAGTCATACCTTGGGATAAATGTGCTTCAAGTTAAGTATTTTCGGGTTGCGCTCCATGGCAGCCCAGAAGTTACGGAGCATGTTACTTCTGGGTTTCACCGCACGCACATGCACATGCACAGACGGTCAAAATGACGTCACGTGCATGCATGGAAGCGGTGAAACGTGAGGCGCAGACGTGCAGATGTGGGTTGCATTCACTTCAGGATGCGAATGGGGCTACAGAATGGATCCCGTTTGCATCCAGAGGTACCACTGTATGTGTGTGTATAGAAATATCTCACATAAATATATGATGTATTTACACAGATGTACAGCCTGAGCCTACGGTGGAGGGGCTCACAGTATTAACACATCAAAAAGGTCTTCCTTCTCCCATAGCCACAGCCTTAGATTCAAGCAGAGCTCAACTATTTGTTGGGATACTGCCAGGGAGATAAAGTCCATCATGGCCCCCAAGCCGGCTGCCAGACGATCCATCAATCCCTGTAGTCACGCAGTATGAGCTTTTAGCGACACGAGTTTCCTGGAAATACCTTGCCACATTCCAGGGCTCGTGCACACTCTTTATCAGCAGATTATGCACAGCAAAAGTCGCACCCAGGTGAGCATTATCTACAGACTTTATTCAGCGTTGATCAGAACAAAGAAAGACATGACCGTTCTGCGTCAGTGTCTTCGACAGAGAGAGAAAACGAAAGCAACAGCAAACATAAACATCCTGTGAACAGGACATGCGCAGACTCTGTGACTCACAAAGCCTGCTCCCTTTTAAGGTGGAACGGAAATATCCTAACACTATTTCTCTGCCTTTCGGGCTTTCCAGTTTGCTTCTCAGTCAGTCCTAAAAACACTCTGGCTTTTCTCCTTCTCACTATGTGGGAGTTGAGGGAGGGAGGCAGTGCCGGATTTACGTATAAGCTAAACAAGCTATAGCTTAGGGCCCCACTCTCTTGGGGGCCCCCAAAAAATTATAGGAAAAAACCCCCTGGATATACATTTCCAAAATATAAGATGAAAAACAAATAAAACAAAACCTACATACAGCAACAGTGCTTTGTGTTGTGTATGCTCCTATGAAGTAAGTAATGGGCCCTGCCTGCTAGCCTGCTCCCTAAAATATCGTTGGTTTGCTCATTTCAATATAGGGTGCCTATATTCTGTATGTTCAAATGGCTTTAGATACCTATTAGGTCCATAAATTACCATATAGCATGTGTTAAACACAAAAAACAGTGACAATTTGTTGTTGACAAAGGACAGCTGGACATATAAAGGGCCCCATTACCTTCAGGAGCTTAGGGCCTCATCAAACCTAAATCCGGCCGTGGAGGCAGGTCCCTATCCATTGGCATCTCCCACAGAGCCCCTTCCTTTGTTCCCCTTACAGAGGCTAACCCTTACAGAGGCTTGAGTAACTTTTAACAGTCGCTGGATTCAAGGATTAGAATTCTGGCACCCAGCTAAACACACCAAGCCTTTGATTAAATTCTAACACTTGCTGGATCCAGGGATTAAAGGGGACTGGGACCTTCAAACTCATAACGCTATAATTCTCCCAGGTCTGGCCACATGGCTGAGCTCCAAAACAGTGGCTGCGGCGGAAGAGGCTGTGACCTACATTACAGAGCAGCCCTCTGTTTGAAGGGCTGTCTGGTCCAAGCTTGATGGTCCAGAGAAAGAACCAGGAAAGGGAAGTGCAGAGGATTGGTTAAAAAAAGGTAAAGGCACCCCTAACCATTAGGTCCAGTCGCGGATGACTCTGGGGTTGTGGCACTCATCTCGCTTTATTGGCTGAGGGAGCCGGCATACAACATGGCGAACCAGAGCAGCACATGGAAATGCCGTTTACCTTCCCACCGGAGTGGTACCTATTTATCTACTTGCACTTTGACGTGCTTTTGAACTGCTAGGTTGGCAGGAGCAGGGACCGAGCAACAGGAGCTCACCTCGTCGGGGGGATTCGAACTGCCAACCTTCTGATCGGCAAGTCCTAGGCTCTGTGGTTTAGACCACAGCGCCACCCATGTCCCGCAGAGGATTGGACTGGATTTTAACTACAACAAATCTCTGACCATTGTAATGGGGTCGGGGATGTGTCTTTTTGGCCAAAGGATTTAGAGGAGTTTTAGTAAAGCAACCTCATGCAATAAATGCTGTGAATTGTCCAGAAGGCCCACCCCCCTCCAAATGGCAGGACCAGAAGACCTTAGTTTCTTACTGCTTGGATAATGAATAGGACCAGCAGAATTCGGAAATTAGGAGGTTCTTTTTAGCTTTAAAGGCGGGAACCTTTGTCACACAGGAACTAAAGGAATTGGAAAACAAGGCAACAGCTAGGATAATAAGATCCTAGCATGAACGCAGGTGAAGGTAGTAAACCATTGTGGATGCTTTATAGGAAAGCTTTGGGGAAATTTTATTTGATTTTTACACCTTTTTTGCAATAATAAATTCATTCTATGCCTTACCTATTTCTATTTTTGTGTCTGTGTGTGCGCGTGCGCACATGGGGGGGGGGAGAATCCCCAGTCTGGCACACCACCCTTTACCGCTGTCATTACTGCAGACTTTATAGATCAGAGATGTGTCAGCATGTTAGCTTTAGCTGTAATGCCTTTTTGTGTGAAACCTTATGGGCCTTGCAGCCACCTTCTCATACTGAAACTCATAAAACCGTTCTGGCTCCCATATTTATTATTTAATTTCCTTTTCGTCTGCAAAAGCCGACAGGAAACTTTTTTTTCCTTTTAGATGCGCACCTGAATACAAAGCTTAGGGGTGACAGACAAGAGTGAATGGGGCTAATGAGTTTTGATAATGCACCTATTACGGGTGGCTAAACGGAAGTTTTTAATTAAGAAAAAAACAAGCTAAGCATGAAATTCATTTTTTGGGGAGAACAAACATGAGTTAAGTTAGAGCTGCAGAAAGCAAAGCGAAGAGGGACTGTCTAGCTCAGTTGGATAGAGGAGGTGCTTTGCTTGCAGAACGTTCACCTCCAAATAAAAGGTGATAGGAAAGAATGAGACCCTGTCAGAGCACAGAGTTATGAGCAAGAACAGCAGTGGTGAGATCTGGATGTGAAATGCTGCCTTTCAGGCCTCACTACTATATACACTTAACACAGCATCATACCACTTTAAACAGGCACGGCTTCCCTCAAAGAATCCTGGGAAATGTAGTTTGTTAAAGGTGCTGGGAGTTGTAAAGGGACCCTTATTCCCCCTCGCAGAACGACCATTCGCAGAATTCTGTGGGGAGAGGAATTGATTATTAATACCACTCTGGGAATGGCAGCTCTGTCAGGGGAATAAATATCTCTCCTCAAAACTCTCAGCACCCACTCACAAACTACAGGATTTAGGGAAGCTTTTAATGTTTGACGGACTATTGTATTTTAATATTTTGTTGGAAGCCACCCAGAGTGGTTGGGGAAACCCAGCCAGATGGGCGGGGTATAAATAATTATTTCTTCTTCTTCTTCTTCTTCTTCTTCTTCTTCTTCTTCTTCTTCTTCTTCTTCTTCTTCTTCTTCTTCTTCTTTGGGGGAAATTGTGACTCTCTAAAGTGGTACAGCACAGCTTTAAAAGTATAGTGCAGATAGGAACCTAGAAATCATAAAGATAAGGTGTTTCAGGATTATGGTGGCCCCGTCTGTATAAAGATGGTAAAGGGTGAGGGCTGAACCAAGTTTGTTGTTGTTGTTGTTGAAAAGTAAATACTGCCCTTCATCTGAACATATCTGGGCGGTTCACAAGATAAAAATACAGGATAACAGCACAAAATAAATAGTTAAAACAAAAGCAAAACAAAACAATAAACCGCCTCCCACAAACATGCAAAACAGATGCTTCACCACTGAGCTGATATCATCCCTATCATTGTGTGTGATAAGACAATGACTTTGGAGTTGGCAACTGGGAGATGGCAAGCACATCTGTGCAATGTTAGAGGATACAAGAAACCAGCAGTATCCCATCTCTTGTCTGAGTCAGGGACAGCCATTTAGGCAGGGATTTCCTAATGTGTCACTGTTGTTGCCTTTGCACATGGGTGGCCATGTGGCAGGGTGGGGGTGGGCATGTGGTATTCACAAGGCAACACATTCTGAGCCATGCACCCCCCTCCCATTAAAATATTACCATGGAGGTGGGGAGTATGAAAACTACCCTGCTTGGCATGTTTCCTAAATTCTAATGTGAAAGCTTGGATTTATTTTGCTGAACAGCATATTAAAGGGTCAAATCCTGCTTACCCTACTCTATGATTAGTCCTACTAAATTTAGTTCTAATTATAGCACTTAATCCTTTGCTCACCCAAGGCTGAAATTTCTAGCAACTTCAAGGGGCGCTCTGCTTATAAATTTTTATTGCCCGAGAAAAGAGGACTCAGCTGATTTGGAACGCGAGGATGTCTCTCAATGCAAATTCAAGCAAAGGAAATTCGTGCAAGTTTGGAATAATTGAGGTTCTACAATATAGGGCCTTAGTTTACGATGAATTACAATTCAATGATCTTCCTCAGTCCTGGAATTCAAATCCTGCATGGGGGATTAAGAGCAGAAGATGTGATGCAAAATTATATTTTTTCCACATTATAATTTGATTACATCGGATTTATTATATGCATGTGCTAAACACAAACAGCTTTGGGGGCAGCGGCGGAGGGGGCGTGTGCCCTAGTTAATGGAGGATAGTTCTCTATTTAGAGGGCTGTCTGGTTGTAAAGCATTTTAAAGGTTAAGAATTCAAAGAAGGGAGAGAAGTCAGGACCTTGAAATTGCTCAACAGCAACACCTAGACAGCAGATTCGCAGCCTTCCTTGCCATGGTGGCATGCACTGCGTCTCAATTATAAATTATAACAATTCCTAAATTTGAACATCTACATATAAGATGACACCTGCAGATTTTATGCACACCTGTGTCATCTTCTTTCGGTGATACATTATGGGGCATTCCTAAACAGTTGGTGGTTATGGGTGCCTTAAGGACTGCAGTCCAGAATGTCCTAACTCATGATCCCCATTCAGTATCTGAGACCCTACTTCATGCTGGGTCAAGTTTGGCGAGCCGCTATGAGCAGCAGGGCCTTCTCAGGAGTAGCACCAATTCTGTGGGATGCCCTTCCGAAGGAAGTTCCCCTTGACTGAATGGTGAGAATCTTCAGATATCAAGCAAAACCTGGCTGTGCCAGAAATGAGGATCCTGATGATGATGATAAATAATAGTAATAATAATAGTAATAATAATAATTCAATTTATATACCAGCCTTTATCAAAAGATCTCTGGGCAGTGTACAACATTTGAAACACATGATAAAACATCAATGATAAAAAATATAATAAAAACATTCTAAAAAGCACACTGACAGACAGCCTAATAGTAACATAATTATCATAATAACAGTCCTCTCCCCCACACTTTCACAGGCCATACGCCTGGGCAAAGAGGGGTATTTTTCCTTGATGTCTAAATACCTGCAATAATGATCTTTGGGTTGCTTGAATTTTTTGCTTCTTGGTGGTCTGCCTTGCTCTTTGGGCCAGGTATTGCAGGTTTTGTATTTCTGTTGAAATTTTTATATTTATCTGCTCCTGTTACGTTCCCCGCCCTTGATATTTGTGTTAGGCTGGGTGTTGTTTTTTTAATGTTTGCAGAAATTGTGTTAGCTACTTTGGAGTTTGTTGTAAGAAAAGCAGGATGATTTTTCAAAATCAAAACAGTTCTAATAACAAAAGTACTCATGGCTAATGGCACTTAAATTACATTTGGTTCACTTTTCCATTGGTAAAGGAATAGCTTGTGTCTACTGTTAGAAGTGGGTCATTGGGCCTTTTTGAAATAAAATCTGGACCAAGTTGATGAAGCAGCAGTATTTTACTGGAAATACATACTTGCAAGGTGGGCCACCTGAAAAAGCGTGCACACCCTTTTTATTAAAAAACATGAATATATATACCCTTTTCCCAAGCGCAAGCCCCTCCTTCGCCAGCCAACTAAGAAGGGGAGTGCAAAGTTTACACCTATCACGTCCCCCTATTACAATGTTAAATCCACCCCCATTCCCTTTCCCATTCCTCAAAGCCCCTTATTTGGTCAAAGTCTTTACATACAGGTTTTTTTTAGCAATAAAGCCATGTTCCTCTATTTCACTGAAGCATGCAACATTTGTTCTTCTTGCTAAAAGCCCCTTAGAATGCTCTATGTGCTCTATATACTGTGGGAAACCTGTGTTCCTCAGGCCCTTGGCATCGTATCATGTGGGTGGCAAGGAGAGAAATGTTGGAAATGGGTGTGTCAGAGAAAGAGACCCTCCAAGTGACCCTATTTTCCAGGGGAAGTGCTGGATTTACAGAATCCATCCCGCTTTCTGATTTGATCATGGAATGTCTTGCTTTTCCTTAGGACATCCCTATTTTCATAGGAGAAATGTTGGAGGGGATGCAAAGGGTGCCAGAGAGAGAGAGAGTGTGTGTGGCGTTTGCCCTCCTATGTGTGTGACATCATACTAGGTTCATAGGGAAAGGGTTAACTAATTGTAAAATGACCAACCAATGGGAACTCAGGGGGCAGAGTGAACTGTGTATAAGGTTTAAGCACAGAGGTTTTTTAGTTAGAGTTGTTGAGAAGTCAGTCTGCAGTTAGAAGAGACACAGAAGATGTGGGTGGGGCTAGCCTGGTGTGAGAGAGTGAGAGAATTTGTTAAGAGGAGTCAGTCAAACAGTTGAGATAATCAGTCAGAAGGTATTAGGAAGGTATAGGCCGGTAAAGAAACTAAAGTTAAGAAACTGACATGAATATTATCTGAGAAACCATAAACTTGTTAATGTCTGTAAAAATGTCTTGGGGTGTTTTCTTTTGTTCACTTTTAACAACTGACTAGACTCAGTGTTTTTACCGGAGAGTAACTGGTTGGTAGGGACATGGGTGGCACTGTGGGTTAAACCACAGAGCCTAGGACTTGCCGATCAGAAGGTCGCAGTTCGAATCCCCGCAACGGTGTGAGCTCCCATTGCTCGGTCCCAGCTCCTGCCAACTTAGCAGTTTGAAAGCACGCCAAAGTGCAAGTAGATAAATAGGTACCGCTCTGGCGGGAAAGTAAATGGCATTTCCATGTGCTGCTCTGGTTCTCCAGAAGCGGCTTAGTCATGCTGGCCATATGATCCGGAAGCTGCACGCCAGCTCCCTCGGCCAATAAAGCAAGATGAGTGCCGCAACCCCAGAGTCAGCAACGACTGGACCTAATGGTCAGGGGTCCTTTTACCTTTTTAACTGGTTGGTGGCAGCGGGGAAGCGAGCACAGTGGTGGTACAGGGATCAATAGACCGTTAAACGTCCGGGGACCCTGTGTGATTGCCACAGAGAGAGAATATTTAGGGAGTTCTGGACCTGACACCACCCAGCCCAGGCTTAGTGCTTTCCTCCTAACAACAGCATCATTGCCACTTACCTGGAAGGTGCAGGGATGATGCAGGGCCGTGGTGAGGCCAGAGCAGTTTGGGCACAGCAGCTGAGACCATCCAGCGCTCTCACCTGTGTACCTGCAGAGTCTCAACCTCCTCTCCCTGCCTTATCCCTTCACTTTCCAGGCAAATGGCAAGTGGCTGGGGAAACCCAGCCAGATGGGCAGGGTAATCATCATCATCATCATCATCATCATCATCATCATCATCATCACTACTGCCAAGAAAACACCCTTGCGACACCACCCCACCATGCCAGCCACTCCTGCATGCAGCTCCCAGTTGTTTACCTCCAACAGAGGGCAAAAAACAGGGTCCCCCATCCCTCCTATAGAAGCAGCCAACTCCGACAGCCTTTGGAGTTCCCTGCTCATCAGATCCTTGATCCATCTTGCCTGAGCGGCTTCTCCCTTTCAGCCCCATAAAAGGCTATTTCGGAAGGAAGCCTCATCAAAATTTCAAGATGATTCCCCGTACTCTTTACATCCAGGAGCACTATTGCTACTTGCACACTCTGACCCCCGCTATATACATGCGCTAGGTGCACATTTACAAATCTGACAATTGACTATAATACTTGGACCGTTTAAGAGTTAACCACAAACTGCTAAAAGGAATAAACATTCACTTCAGTAGCCATTATATTCCAAGCCAGTGCATCTGTCATTTTTAATTTAAATCTGTATTACTTAGCTGTCTAAAACTTTGCACATAAGTGACAAGAGTTATCCATTCTTTTCTGTTACGGAGGAAATCACAATTTATTTATTTTTTGCTGCCTACTTACTGGGTAAAATGTCACAGTTCTGCAGCACATTAGGAAATGTGGAAAATAAATATTGTGTAGTAATATGAATAATTACTTCTCCTAACCAGTCAGAGATAGTATATATATATATATATATATATATATATATATATATATATATGAATAAGAAAAATGGATACTAATAAAGAATTAAATGACACTATCATCTATGAACTTGCACTATGCGCATAAATCAGAAACATAACTATAGTAAGTTAGGGGTTTTTTTTAGTCACTTGATGAAGTAGGTTCTTAGGGCAATACAAGATCTTGATGCTGCTTATTTAAGTAATAAGCAATTCAACAATAACTGACAAGGACAAGCTTGCAATAAATTTTTAACACGTTAAAGAAGCACTATGTTAATGTAGCTTTTTTAAAAGTTCACCCTCAAACACTAGGCACTTATCCACCCCATACATTGAAAGCCCCCTTTATCACATTAACTGATGGGGGTTTCCCCAAAGAATCCTGGGAACAGTTGTTTGTTATGGGTTCTGAGACCCTGCCTATCACTGTCACAGAACGATAACTCCCAGAGTTCCCTGGGAAGAAGGATTGGTAATGAAGCCACTTTAGATGTCATAGAATCACAGATTTGTCGAGTTGGAATGGACCCTGAGGATTGTCTAATAATTCAACCCCCACAATGCAGGAATATACAGCTGTCCCATACGGGGATCAAAACCTGCAATCTTGGCATTATCAGCACCACACTCTAACCAGCTGAGCTATCCAGGTATACGATGAGGCCCAAGATAAAGGATTATGGGAAATTACAACTAAAATTTACAACTAGGAACTATGTATAAAGATGTTGTTGTTGTTTAGTCATTTAGTTGTGTCCGACTCTTCAAGACCCCATAGACCAGAGCACTCCAGGCACTCCTGTCTTCCACTGCTTCCTGCATTTTGGTCAAACTCATGCTGGTAGCTTCGAGAGCACTGTCCAACCATCTCGTCCTCTGTCGTCCCCTTCTCCTTTCCCAGCATCAGGGTCTTTTCCAGGGAGTCTTCTCTTCTCATGAGGTGGCCAAAGTATTGGAGCCTCAGCTTCACGATCTGTCCTTCCAGTGAGCACTCAGGGTTGATTTCCTTCAGAATGGATAGGTTTGATCTTCTTGCAGTCCATGGGACTCTCGACAGTCTCCTCCAGCACCATAATTCAAAAGCATCAATTCTTCGGCGATCAGCCTTCTTTATGGTCCAGCTTTCACTTCCATACATCACTACTGGGAAAACCATAGCTTTTACTATACGGACCTTTGTTGGCAGGGTGATGTCTCTACTTTTTAAGATGCTGTCTATAAAGATGACTCCTAACTAATTGTATGTATAAAGATGACTCCTAACTAATTGTGTCAAGGTGCAATGCTCTAGTGTTTCTCAACCTGTGGGTCCCCAGATGTTGTTGGACTACAACTCCCATCATTCCTAGCCAGCATTACCAGTGGTCAGGGATGATGGGAGTTGTAGTCCAACAACATCTGGGGACCCACAAGTTGAGAACCACTGTAAGGCACTTACCTGGGAGCATGTCTCATTAAACTTGGTGTCAACATTTGTTGGGGTGCTTTCAGATGAGCTAGAAGTCTGAGATTTCTATGGCACATCCTGATTCGTAAAAGGCAAACATGCTGAAAATGGGACACCTGTGCACTTCAACTTCAGATGGGGACTCAAAAACACTCTGCATGCAACCAATTTCTGTGGTTCACGCAACCACTGGTTTGGCAGGGCTATCAGTGTGTGGATAGAGTCATGCAAGAAATGTGCATCAGGTTCTTAGAGGAATGTTGTTGTAGAGCAGTTATTGGTGTGCATGATTCTTTCCTAACCTGGTGCCCTGCAGACAGCTGCTGTCAGTCAATATAGACCGCCACTGGAGACCCTGTGGCCTTCTAAATATTGCTAGACTACAACTCCCATCATCCCCGAACACTGGCCAGTCTGGTTGGGGCTGATGGGAACTGGAGTTCCATGGCATCCACAAGCCACCATGTTGGTCACCCCCAAAATTATAGAGCAAAAGCAAGCCCTGACCCCTTACAACTAAAATTTGGCATGGGAAGATCAACGGAGGAAGGGGAAATCCTACACAATCCCCTACCCTTTTATTTATTTATTTTTTAAAATTTATGTCCCATTTGCATTCTAATACAGCCAATGTGAACGGGTGCCCAATTTGCATCAATGCAGTGTGCGAGAGACGGTGCTTTTTGAACCACAATTGGCTATATAAAACTGCACATTTGCTAAAGATATATACAGTCGTACCTTGGTTTTTGAACAGCTTAGTTCTGTAACGCTTTGCCTCCCGAACGCTGCAAACCTCGAAGGGACTGGTCCGATTCGTGAACTATTTTTGAAAGCTGAATGTCTGACAGGGCTTCCGCGGCTTCCAATTGGCTGCAGGAGCTTCCTGCAGCCAACCAGAAGCTGTTATTTGGTTTCTGAATGTTTTGGAAGTCGAGTGGAGTTCCGGAACGGATTCCGTTCGACTTCCAAGGTACGACTGTATTGGGAACAAGGGGGGTTGGCAGAGTGAACAGCTACACTGGGAGACTGGATCTACTCTGTGTCTGTGGATCTGTGGATCCTGCTGCCTGAGGTGGTCTCTTCAGTTTGCCTCATCGGAGGGCTGGCCCTGCCACCACCTGAGGTTCATGTTGGTCATTACATATTTTATTATTATTAATACTATTTTATTAGAAGAAATTCATTTATAAAAGGAGATGGGAAAGAAAGAAAGAAAGAAAGAAAGAAAGAAAGAAAGAAAGAAAGAAAGAAAGAAAGAAAGAAAGAAAGACTGTTGTATTACCATAAATTAATACACAGATGTGTATATTCTTATTATCCCAATACACATGTAATTGTCAGTAACCCAATATATTCTATGTAAACTCATTCCAAATATCATTGTATTTATCCAACGAAAGTCCATCTATAAGCTGTCCGTTCATATGTTGCCAAGGGGAATCATATTTCTTTTCTCCCAATTCATCAATATCAGTCTCTCAGCCACCGTTAGGGCTCATAGAATCCATTTTCACTGTCCTGTTGTCAATTTCCATACAATGGGTATATAGTTCAAGAGCATATTCACCTCTGAAAATCTTACATTTTTCCATAGTGGCTTGTTTATATAGCCCAGCACTTCCTCTCCAAAGTGTGGGATATAGGAGCCAACTCCTAGGGGTCGAGGGGTCTCCACCCCGCCAATAAAATATTTGATGGGGCTGCCCCCGAAGTTGATGGGCATTTCCATTCAAATGGTTTGTGTCCACCACATATTGGACATATTATTGGCATATTGGGCCCCCCAATATTTTATTCAAGTTGGCACCCCTGGTGTGGGACATAGTGAAAGCAAATGTTTCAAAGAAGCATTGTCCATTCCAAAAAAGAAGAGCAATGGATTATGACCAGGAGCTGCCAGTTCTGTAATCTGGAGACCCTTGCACATGGCAGAGGGAATTTCAAAATGGCAGCTACCTGTTGTCGAAGAGGTGCATGCAACAACCTTGTTTTTCTTTCTTTCTAAAAATCTCTCGAGCTATGAAATGAAATGTCTTTGGCGGTTTCCAAGCCCCCATTCATATTGGTTTTCCACGAACATATTGGCTTTTCATGTGCTGTGTTTTGCCCGCGTAAGTGATTTGCAGAAAGCCAATTTTGAGGCTTGAAGGTCAAGGATGATGGGCTCATCTTAACTTGCGCCGCTGCTGCATTGCATCATTATTTTGTTGCCCAATGTCAGGCAGCACACTCTTCGCATAAGTTCTTCCCTCAGGCTATGTGGTATCTTTACTGCGACTGGCACAAAGGCCTAGCTGGAGGGAGAGGGACCTAGTTGTCTGCAGAGGGTGTGACATTTCCCCCCAGCAAGGAATGAACTTAGGAATAAGGCGTACCCACCAGACAACTAGGATATGTTAGTAGCACAGAAAGCCAACTCTTAACTTAGTAATTTCCCCATTAGTTTCTGTTGTAGTTCCATTTGGTTTTGGCATGAATTCAGATTATTTAATATTTATGTCTCACTTAAAAAAAATAAACATTCGGGAGAATTTGCGGTTTTTAAAGTCTAATTAAGAAAAATAGTAATAATCACATGTAAAAGAAACAGTATACAAGAAGTAAATAAGGAGGCCATTTACAGGATAAAGGAAGTCTTTTATTTTTGTGTTATGTTTTCTTTGTGTAAGGGGATAGGAGTTTAATTTTGATAATTAAATTGTCAGTGGTGGTGGGTTTGTTTGTATGTATGAGTTGTTGTGGACTATGTTGTAAATAAAGAAATAAATTTTGAAAAAAAAATTGGCTAATAATAATAGTAAATCAATGTAACAAAATATAGGAATTAAATCACACATTCAAATTAAATCAAAACACGCACTCAACAAGTAAAACAGCAAAAGGAATCTGCATTTTATATACCATCCTCAGCGTAGCCGTAATATCATTTTTTTTTACTTAATAGACAGGTCTTTACATAATGGAAATTACTGTAATTGGGAGCTATGCATTTTTTATCTACCCATATTAACACAATGCTGCCCAACCCAGGGATTGGCTCAGAATTTACATCAAGCATCAATCCATATACGAAGGAAGTGGTAATTTTAGGTGCCTTCTTGTGGGGGTGGAGGTAGACCTCAAATGCTGTGGGACTGGGATAGCTGGGATAGCAGGCTTGTTGGTTTTTGAATGTCTGATGTAGACTTTTTCAATTTCGTTGTTGTTATGTACTGAAGTTCTCACCCTGGGCCAGCAGGGGGATACTGTAGATAGTTATGCAAATGAAGGATCGAAAGTGACGTTCAGTGATTGGATAGTTTTAGAAAGTTGTTACAGTAACAAGGTACTGGAGCTCTATAGAAGCAGGCTGACTGAGCCCTTCAGTTCAGTTCTGTTCTGGCATCTGAATAAACAAGAGCTGTTTGAAGAATCGCTGTGTCGTCTGATATGTTCACCCACAACTTAACAGTTGTTCTGTATGGGACAATGACAATAAAGATTATCGTATCGTATGGACTCTCTCCTACCAACCTCAGTCCCCATAGGCAATGATCAGGGATAATGGCAGTTGTTCTTCCACAGCGCCTGGAGAGCTATTTGTTCACCAGTCCTCCTTGTTAGCCGCCCTGAGCCCAGCTTCGGCTGGGGAGGGCGGGATATAAATAAAATTTATTATTATTATTATTCTAGAGGGCAATGTGCATTACTTCTCTTACTTAAAACAATACCCTCCAACATTTCTCTGATGAAAATAGGGACATCCTATCAGTGGTGGAGCTTTGTGCTCCAGCACCGGGGGCGGAGAGCAGGCAGGGGCGTGGCCGGCATGCCGGCACACGTCCTGGGACCGTGATGTGCCTCCTGTGGGGGCATGGCGCTCAGCGTGGGGGCGTGGCAGCCATGATGGCACCCCACCAGGATCGTGGTGCCGGGGGGGCGGTACGTTCCCCCCGCCCCCTCTTCCTCCACCAGTGTGTCCTATTCAATAACAACAACAATTTTTATTGTTCTATGTGGCTTCCAACATAGATAAAAACATAACAAAACATTAAACATTTAAAAAACTTCCCTATACAGGGCTGCTTTCTGATGTCTTCTAAAGCTTGCAGAGTTACTTATCTCCTTGGCTCGGGGGTCGCATACCTCCATACCCCCCAACATTGCTCCGATGGAGCATTTTGTTCTTCGAAGAAGTGGTTTGCAATGTTTAAGACTCAAATCCTAATGCCTATGTTTCACTGCATGTCCTGAGATGGATTGTGTCCTTGGTTGGAAATATATATAAAGGAATGAACAGAAAGCTGGCTTAATTTAGTCCTTTCCGTTCTAAGGGGAGGGGAGGGAAAAACCTGTGAATGTACAAATGGGATTAAATGGCTTACATTTTAAGTCTTTTACTATAGATGAAACAGATCCTAGAATTGTATCTTTTCTCTCTGGGTCATTTGTTTGCAGCTCCAGGAATTAGAAGTCTCTCTGTGTGTGCCTGCATTTCAAAATTAGACTAATGAAAATGAGCAGCCGGATAAAGTCCAGATGTGTGAGCAATATTTGGATCAAAGGAGGTGATTCAGCGCTCGGCATAGGGCTCATATTTTTTGCATGGTAGTGGGCTCTAGGAGGAGTCATGCCTAGTGGTGAGAAAGGCACATGCTCTGCATGTCTTGAAGGGCCCAAAATAAATGCCTGGCATTCCTAGTGAATGGATCCTGGGCTGCCGGGATGGCGGTGGGTGACAATGGCTGCAGTACTGCACATGGTTACACATGCACGGTGAGCCTTCTTTGAGTGGGAAAATAGCAATAGACCCAAACACCAGCTGAGTCTCTGGTCCCACAATTGCAATCTTCTACAGATTATTTCCATGTTGGGAGAGTGGGGGGATGAACCAAAGACAATCCTCTGATCCATTGTCTTCTTTGGCAATTACTCGTAGCCAAGTAAGATTATCTTCAATAAACACAGTGTGCTGGTCTCGAGGGTTAACCGTGCGGCGAGGTCCGAGTCCAGTCCGAGGTCGAGGGTGCGGTATGGAGGCTGTCCGTCAAAGCTGAAGCGGGGTCCAAGGCAGAGAGTTGGGTGAGGTCAGGAACTCTGGCAGAAGAGCAGGACAGGGTGCTGGCAGGAACAGGTTACCAACAATGTTGCTCCCGCAACCTGGGATTTGGGCTGGCTGGCTTTTATCTGCCCTGAGGCATAGGGCGGCCACAGTCCACAGGTGACTCGCCTCTCCTGGCTTGGAGGCGAGCAGTCCTCCTGCTGGAACTTAGTTCCCTCCACCTCTCTGCCCTGAGCCTCTGCAGCTCAGGAGAAGCTGAAGGGTTACTGGACCCAGAGGCAACCTCAGCTTCCTCTGATGGGGCTGAGAGTGGAGCACCTGCAGGCAATGGGTCCTCCATCACCTCAGGAGCCAGAGCAGACTAAGCTGGTGCCTGCACCTGAGGATCCAGCACAGGTGAGGACCCTTCAGGCTCAAGCCCCAGCCCTGGCTCAGCTGGTTCTGGAAGCAGGGACTCCTGTGCTGGCTGGGATTCCTCAGGTTCAGCCTCCGAGTCCGAATCCCAGGCCATCATACCCAGTTTTAACAATGAGTCCGTAAGTGACTGTGGAGGCTAATTCTGGATCCACACGTCCTTCCACAGTAGGGACATAGGTTTCCAGGCGGGAGTTGATCACGGTGAGGGTTTGCCAAGTGTGCCTTCCTCTTAGCACGTTTCTCCCTTTTGTCCTGAGTTTGAGCGTCTTCAAAACCCATGACACCTTTGGTAAAGGCTTTTCTCCAACTGGAGCGCTCGCAGGCCAGTGTTTCTCAGTTGTCAGTGTTTATACTACATCTTTTTTAAGATTTGCCTTGAGAGAGTCTTTAAACCTTTTTTATTGACCACCAGCATTACGCTTTCCATTTTTAAGTTCGGAATAGAGTAGCTGCTTTGGAAAGATGACAATCAGGCATCCGTGCAACATGACCAGTCCAACGAAGTTGATGTTGAAGAACCATTGCTTCGACACTGGTGATCTTTGCTTCACAACACAGATTTAAATCACACGATTTATTTATTTTATTTATTTATTTATTAGATTTATATACCACCCTTCAACATAAGATATTGGGGCGGTTCACAGAATAAAAAAAAACCAGGATAAAAACAAGGAAAGAAGTCGAACAAGACGCCGGGGGTGTCACATAAAGCACACTCAATGCACACTGAAAGCACATGGCTGCCCCCAAAGAACCCTGGGAACTGTAATTCCCCCCTGAAAGAGCTACAATTCCCAGCCCCCTGAACAAAGTACAGTTCCCAGGGGGGGCAGCCATGTTCTTTCATTGTGCATTGGTTGTGCTTTAAATATACAGTGTGTGTGGTGTAGTCGTTAAGAGCGGTAGACTCGTAATCTGGGGAACCGGGTTCGCGTCCCCGCTCCTCCACATGCAGCTGCTGGATGACCTTGGGCCAGTCACACTTCTCTGAAGTCTCTCAGCCCCACTCACCTCACAGAGTGTTTGTTGTGGGGGAGGAAGGGAAAGGAGAATGTTAGCTGCTTTGAGACACCTTCGGGTAGTGATAAAGCGGGTTATCAAATCCAAACTCTTCTACAGCCCTGCTGCATTTGCCTCATCCTCAGGTAATGTCTGTCCAGTTCAGAAGGTCAGCTTGAAGCTATGTATGTGCCTCCTCCTTTTCTGCTCACCTTTATATGCTGCTTCTGTTGTGGAACCAAGGTGTGCATATGGTTCCCAGGCATCTCCTCTCACCGCCAGGTGTTGATCAGATCCAGGGTTCTTCCAGATGGGGGCTTTCTTACGCAGACAGGTCATTCAGATTTGCAAGCGGCGGTGATATGTGACTGTTCCTTTAGCCTCACATTTTCCATAGCCATTCCACTGCTTCTTGCCCATGTTTATTTTCTCTTTCTCAATGCTATGTATGCACAGTTACCTTTCTTTCCATTTCCCCATTATTATTATTTTTTTAAAAATATATTTATTAACTTTTCAAAGTTTATACAAAAAAGACAAAAAACAAAAATACAAAAAATTAAAAACACATATAATCTCACTCACTTATTTTCTTTTAACTTATTTCTCGGACCTCCTCATACCTCCCCTTTTTGTATTCCAATTCACATTATTCCTTCAGCAAATCCTCTCCCTTAATTTTCACTTAATTTTACACCTTTCTTTCTTCTTTTTTTCCCCCAATTATCTTAATCATTACAGCTAATAACCGCTTAAATTCAGTCCAACATCAATCTAGCATTCACTAATTTTATAATATTTCCCAAGATAGTCCTTAAATTTCTTCCAATCTTCTTCCGCCATCTCTCTTCCCTGGTTTCGGATTCTGCCAGTCATTTCTGCCAGTCCCATGTAGTCTATCACCTTCATCTGCCATCCATTTCCCCATTATTAGCTTGCTGTCTATGAATTCCACAACTTTATGAAACAGAAACATCCTTGAACGTCTAACTGCATCCTGCTGGTCCCTCTGTGTGTATGAAATCACATCTAACGTTATGTGCTATTCTGTCCAAATGTTGTTGTGTGGTGGAACCTCTGTGTTCCGGGGGGGGGGGGGGATCTTTCTACTCTAGCATGGAAGAAAGAAGGGCACAAGCCTGCCTAACCTAAAGGCACCTTTCACAGGAAGGTTTTTATTAAAATTAGAGGAGAGATGGAGCCTGAGTGAAATTGCCAGGAAAGAAGGTTGGGGTTGGGGGGGGGGGATGCCCCATCTACCTCCTTACTGCCTTCTGAGATAGATTGTTCAACATGAAATATGCACCAAATTGCGCGCTGCTCTATATAGCTTTCACAGTATTCTTCTTCTTAAATAACCTTAATGACAGGACAGTTGGACTGTGAGGCATTTTGAATCCCCTCTGCAAAATTATGCAGGGAAATGATGGAATTCATTAGAAACTGCTTATAAGTTCATTAGAAATTGCTTATCTCCCCCACCCCTTCCACCCCCAGGGAGATATGTGTGTGTGTGTGTGTGTGTGTGTGTGTGTGTGAGAGAGAGAGAGAGAGAGAGAGAGGGAGGGAGGGAGAACTGCACAAGGCCAGAATTCTCTATTTCCTTGTATTCTTTCCCCCCATAAAATAAAAAAAATATTATCATTGTTTGTCATGGTCAAGCTAGGCTTGGAAACGTGCTTACCATTAGTGGAAAGGATGTAATAACATGGGCTGAACAGGGTTCTCCCAAGTACTGCATTATGTCCACTTCATTATAAAGTAGAATTGGGAAGAAAGGAGCTCTGGGATTGCCATCTAGGATTTCAAATCAGCAGAGAGTCAGCTTGGGGCTTTCCAAAACAAGGTGCAGCTCCTAAAGTGAGATCATCTGCAGTGCTGTGCTCTGCTTCTCCAGTGGGAATTTATGAGGGTGGGGTAGGGGCTGCAACAAAATGTTGCAGTGGAGCATTTTATCCAGTGCGATAAGAAATACAGAGTTATTTACTTATAAGTAGATGAGAAAGTAAATGAGGGAAAAAAAGGAAGAGGTGATAGGAACCAAAGCTGTCTTTTGTCTGTCTGGTGACTCCCACTATAAATAATCTAGTGTAATGTGTTCTTACCTGCAAAATTCAAACCAGGGTTTTGTGTTTCTTAACCACAACATGGTAGGCATCTGACTGAAGGCTAGAGGTGAGAAGGAAATTTGATTTGGTTTGCATTTAATGGGACATCTCCCTAATGCATGCTTCCCAGAACAAAACAAATTATTGCTATTATAAGCAGTGGTGGTGTTCTCATTTTTAGTTGTTTTTCCCCACATAAATTGACCCACAGCAACCTAAAAAATAACACAAGCATCAACACCAAGTATAAGAAACCTGGGCCGATACAGTGGTACCTTGGTTTACAAACTTAATCCGTTCCGGAAGTCCGTTCTTAAACCAAAGCATTCTTAAACCAAGGCGTGCTTTCCCATAGCAGTGGGGGACTCAATTTACAAATGGAACACACTCAACAGGAAGTGGAACATGTTCTGCTTCCAAGGCAAAGTTCAGAAACCAAAACACCTACTTCCGGGTTTGCAGCATTCTTAATCCAAGTTGTTCATAAACTAAGCTATTCTTAAACCAAGGTACCACTGTAGTCCAGCAATTTCTCACTCCATGGACATTGTCCAGTAACCCAGTAACAGAGAAGATTGACAGCTTGGCTCCACCCACGTTGGTTGTTTAATTCCCACCTTCCAGCCCTGTGGGATTCCTGACCTTTGCAGTAGCAGCATGTTTGTGAGAGCCATCGAATCAAGGCACCCCGTTGGCATATTAAAATGTGTGCTGAGTTGCACTAACACTGTATTCCTTTGCCACAATGGCAGATTCAGAGGTTATTTCAGAATTGTTCTTTTGAGACAGCTATAAACGCGGAGAGAAACGCAGTCCTGGCTGTTTGTTGATGCCCTCGGAGTATTCCGCAGGTCACTGGGAACTCCGCGGTCCACATTGTATTTACTGCTTCTCTTAAGGTTGTATAAAATTATAATTGATTTGTGGTTGCTATTAAACCATCCTCTGGTAACAAGTTTAAAATTGATTGCGAGCCCCTTTGAGACGTATAAAGAAATGCAGCATTAAAAACACATTTAATCCGGCTTTGGAATCCATATGTTTCTTTTCGTGAAATGAGACTTCAAAAGCTGCGGTTTCTCTGAAAGCCTGCACAAACTCTGCAGGTGACGCCATAAATAACCTGGCAATCAGTAATTTTTTTTACCTGTCATCTCGTGGAACCATAAACTACTTATTGTACCATTTCACTTCACGTGGCTCCAGCAACTATTAATGTATGTGTACAGTAACTTGTAAAACATCTAGTTATTATTCTGCCCATATTAGCTCTTTCATGCTAATGATTTATTTTTCATTTTCTCCAGGATATAGACCCGCAGCTAACTGGAATTGATTTATAAGTGGGGAATCGGCAGCAAAGGGATGCTCTCTTCATATCGCAACTGTGGAAAACAGAATTGGCAATTGAATGTCGCCTGACAAATAGGGCAGAGTGAAGATGCTGCTTCGGTGGGAATGAAGTCACGGGGAGATGCCTGTCATGTGCAGAGGCTTTTGAGAGTTTTCTGACAGGCTCCCCTTCTGGAGGCTTGAGCCATCCATTTCATTTCCTTGCTCTCTTGCCAAGAGCAGTGCTTCACCCTCTCCCTCCCCACCGAGTGGATACAAATAAGATTTGCTCCAACCACAGCAGGGCAACTGATGTGGGACCATGGCTTTTCCAACATCCATGTGGCTGAACTGCGTGTGGAGAGCGATGCTGGTCCGCCTGCTGCACATGGGATTGGACGCCACCTTCACCCTCTGCATACTCGGGTTCTTGCTTCACGCCGCCGCCGTCTCGTCGCAAAAGTTGGATGATACCGACCCGGTGGTGACCACCAGCTTCGGGAAAGTCAGGGGGATGAAGAAGGAGTTGAACAATGAAATTCTGGGGCCGGTCATCCAGTTTCTCGGGGTGCCGTACGCTGCTCCTCCGGTCGGGGAGCGCCGATTCCAGCCTCCAGAACCGCCGTCTCCTTGGCCAGATATCAAAAACGCCACCCAGTTTGCACCGGTGTGTCCCCAGAACATTATAGAGGGCAGGTTACCTGAAGTCATGCTCCCTGTCTGGTTTACTAATAACTTGGATATAGTTTCTACCTACGTGCAAGAGCAGAACGAAGACTGTCTCTATCTGAATATATATGTCCCAACTGAAGATGGTGAGTTATTTACAGGAGAAGCAGGGAGATCTTTTTGTTTCGACTTTCCTATTGAAGTTCTTTACTATTAAATTATGTGTACTGGTAGCCAGCACGGCTTTCTTGTCTGCATGCCAGCTTTTTCTTCCCTCCCAACTTCCTTTTTTTTTACTTTATTTCACATCTATGCATGTGGCTTTTCTATGTATGCACCAGTTCTAAGCCTCTACTACCGTCCCTTCTCCTCTGATCTTGTCTCTACTCATTTTCCTCGTCCTTCAGCACGTGTATTTCTTAGGTCAAAGTTGGTACCTAAATGCTCATTCCCACCCATTGACTTCTGGGGAAAGATGCATCAACATCTTGATCCATTGCATGGGTAGGCCAAAGGAGTCGGGACTCAACCGAGTAAATAAATGACGTCAATAAGCCAGGCCATCTTGAGCTTAGCTAGCGGTTTTGCATGCTCCTACTGTCTTGTCACGGAGCTCCATGTTATTTTCTAGTCTTCTATTCATTTTTCAGTCAAAAGAATATCCAAGGAATGTGCCAGGAAACCCGGCAAGAAAATTTGTAGAAAAGGAGGTATGTATAAAGTGGGCACCAATAAAAGAATAAAATCGAAAACTGGGTTGGAGAAACAAGAGAGAAAGATGGAAACTGTGCAGAGGAAGACCAAGTTAGTGCATCTTAAAAGGAAAAAAACAAACGAGACTGCTGTTGTTTATTATTGCAGTGCAGGGAGAAGATATAGCTTGTAACCAAGAGCTTGAAAACCGGTTAAATAGGGGGCAGTTTAAAAACAGCAGCATGAAAGAATAACTATTCCCCCTTTCCCTCTGGAAACATAAAGGCTGAATCTCACTCCCTTCCTCTCTTGTTCTGTCAGATTTGAGAGTTTGTTTGCACGTTAGTCTTGATAATTAGAGGAGTGAAGCTCAGAAGTGGTTTGTGTTTTTGTCCCCTTGTGGACCCAGCGATGTCGCATATTGTCCAGTGAGTTCACACCTTGGACTTCTGTGGATCCCCTGAAACTCTTTTAGTTTGTTTGCATCTGCCATAGAAATGGTCATATGTTTGATCAGCTATAGTTCACATAGCAATCCCCCCCTTTTCTTTTCTTATTGAGCAAGTAGAAATGTTGAATATTAGTTTATATGCTGGGATGATATTGTGATACTGCGTTTATTATTTTTATAATTTATATAAGAGCAGAAATGCACTGGGTAGTTTATGCTGCACTTCATTGCCACTGCATATATCTGAATCTAAGCTGCAAATATACCAGAGATGAATACATCCCCAGTTTCTACTTGTAGGAATGCAAGACAGAGAATCTCAGTTTTTCAAAATTTAAGGGAGCGTTTTAGATTTCTAAGAGTTTTATTCCAACGTTGAACTTCCTCATATTCTCCAATACCTTTTGTATTCCAGTTTGGGATGCAAAATTTCAGATCCAGGATTCAGCAATAAAATTTATATTGTTGACTGCTGAGGGCGGGGAACATTCAGCTGGTGAAATCTAAGTATGAATTTCAGTCCTGAAATGCATGGATTAATTGTCCATTGATTGCACCAGAAGGGCAATAAGTAATAATTCCACTTTGTGCTACAATCTGTTTTGCGTAGGTATGGGAATGAGTTAACTTGGCGTTAATCCTATTGGTGGTGTAACTAACTACTGTGAAAAGCAATCACTTGTGATATGAAAAAAGTGGGGGGTGGGAGAGGAAGGTTATTGCATGTTCATTTACATTATTTGTACTGTGCCAAATTTTCTGGAAGTTTTCTATCTAATACACACACAAATTTTAAAAGGCAGACTGGTTTAAATATAGGAAAGCAATGTAGCATAATTTTGTCACTATAATCTGGAAGGTCCTGTTTTCAGCTACTTTTTCTTTCATACAACTTGGCTCTTTCCTGCTGGGATTGTAGGATCTGCGAGAAAATACCTTTGAGAATGTTTGGAGATTGCTAAGCTAACCGCATACATTTTTATCTACCTGTTTCATTTTTAAACACGGGGAAATTATCTTTTTGTTCACTGGAATTTGAAAGCACTGAATCACCTGCTTCTATTATGATTTAGATGTGTGAGGGAGCCTGCCTAGAAGGGGGACTGCTGAAGGCAAACCCACAAGTGAAGAAAAAGCACATCATACAGCTGTCTTGGGGTTGTACCACTTGAGAATGTAGGTGGACAATTGCATGCTTGATCACTCTCCCACTTAAAGCAACTACGGTAAACCACCTCCTCTCTAATTTGCTATCTGCCTTTGAGCAGTAAGTTTGATGTGGGAGAGCCATCAAGTCATTCAATTCCTCCACCTAGAAGTGTAAATTTCAGAAGTGTTGAAGCTATCGATATTTTTTTGGAGGGGGCTGGGGTGGGAGCTGACTAATAGTGCATCCCTCCAGATCAGCCTTTCTCAACCTGTGGGTTCCCAGATGTTGTTGAACTACAACTCCCACCACCCCTAGCTAGCAAGGCCAGAGCTCAGGGATGATGGGAGTTGTAGTCCAACAACATCTGGGGACCCACAGGTTGAGAACCGCTGCTCTAGATCAATGCAGTCTACACGGTTTCAGGCAGGAGACTTTCCAGTCCTATCTGAAGATGGCAGAGATTGAACGTGGAACTTTCTGCATGCAAAACAGATGCTCTACTGCAGATCTATGGTTCTTCTTTGATGGAGATGGGCTCCTGGAAATAAATGAAATATAATCAATGCCTCCTTAACTTCTTTAAGGACATGTATTGCAGTATAAGGCTTAGTCAGAAATAAGTTTCACTGTTTTCAAAGGGATGTACGCCCAGGTACATAGCAAAGTGTATTTTAGTTTTTGCAAGACAGGAAAAGACGAGGAAACGAAAATAGACACAATAAACATTGTAAAAAGGAAGGCTTTGGTCATCTGGGTGTGGACATTGTGGGGAAAGATCTGGAGAACTTTGCAAATTGTTTGCATGCATGAGGAGGCTTTGGGCATGTATCTGAGGACAAGCATCCCCCCCCTTAGCACATGGCAAGCTCTTGAAACAGAAGTTTCAAAAGCAGTTTGAATTACAACATTGTGGGAAGAAAATAAATAAATAAGCAAGCAAGCTTACTGGGCATACACAAGCCCTTAGACCTGGTTAGGCGTGGATTACATGTAACACAGCCTTGTGGTTTAGCTCTCTCCAGGAGCTGCAACATTTAGAAGTTATTCTCCAACATTTGCAGTGTTTCTTGTTTAGTAATCCAGTGAAACAAAGTAGCATTTATTCATTCAGCCCTTTCTATACCACCCAATTAACTAAATCCTCTGGGTGGTTCGGAAATGTTAAGAGGAAAAACAAAATCAAGAATAGGAATGGAAAATACAAAGAAACAAAGATAACCATTATAAATATAAACCTAGGCTGGCACAAATAGTGGCATCAAACCATTTCAGAACAGCACAGAATCACCATGAAAACGGAGAGACAACACAGTTTTCCTAGCCATCATTTCTTTGTGCACCTACATTCTGAAGTGGTACTGTCCAAAGAGGGCTGTACCATTTGCTTTTTCTGAATGTGTAGGTAGCCCCTCACTCAGGGCCATCTTTAGCATATGTAGCACTGGGGTGCAAAAAACTGCCCAGTGCCACCATTTTTGGGTGGGGCAGGCCAAAGTTGTTGAGCTTTTTTGGGGAGCACAACTCTCTCCCATGCGATTCCAGTTGGAGGGAGGAGAGCAGTCCCTACAGAGGCTTGGGAGGGAAGCTGTCCGCCTCATGTGAGCAGCATGCATGTGCTGGGTGGGCCTCCCAGGCGCGCAGGAGGCAGGAGGGCGGAGCCAGCCGGCTGCCTCAGCATCCACAGCAGAAAAGCCTCTAGCACTCCGACGGACTCTGCTGTGCTCGGCAGCGGCTGTCGGCTAGCCTGGCTCTTCAATCCCCGGACTCCAAATTGCGGCCCCAGACTCTCGGCCTGGTGCCCCTGAGAACCTGGCGCCCGGGTGCCCTGCACCCCTAGGACCTATGGGTGAGCTGGCCCTGTCCTCAGTGCTTACATTAAGCACTTCTGTCTTATTAATGACTGAATTAATGGGTGTGGGTAGGTGTGCCCACCCACATGAGTATGCATACTATCAGAAATAAAGCACAGTGGCAACTGGGAGGAGGGCTGTTTCAGTGATGGATTTCTTTAATAAACGCTTGCACTGATATCTATGTTTCATGCCCTTTGGTATACCCAGTAGGACTATGGCAGGAGTTGCATTGGCTGTGAATTCTGTGTATCTCGCTCCTAGGACAAAATCCCCTCCATGGACACAATGTCTTCAACTGGTGTAGGAATCAAAGGTACATGTGGTGGTTCAGAGGGGTTCAGAAACCAGCGCATTCAAAAAATGCACAAGGGGGGGGGGAATCATGGGTCACACAGGTGACTCCTGTCTCTCCAAACCACACTACACCACATGGCTATGTGACTACTGTCTGTGGAATTAGGGCACATGAGAAGGAAGGCAGTCCTGATTGGTCCTAGAGCATCCCCTCCCCTGCTGGACAGATGTGAATGTATGTAAGTTGGTACATGCACAAAGCCCTTTCTCGTGTGCGCAATGCACAGATGTTGTGTGGCTGGCAGTAACATGGGCTAGACTTTGTGGCTCAGTGACCCCATTGGATATGTGGGAGTGGATTGATTGATTGATTGATTGATTGCATTTCTGATCCATCCTTCACCAGGAGTTAAATCCAGCAAAGGATAATGCTGCTGCTGATTAATAGTAATAATAATAATAATTGTCATTATTATTAGTAGTAATATGCCACCCAGCTGACTGGGCTACCCCAGCCACTCTGGGCAGCTTCCAACAAATTATAGAACCACAGTAAAATATCAAGCATTAAAAAGAACAACAGCTCTGTAGAAAAATAACTTGGCATTGCATAATGATTTAAATAATAATAATAATAATAATAATAATAATAATAATAATAATAATAATTATTATTATTATTATTATTATTATTATTATTATTATTATTCATATCCCGCCCTCCCCAGCCGAAGCCGGGCTCAGGGCGGCTAACAACAATAAAACAGTACAACAGTACAACACAACACAACACTCTAAAATCATTCATTATAAAATTGATTCAAATCAAGCCACTGGCAACCATTGGGCCAGAGCTCCACGAAGATTGCCGAGGGAGGGAGTCAGGCTGTGCCCTGGCCAAAGGCCTGGTGGAACAGTTCTGTCTTGCAGGCCCTGCGGAAAGATGTCAAGTCCCGCAGGGCCCTAGCCTCTTGTGACAGAGCGTTCCACCAGATTGGAGCCACAGCCGAAAAAGCCCTGGCTCTAGTTGAGGCCAGCCTAACCTCTCTGTGGCCTGGGACCTTCAAGATGTTTTTATTTGAAGACCGTAAGTTTCTCTGTGGGACATACCAGGAGAGGCGGTCCCGTAGGTACGAGGGTCCTAGGCCGTATAGGGCTTTGAAGGTTAAAACCAGCACCTTAAACCTGATCCTGTACTCCACTGGGAGCCAGTGCAGCTGGTATAGCACCGGGTGAACATCATAGCTGTCAACTTTTCCCTTTTCTTGAGAGGAAACCTATTCAGAATAAGGGAATTTCCCTTTAAAAAAGGGAAATGTTGACAGCTATGTTAAACATAGGGCACATGTGTCACCTGCAACCTTAAAAAAAAAGCAAGATCAAATAGCAGCAAGTGACAAACTTCTTCATACGGAGTGGCTCATTTCAGTTCTCACTGAATGAAAGGGGTTCATTGTCAGTGTCTTCAACCAGCAGAAGGACAGCAATGGTGGTCCTCCAATGAGCAACACTGCTTCTGCTCCCTGAGCTTCACCAGGAGTGAGCCAGATCTGTTGTTGTTTTTTGGTGCCCAGGGCAAAAAGTTTGAATGGTGGTTGTTCATTTGTTAAAAATATAATAATGAATTAAATGATGGTGCTCCAGTCTACCAGCTAAGATGTTTTCCTTCGCCCTTCGTATTGCTAGTATCCTGGCAATAATGGCCACGTGGGTAGCCATTCACCTATAGCCTCTGTCCATGTAGCATGCCAGGCATTATTGTGGCCTACTTCAGGTCCAGTTCACACCGGAGGCCTCAACAGAGCCTCTCCATGGTGAGGAGCCACAAGCTGACTGTAGCAGCTGTCATTTCAGATGGGTGCAACAGTTCTAATCTGTTTCGCTTGCCCACCTGCTTACTGTTCAACAGTGCAGGACTCTTCTTGCAGCTCTTCAGAGTGAAGGGGAGATAGCTATGATGGGGCTCTCCACTTTCCTGTAGCAACTTTTGGAACCAACAGCTGCTACAGTGAGAGAGAGGCTTCTAACCACTTTGAGGGTCTTTTAGGCCTTCCAAATCATGTTTTAGACGCAAAATATATGGCGACTGTTCTCTGAACCTCAGTAGACTCTGCAAGAATGATAATGAAAAATATTTATTTCTGAAAGTTTAATTTTGTTGTGGCCTTTCCTTTATATTTGATGTCGTGAAGATGTCGTTTATTAACTTCCAGGGCTGCAGATGACCACACTAATGTGTGCCAGGGGGAAATTGGGGTGTTCTTCTAAACATCCTCATCTTGCAGTCCCATATCTCCTTTGAATAAGAATAACTGCAGTAATTTACATGCCTTGACAAACGTGCAGTGCAGCAGTGGCTGTTGTTATGCTGTTCATCAAGCATGTGTAATTAGCTGAGTGACTTTCGCCTTCTATTACCAGGCATTGATTTTACATAGTCATAAATAAAGATGCAGGGTTCCATTACTTTTAAATGTACAAATGTGTACCTGACTCTGTTTTTTAGTCCCAAAGCAAAAGGGAAGGTTGAAGAGGATGCATGTGTAGTTGAGGAGTAGTTGAACCTGAGGGGGAAACAAAAAAAGAATAAAGAGACTTTCCTTCTAAATGCTCTCCTAATTTTTATTATTATATCTAAATAGGGCTAAGTCATGGTTTATTGCTATTTATTATTATTTATTAAATTTATAGCTCACTTTTTGTTGTCCTGGCAACAAAACCACTTTAAATATTTTAAGCAGAAAACAAACAAAGACACATATTGAAACCAACATTAAAAAACCCCTTACATTAAAACATACCACACCTACAAAAAGGCTGTTGATAGTTAAAAGCCAGCGGCTTGGTTAAAAAGGGATGTATTTCCCTGGCACCTCAAAGTATGTAGATGACGGAGCCAGGTGAGCCTCCCTGGGGAGAGCCTTCCACAAGTGGGGAGCCACCACTAAAAAGGCCCCATTCTTGTGTAGCCACCCTCCATACCTCCTTATTGAGCGGGCACACAAAGAAGGTCCTCAGATAATGATCACAGAGTATGGGTTGGTTTATATGGGGAGAGGTGGTTCATATTACTTTACTGAAATTTGGACTTTTGGGGGGCGTGGTTGGATTAAAGCACACCACCCACCCCACCCCACCCCTTTCTACCCTTCTGTTCCTTCTTTTCTGCTACTTGATAGTTATGGCTGCTGGTCTTCCAACAGAGCTGATGAAGGAGCTTTGTGGTCCCATCTCTCCATTTTCGATTGAATCTGGGGGTGCACCACATGAGTTTCAAGGTGACTGTAGCAGCTGTTGGTTCTGACAGGAGCTACCATTGTAGCAATCATAGTCCTTCTTACTGCTGGTGCCCCACCTTCATAAAATGCCAGACTGAAGGCATGAAGTATTGCTATCGCTCTGTTTTGGCTTCGAATCCCTTAGCTATGTTGCATCATCATGACGCCAGATAAGAGCCAATGGTTTGGACGCTTAACTTGGGATCTTATGAGTACAGTGGTGCCCCGCAAGACGAATGCCTCGCAAGACGGAAAACTCGCTAGACGAAAGAGTTTTCCGTTTTGGAGGTGCTTCGCAAAACGAATTTCCTATGGGCTTGCTTCGCAAGACGACAATGTATTGCGAGTTCCTGTTGGTTTTTTCCCCTCCCCCCTTTTTCTAAGCCGCTAAGCTGCTTATCAGCTGATCCGATCAGCAGATAAGCCGCTAAAAGCCGCTAAAAGCTGCTAAAAGCCGCTAATAGCGCTAATCCGCTAATCCGCTAATTCGTCAATGGGCTTGCTTCGCAAGACGAAAAAACCGCTAGACGAAGAGAATCACAGAACAGATTCTTTTCATCTTGCGAGGCACCACTGTATTAAAATGGCATCCTGCAGCATTAGGAAGCGGTAAGGCAAAATCACCAAAACTGAGTCCCTCTCCTTAGCCTGCACCATGCCAGTGCTTTTTAGTTGCTTTCACTTTTAAACACACAAAGGGGAAACATATTGAAAGGGGCTGCGGGGCTTCACTCCTTGCCCCACCTTATACAATGCACGACTCCTCCTGGACCCTGCTATCCTTGTGTTAGTGTGTTAGATCTCTGTGCATGAAGGCTTCCTCAGGTCTTGGATGATTAGGTTTCTGGAATCTGCAGAAGACTTAATGTATAGAAGATGATGTGTGAAAACCTCCCTTTCTCAACGATCTAAGCTGACCAATGGACAGCAGTGCCAAGGGGGAACTATGTGTCAGTGGGGCCAAAGACCTGACCCCATTCAACTCCCGTTGTCCTTAATTTCCATAAACGTGTCCATAAATGCACTGCTTTCACAATCCAGTTTATCTATTCTCATGGGGTTCTTACAGAATACAGTGGTACCTCGGGTTAAGTACTTAATTTGTTCCGGAGGTCTGTACTTAATCTGAAACTGTTCTTAACCTGAAGCACCACTTTAGCTAATGGGGCCTCCTGCTGCTGCCACGCCACCAGAGCACGATTTCTGTTCTCATCCTGAATCAAAGTTCTTATCCTGAAGCACTATTTCTGGGTTAGCGGAGTCTGTAACCTGAAGCGTATGTAACCAGAGGTACCACTTTATAGAGAGTTAGAGGCCATTGTCCAGAACTGTCTGCTGATGCAGGTGATCCACCGCTGCCCTCAAACATTTCTCTGTTTCCTTTGTTGAAGAGACACATTTGACTTCATGTCTACAGCACCATCCTTGCCATTGAAGCGACTGGAGGTGGCTACAAATGGAGGGTTGCTACCCTCCCGGCAATTGAAGGGAGAGGCCATAGCTCAGTGGTCAGAGCACATGATTTACATTCAGAAGGAATTGGGTTCCATCCTGCATTTCTGCTTTTTCGGAAAGGAGCAGGACGTGATCTTGCCGAGAACTTGGGAGAGACTCCGATAATCAGAGTAGACGACATGGGTGGGCAAACAGACTTGGTACGAGGGAACTTTCTGAATTCTTAATTTGTTGGAGACTGCAGTCTTTTTCCAGCGCTGGTGATGCAAAATGAGTGTAACACCGAGAGGCTTGTTGTAACCATCTTATAATCATGGGTAATGTTCATTTTAATTATTTAAATAGGGAGCTGGAAAACAGATCATTAAAACTTAATGGTCATTATGACTCCTTATTTTCAATTTCTGTTCTCAGGCTAGGCATGACAAACAGCACAATACAATATATTTCTGCAAATTGTCCTGCCTTCGCTAGTGCATATGTGCATGCATGGTAAAAGCAATACATTCTTGCTGTTGCTCTTGACTGCTTCTGGACTGCTTCTTCCCACAACTATATATATTTGAAGATGAAGGCAAAACTGATTGAAAAGTGTTCAGAGCTGCAATTTATTTTTTTTTATTTTCTGCCTCCACTACACTTTCACTCTGATTCATTTTTAATAATGACAACAAAAAGATGGACAAGCTCTCTTCATAATAGCTGTTCCTATGCTCAGGTTCTTTGCTTGAGTTGGAGCTTCGTGTGAGCAGCAGAGCGCATATGGGTCTCTGAAGAATGGAACAATCCATGACTCCATCTAAAAGAGCAATCTCTAAATGGTAAACATTCTCTTCAAAATTTGACAGTGCATGGGGGAATGCAGTTCTTCTGTCAACAGCATCCTTAAAGAGAATAAAGAGACAAGGAAGGGAGATCTGAATGAGAGTTAGCGCTAAGAAAAAGTAACAGTGTGCCTTGTGATGAACATACTTACTATGCCATGGTTGTTTGTGGACTATAACCCACTTCATGAGATGTATGAAGCGTTACCCTGAGTTGCAGGTATAGATGTACCTGCTGGTGTGCGTGGATGAACTGTAAATGTTTAAGTGAGAAGGAAATGAAATGTTCAAAACTATAAATGAATCTCATTTCTTTTTATATAGAGTTACAGGCTTTGTGGATCAGGGGAATGTTGTGAATGTGTTGCTGTTGTTTAGTCGTTTAGTTATGTCTGACTCTTCATGACCCCCTGGACCAGATCATGCCAGGCACTCCTGTCCTCCACTGCCTCCTGCAGTTTGGTCAAACTCATGCTGGTAGCTTCAAGAACACTATCCAACCATCTCGTCCTCTGTCGTCCCCTTCTCCTTGTGCCCTCAATCTTTCCCAACATCAGGGTCTTTTCCAGAGAGTCTTCTCTTCTCATGAGGTGGCCAAAGTATTGGAGCCTCAGCTTCAGGATCTGTCCTTCCAGTGAGCACTCAGGGCTGATTTCCTTCAGAATGGATAGGTTTGATCTTCTTGCAGTCCATGGGACTCTCAAGAGTCTCCTCCAGCACCATAATTCAAAAGCATCAATTCTTCAGTGATCAGCCTTCTTTATGGTCCAGCTCTCACTTCCATACATCATACATAGCTTTAACTATATGGACCTTTGTTGGCAAGGTGATGTCTCTGCTTTGTTGTGAATGTAGTGTATCTTGATTTCAGTATGGCCTTTGACAAAGTCCTCTTGTTGGAGAAGCTGGCAAAATAAGGACTGTACAAGATAACTGTTAGGTGCATTTGTAGCTGGTTGACTGACCAAACCCAAAGAGTGCTCATGAATGGTTCCTCATCATCTTGGGGGGAAAGTGACAAGTGGGGTGCCACAGGGGTCTGTGCTTGGCCCGTTGCTGTTCAACATCTTTATAAACATATTGGATTGAAATATACTCAGAGTCGCAAAGTGATTTCATGCTCTTTATTCAGCTCATAGTGGTGAGGAGGAATGAATGCAAGTCCCCTCAAAGTATCTGCTTTATATACATTATTTACACAATGGGCTGCACATGATTGGTTAATTCTGGAATTCTACTGTAAGCCAATCAGGTTGTGGATTCACTTATATCTGGAGCATGATTGGGTGGTTCCTGCCAACCAATCATACTGCTGCATTGTTCTAGGACCAATCAGACTGCTGCAATTTGGATCCTATTGTTCTAGGACCAATCAGACTGCTGCAATTTGGATCCTATTGTTCTAGGACCAATCAGACTGCTTCAGTTTGGATCCTATTCAACTCAGTACATAACACCCCTTCCCTCTAAGTTCCAGTCCTGCCCGGGAGGTCGCATTCCTAGTCCTTGAGGTATGCCGGCGGCCTACGTGTGCGTTGCGGCCTGTGGTGTTCATTGGTCCGGGGTTCAGGTTCTGGCTCGTGTTCCAAGGATGCTGGCTGTGATGGGCCTGTTTGGTCTGGCGCAACCGGCTCGCTCAGTCGTGGTTCTGGTTCCAGTGTCCTTTCGGCCTCACGGGTCCTCTCTGTATTTACTGATTCTGCCTCTCCTGCTGGCCCCTCCTGCTCTATGGGCCTCACTGCCCCTCTGTTCCCTTGGGACTCCTCTGACCTTTCCTCCTCCTGGTTTTCTCCTGGGAATTGTCGCCGTATCTGGTCGCAGTGGCGGCGCCAGCATTGCCCCCCATCCGTTAGCACCTCGTACGACACGGGGCCAGTGACCCTGGTGACTGTGGCGGGTACCCATGCTGGGCCTGCCCCAAAATTCTTTGCGTACACTGGGTCCTGGGCCGCTTTGCGTAGAAGGCATTTCGACAAGCCACTACTGAGGGCTGCGGCGAAAAGTGCCCCTTCAGCTGTTCCATTATTGTTTTGTATGGAACAGTAGCGACGTCTTCAGGTGCAAGGAGAGCGCGGGCGATTTCAAATGTCTCCTCTCCGCAGACGCTGAAGAATATCGCCCTCTTCTTGGCGTCTTCTTCATCGGTGACCCCTTTGGCTTCTAGGAGGAAGGTGAAACGGGAGGCGTACGCTTCCCAGTCTCCAGATGCTGGGTTGAACGGTGAGAAGCTGCTGTCGGTTGCCATTCTGAGTTCCTTGTGTCCCGGAGCTGAAGCCTGGATACACGGTGCGAGGCAGCGGTGCGGCAGGTGGCAGTGCTGCAGTGCTGTGTGTGGCAGTCAGCTCAGCGGGATCCCACCTTCGTTGCCAGTGAAATATACTCAGAGTCGCAAAGTGATTTCATGCTCTTTATTCAGCTCATAGTGGTGAGGAGGAATGAATGAAAGTCCCCTCAAAGTATCTGCTTTATATACATTATTTACACAATGGGCTGCACATGACTGGTTAATTCTGGAATTCTACTGTAAGCCAATCAGGTTGTGGATTCACTTATATCTGGAGCATGATTGGGTGGTTCCTGCCAACCAATCATACTGCTGCATTGTTCTAGGACCAATCAGACTGCTGCAATTTGGATCCTATTGTTCTAGGACCAATCAGACTGCTGCAATTTGGATCCTATTGTTCTAGGACCAATCAGACTGCTTCAGTTTGGATCCTATTCAACTCAGTACATAACATGGATGAAGGTATCGAGAAGATTTGCATCCAATTTTCAGATGATACCAAACTGGGAAGGGTAGCCAATGCCGCCGAAGACAGAGTCTGTATTCAAAATGACCTTCACAGATTGGAGAAATGGGGTGAAACGAACAAAATGAATTTCAATATGGACAAATGTAAGGTTCTACACCAGGCATAGGCAAACATGGCCCTCCAGATGTTTTGGGACTACAACTCCCATCATCCCTGACCACTGGTCCTGTTAGCTAGGGCTGATGGGAGTTGTAGTTTATATTTATTATGATGATGGTAGTAGTTGCCTGTTCTACACTTAGGCAGGAGGAACTAGCTACAGGATTGGATTCTGCAGGAAAAGATATTGCTAATGATGTCAAAACAACTGGACAGCATATTGTAGGTGATTCAGCCGAATGACCTTAGAATCTCCCTTCAGATCTTCATACCGAATTCATGAAGGTCAGGAGAGGAGGGGGGTGTTTGCTATGGGCAGGGGAGTGGGTGGGAGTCAATGCACCCAGAGACCTTGGGGCCAAGAACAATGCATGTTCCCCTCCCCTACATGGTTTGTAGCCGGTGTACATTTATGCCGGCTTAGTTTACATTGACTTGCCAGCTTCTTGTGCACAGGTTTGCTCCTTAAGTGGTAGGTGTAGGCAGGGCTGTCCACATATCATTCCTCTTCATTTGCTGCTCTGTGTTGCTTCCCCAATGTTCCCTGATCATTGCTGTCTGGAGGGCAGGACCAATAACAACAGCAATCCAGCACACTGTTGGTACAAAAAGGTGCAGGATTTCACCAGGAAGTTACAGGACATGGACTGATTGGAGAGGAAGCAGGATGACCACCTCAAAAACCTTTGCAGGTACAGACAGAATTGAAAGTGGCGTTGTGTAGAACTGTCTCAATAGCATCCTAAGCATAAAACATAAAAAGCATAAGATGAGTCCTGCTGGATCAGACCCATCGGCTCATCTAGTCCAGCATCCGATTCTCCAAATGGCCAACCAGATGCCTGTGGGAAATCCAGGAACAGGATCCGCTCCCTTCTTGTGGTTTCCAGTCCCAGGAATGCACAATCAAAAGGGCTTCTGAAGGCTTATCATCTTCTCATGGGCCCATTATGCAAATATATTCAGGAACCAGTTTGTAAACTTTCAGAAATCTCCTCCCATTGAATGACTTTCTGAAACTTCTCCCCCCCCCTTTTTATCTCTTGTGTCTACATTGCCATTCCAATTCCAGATAACATTTGCCCAAAGTTAATTAATTATGCAGACCCGCATTAGGAGGGCAAACAGTGAAGTGGGAATCTGTCACCTGCTGTTTTCCGACAGCAAACAGTGAGTGCAGCTACAGCAGATCTGCACCCATGACAGAAGGCCCTTTAAATCCTGTGCAAGGACCGCCCACAGGCCTTTCTCTCTTCCCCAACACCCCCTTTATGATCTCTTAATGCATATTGTCTGGGGAAATGGAGCTGCTCCTCCATGAATTGGGAGGAAATATTCGTGCAACAGGGACTCCCAGGACCAATGCAAAGTTGCTTCTTGTCTTGGTGCAGCAATGCTGATGCTGGGATAATGGAGAGATGCTGAGCCGCATTATCAAGTGTGCCCCATTCAGCAGTGGGGCAGATGGTGCTTCTCTGCCTGGGCATGGCAGAGGGAAAACAGGGGAAACAGGTTGCCAAGCCATGTGACTGAGCTGAATAGTCTTAGGCATGGGTAGGCAAACTAAGGCCCGGGGGCCGGATCCGGCCCAATAGCCTTCTAAATCCGACCCATGGGTTGTCTGGGAATCAGTGTGTTTTTACATGAGTAGAATGTGTTGTGGCAATCACACAGGGGTCCCCGGACGTTTAACTGTCTATTGATCCCTGTGCCACTACTGTGCTCGCTTCCCCGCTGCCACCAACCAGTTACTCTCCAATAAAACACTGAGTCCAAACAGATGTTAAAAGTGAACCAAAAAAACCCACCAAGTTTATTTTACAGACATTAACAAGTTTATGGTTTCTCAGATAATATTCCTGTCAGTTTCTTGACTTTAGTTTCTTTACCGGCCTATACCTTCCTAATATTTTCTGACTGATTATCTCAACTGTTTGACTGACTCCTCTTAACAAATTCTCTCACTCTTTCACATCCGACTAGCCCCACCCACAGACTTCGCTTATCAATCTCTTCTAACTCCAGACTGTCTTCTCTACCCTAACTCTAACTCTCTCCAAAAAAACCTCTGCGCTTAAACCTTATACACAGTTAACTCTGCCCCCTGCGTTCCCATTGGTTGGTCATTTTACAATTAGTTAACCCTTTCCCTATGAACCCAGTATGATGTCACACACCTAGGACGGCAAACGCCACATGTGTGCTGTTATTTAAAATGCATCTCTGGGTTATTTGTGGGGCATAGGAATTTGTTCACCCCCCCCCCCCAAAAAAAATAGTCCGGCCCCTAACAAGGTCTGAGGGACAGTGGTCTGGCCCCCTGCTGAAAAAGTTTGCTGACCCCTGTTAATCCCCCCACAGTGTGTTTCGGATTGTAGCCTCAATCAATCTCACACACACACACACACACACACACACACACACACACAAATAATCCATGGCCTGATTTATCTTTAGATGGAGGACAGAGCATAATTACAGTGGTGCCTCGCAAGGCGAAATTAATCCGTTCCGCGAGTCTCTTCATCTAGCGGTTTTTTCGTCTTGCGAAGCAACCCTATTAGCGGCTTAGCGGATTAGCGCTATTAGCGGATTAGCGCTATTAGCGGCTTAGCGGCTATTAAAGGCTTAGCAGCTTAGTGGCTAAAAGGCTATTAGCGGCTTAGCGGCTTAGAAAAAGGGGGGGAAGCGAAAAAAAATCGGAACACTCGCAAGACGTTTTCGTCTTGCAAAGCAAGCCCATAGGGGAATTCGTCTTGTGAAGCAGCTCAAAAACGGAAAACCCTTTCGTCTAGCGGGTTTTCCGTCTTGCGAGGCATTCGTCTTGCGGGGCACCACTGTATTGCTTTACCCATCACAAAAAAACCCAACAACAGAAGCAGACCCCTTGTTGGATTCAGCCGAAGTCTCCCCCGCCCCATGCCCCATATGGGAACTTCCTTATATGTACTGCCCTTGGTTATTCCAGCTTCAGCTCAGATGGCTGAGCCTGGATGAGCAAGTTGTGCTGCCATATCTTCAGCCGAGCTGGGTTTGGGAACCTAATGTTGGCTGAGCCAGAAATCAGCTGGCTGAGCCAGAGATCCCCTGCATGCTAAACTGCTTGAGCTGGCAGATCTTACCATTGTTCTTCTCCCTTAATGTCTGTCTAATGGAGTCTAGTGAGAAGTTGTATATATCCCCTCCCCCACCCCCTTTCTGTGGTTCTAGAGGGGGAGGAAGAGGAGGAGAAAACACAGATGATGATGATGATGATGATGATGGTGGTGGTGGTGACTATTTTAAATGTTTCCTATTCCTTCCGGACTGTTAAATCACACACCACAATGTGCTAAGTAACTTGGAGCAGTGCAAACTGATTGCCTTTAGTCCCTTTCAGGAGTTTTACAGGGGTATGTTCTATGCACTGCCAGTGGTATGGGTCAGGATGCCACCTGCTGGCTCCGTCTCCTCCCTGCAGTTTATCCCCAATTGTTCTAAATTTCCACGCACACAGGGGGAATTTGCATGCATTCCAAGGCACATCAGTTTCAGCAGTGCAACTTGCACCGTGCAAAAATCAAGAGTACTGGTTGTGTGCAGGGAGCCTTAAGTGTATTGAGGTGCATGCATGTAGGCTCCAGGTTTTCTGCAGTAACCAAAGATACACAGCCATGTACATAACTGCTTCAAAAGACTTAAGCATTAATACTTTGAAAATTATACTCCGGAAATGTACGTTTTTCATAAAACTTTGCATATAACATGGCATATAATTGGTTAAATTTTAAAGAAAAGCAAAACAACAACAACAAAAACCCCTGACAATGCATGAGCGATTTAGACATGCAAGAGGTAGTCCAATATGGGCAAGGTTTGAACCACTGAATTCCATATATAAATCTGTTTTAATTGGATTTCTCCTCCATCCCTAACTCATACAGTGTTCCTAGTAAGACACAGGACTTTTGATTCTACACAAAGAAAGACATCTTGGCAGAAGGCAGGTCATTAGCTAAGAGCCTGGTATTAGAAAATGGATGCAGAGGTGGACGATGGATGGGGAAAAAAACACATGATCCAAAGTGGTACTTTAAATGTGATCAGTGGTATTTTAATACCTTCTTTGAGCAGAAGGCCACATCAGAAATTGCTCTGGTTTTAGCTGGAGCTGCCTTGTGGCATGGGCTGGGCTCCTGCTCAACAAGACCTCCGACTCCTTAAGTGCCCAGAAATTGTTCTGTCCTACTTTGGATCCAAGCCAGTGTTTTTATTTTTTAATTTATGCATTTGTTGTTCTTTACATTTTTTTTTTTTTGAAGGCCATTGCCTGTATCAAACTGAGATGGGTTAAAATCACAATAAACCTTAAAAATACCTTGGTTTGAACCCAGAGTTTGCTTAGAGGATTTCCACCGATATCAACAGGACCATTGATTTCAGCAGGTCTACTTTAAGCATGCCTAAGTCTGGATCCAAGCCACTACTTATAAATGTGAGCGTTCAATGTAAACATAAGAAGAGGCTGGATCAACCCTGGATCAAGTGCAGCATCTGGTTTTCCAGTGGCCAACCAGGTGCACACGATAAGCCTGCTAATAATAATAATAATAATAATAATAATAATAATAATAATAATAATTTGTACCCCTCCCATCTGGCTGGGTTTCCCCAGCCACTGGGTGGCTCCCAACAGAATTAATGATGATGATGATGATGATGATGATGATGATGATGATAAAGCAATAAAATATCAGACATTAAATCTTCTCTAAACACAGGAAAGCAACAACACTCTCGATTCTCAGCAACTGGCTTTCTGAGGCATACTGCTTCCGACACAGGAAGTAGAAAATAGCCATCATGGTTAGTTTATCCTCTATGAAGCTTATCCTCTATTTAACTTTTAAAAACTTTCATAAAATAGTTATTTACCATAACTTCAGCTCATGGACGCAGTCTTACAGATTTCTTATTTAGAAATAAGTCTTATGGAATTCACAGTGTACTAACTAAACAGTTATACTCAAAAGTAAATCTCACTGAGATCAGTGGGACTTACTCCCAGGCAAGCGGGTATAGGATCACAGCCTTCATGTGACTTTAAATGCAAACTTCTGAGAAAATGAACATAGAATTTGGCTGCAAGAAAATTAAAGAGGGGACAAGACCCAGGTTGTGACTTTACGTTATATTTTATTGAAAGTTACATGTGGTGTAGTGGGCAGAATGTGTTAAACAAGATGCAGGTTGAAATTTCTTTTCAGTGATGGAGCTCATTTGGTGATTTGGGGGGCATCTCTACCCTACCCTACCTTGCAGCCTTTAGGTAAAGGGGACCCCTGACCATTAGGTCCAGTCGTGACCGACTCTGGGGTTGCGGCGCTCATCTCGCTTTATTGGCCAAGGGAGTCGGCGTACAGCTTCCGGGTCATGTGGCCAGCATGACTAAGCCGCTTCTGGCGAAGCAGAGCAGCGCATGGAAACCGTTTACCTTCCCGCTTGAGCGGTACCTATTTATCTACTTGCACTTTGACGTGCTTTCGAACTGCTAGGTTGGTAGGAGCAGGGACCGAGCAACGGGAGCTCACCCCGTCATGGGGATTCGAACCGCCGACCTTCTGATCAGCAAGTCCTAGGCTCTGTGGTTTAACCCACAGCGCCACCTGCGTCCCTTACCTTGCAGCGTTTAGTGATGATTAAATGGGAGAGGATGAACCATTGTATATTACCTTTAGTTCCTTGGAAGATGTGATAAAGATAATAAAATAATATAAATAATATAAAGATAATAAAATAATATATTGGGAGTTATATATTTGTGTGTAGCTATGCCTCCCCTTAGGTTTGCACCTGGCTGAAACCTTGGTTGTTCATTGCTGCTTATGAACAAGGACAACCACAAGAAAAGTTAATATAACAGAAGAATGTAAGACCTGACTGGCACTCAAGCAAAGTGTTCTAGAAGAACAGCTATATCCATGTGTGTGGCTGGAAGATATTAAAATCTTATGAAATAGAGAGGGCAATTACTTTAACTGAAGAAAGAACAGGACACTCTCTGGACTTAACATCAAGCTGATGGGGAATGTTATTACGTGGGTGGTGCTGTGGTCTAAACCACAGAGCCTAGGGCTTGCTGATCAGAAGGTCGGCGGTTCGAATCCCCGTGATGGGCTGAGCTCCCATGGCTCAATCCCAGCTCCTGCCCACCTAGCAGTTCAAAAACACATCAAAGTGCAAGTAGATAAATAGGTACTGCTCCGGCGGGAAGGTAAACGGTGTTTCCATGCGCTGCTCTGGTTCACCAGAAGCGGCTTAGTCATGCTGGCCACATGACCCAGAAGCTGTCTGCGGACAAACGCTGGCTCTCTTGGCCTATAGAGCGTGATGAGCGCCACAACCCCAGAGTTGTCCACGACTGGACCGAATGGTCAGGGGTACCTTTACTGTTACCTTTACCTCGGGTTAAGAACTTAATTCATTCTGGAGGTCCGTTCTTAACCTGAAACCGTTCTTAACCTGTGGTACCACAGTATTTCTAGCATTCCTTTAAAAAAAACCAAACAAAACCCGTTGTTGAGCTTGGCGTCGTGGTGTCTGGTTATCTCCACTTTCCTCAGCCTGTTGGTTTTTGCATTCCTTGCCATCCCTGGATTTGCTGTCAGTGCCAGAGCAGTCTGGTAAATTTGTCACAGTCTATTATGTTTGCTGTCATGCAGAGAGTTTGTGTGATGTTTTGATAACGTTTTTCCCGCCACCGTTTGGTATCGCCCACCTGCACATGTGTATGTTTCTTGTCTGCAATACACCTCCATACTACTTGATTTTCATTCCAGTCCTGAAATGAGGGAGAGACGAAACCCCAGAGTCCTGAACAACTTCGCAGGAAATCTCATGGCAAAATCTGCCAGGATGAGCTGCTTAGGATACAGTGAATTGCTGGCTCAGCTGTCCTTAGCGGGTGTTAAGTGCCCAATCCTGGCTCAGCTGAAGATAGCCTGGCATAATTTGCTCAATACTGGAGCTTAGCGGAAATTGGCTGAAGCCGGTGTGAGTCCCCAAAACAAGTCATTCTGGGAGTGTGGCAGGGGCAGAACCAGAGAGGCGGGATTTTAGCTTGATCATGTGATCAACCAGGCATAAGGCACTATTTTAAAGGCTTCTTTCCCCTCTGCCAGGCAGTAGTTACATATCGTCATGACCACTGCTCCTTGTGCATTTTTCTAATCTATGGGTTGTGCTGAAGAAGATTCCATCGAAACAGTCAGATTATCCGGGATCACTGTCCTACGTTGTTATTCACTTACTTCTTCAGCACCATGAACACCTAAAAAGTTTTACCTCTTAGCCCACGGGATAGCATCTATTACTTTGCTTCAACCATAGACTTATTATACTTTTAGGGACTTTCAAAGATTGACAGACATGTGTTCATTTGTTTTCAAATATATTAGAGAATTTACAAGTGTACACATTTTGTTTTTGTGGTACTAAATCATGTATATTATGCCATAAGAACTACAGTGCTATCTAGTATACTGGTCTTCGTGTTGCTTGTGTTGTTTGTTGTGTTAAGTTTGCAACACAGGGGGTTGTTGTTCTGTATTAGGTAGAGCAACAGCAGCCCTGTTGCTGAATAGCCTTTGGATCTGGTGTAACATGCAATGGCTTGCTTTTGTGTCAGCTGCTTGAGCATAGGTCTGCTCCCTTAGACTCTGACGCTTCACAGTGTGCCAAGACCATACCCCCTCAGCTGCTCCACTTTAAGCGGGACATCCCAGAATTACAGAAGCCATCCCGGATTCTGAGTGGATCCTGGGATGTCCAGTTTTGGTTCCAGCAAAAACACAGCCCCCAAAGAGTGGCCAGGAGCATTGTCCCCAAAGATACCCCCTTTTTTGGAGAGGGGTGTTTTTGCGTGAGGGTAGGTATGTTGGTAGATATGCTGTACTCCAGCCTCTCACATTATGCACTACCCTCTGTGATCAGAGGCTTTAGCTGGTCTTGCTAATCTCACAATTTTGATCGGTGGGCCTTTTCTGTGGTGACCCCTAACTCTCAGAGCTTTGGCAGATTCACACAGGTGCAGGTGGTCTTACAAAATAGCCTAGCTTAATTCTTTAGTGTGCCCTTTCTGGCTTTCAGAAGCCCTTCCCCATCTCAGGAAGAAGGCAGGACTGATTCAAGTTTCAGAAAGTGGGGCACAGATGCCCCCCCCCACAAATCTACAATTCCCAGAGTTCCCTGTGGAGTGGGAGCAATGGTTAAACCATACCGAGTTCTGAGGGGGAATAGGAGTCTCCTATCAACTCGTAGCACCCTTAACCAATTACAGCTCCCAGAATTCTCTGGGGAAAGTCGTGACTGTTTAAAGTGGTATCATAGCACTTTAAATGTATGGTGTGAATGTGGCCTCTCTCTCTGTGTGTGTGCGCACCTGCGCATGTGCGTACGTGCGCACACACACACACACCTCTGAAGCCCAATTCATTCTGGCAGATCTTCAGAAATGCATTTGGCCTCATAATCTCCAGCAGTGCAGTGACAAACTACCAGACATATTCATTTTGTTGTTGATGTTTCAAGTGCTGCTTGTTCCAGGTTTCGTTCCTTTCCCTTTTTATTGTTTAAATACCACAGAGACCTTTCCTTTTGAGCTATTATGGTAGTAATACACGCTGTAAGATAATGAACCAAACATCGTCTAGCACAGCCCTTTGCATCCAGTCACAATCAGATGCCGTTAGAATAGCTTAATGCCACGTATTTGAAATAACATAAAATGCTTAAAGTTAGCATCCTTTTGTGGAGTCATCTTCCTGGGGAAGGTAATGCTCTGATGGTATTGCTGCCAGACTAAATGTGAAAATGCCAGCCATTTCTCTTTTCTGTCTAAGGAAGTCATGTTTAAGGATTGCATCCATACAGAATGAAGTCACCATCATCATCTCTCTCTCTCTCTCTCTCTCTCTCTCTCTCTCTCTCTCTCTCTCTCTCTCTCTCTGGCTCCATAGCCTCTTCCTGACTTCTGTCAGAAGTGCAGCACTGTACCTACCAACTGGAATTACACATTATGAGTAATCTTTGCACATTACACATTATGAGTAATCAAGTCTCTGTGCTTATTATACATGCAGTTTGCTTTTTAAATTGTGTATTGTGCCCCTTGTTTGTTGCCTATAGAACCATACCCATCAACATTTCTCATATGACAATAGGAACGTTCTATTTAATACTGCTGCTACTAATAATAAGAATAATTTATACTGCACAGATTGGACTGGGTGGCTTCCAACATATATAAAAACATAATCAAATATTTTAAAAACTTCCCTACACAGGGCTGCCTTCAGATGTCATCTCAAGGTTGTATAGTTACTTATCTCCTTGGCTCGGGGGTTGCATAACTCCATACCCTCCAACATTTCTCTGATGAAAATAGGGATGTCCTAAGGGAAAGTGGGACATTCTGGGAACAAATCAGATACTGAGATGGGTTTTGTAAATCCAGAGCTGTTCCTGGAAAAAAGGGACACTTGGAGATCTGTAGCAACTCCCCGGTTTTCACATGGAAAAACTGGCATGATGGAACATTCACCAACATTCCTTGAAGTTCTCAGAATGAAATGCCACCACTGGAATGCTGATAAACATTCCAAAGATGGAAGCGAAAGGTTTATTTCAATTGGGAAAACACTTTGAGTGCTATCTGCCTTGGCATCTTTTTTGTGACTTGAATAACTGCTGTCCTCCACCTTAGCAATTACATTGGATTCTTGGTTACATCTCATGGTTAGTGAGGAGATAGTTTAACTATGAACCCTGGATCGAATGGCCTTGGCTTACCTTAGGGTGGTATAGCAGCAAAAAGGGGAGAATCAAATCAGCAATGTCAAGTGTTAATTGGAATGCTGAATGGTGTAGCAGATATAGCGTCATTCTCTGCCAGCATGAATGGAGATGTCCCTCTATAACAGGGGTCAACAAGGTTTACCTCACCTGGGCAGGTTCACTCCCATGGAGATTGCTCTGTGGGCCAGATCACGTCTGTGCTGATACGACTTCGGGTGTCTGCGTCTGCTGAGACGTGATTTCCGGTGCTGTGGAAGTGAGTTCCCACTCCACGCTGTGCTAGTTTAGTGCAGCATGCGGGGACTTGCCGTGCGGGCGACTTGGTTTGGGGGCGGCTCATGGGCCATTTAAACAACCCCCGTGAGCTGCTTGTGGCCCATGGGCTACAGGTTGCCGACCCCTGCTCTATAACATACTCAATTGGAATGTTGGGCAAGATGGTTGGCCACATAATTTACACATTGGCAAATCCCTAACAAGCTTCCAAGGAAATCACAGAATGCATTTGGAACAACTGAATTAATGTGGGATATGCTCTGCAGGGACACGGGTGGTGCTGTGGGTTAAACCACAGAGCCTAGGACTTACCGATCAGAAGGTTGGCGGTTCAAATCCCCGCAATGGGGTGAGCTATTGCTCGGTCCCTGCTCCTGCCAACCTAGCAGTTCGAAAGCACGTCAAGTTGCAAGTAGATAAATAGGTACCACTCTGGTGGGAAGGTAAACGGCATTTCCGTGCCCTGCTCTGGTTCGCCAGAAGTGGCTTAGTCATGCTGGCCACATGACCCGGAAGCTGTACGCCGGCTCCCTCGGCCAGTAAAGCGAGATGAGCGCTGCAACCCCAGAGTCGGCCACGACTGGACCTAATGGTCAGGGGTCCCTTTACCTTTACCTTTACCTTTACCTATGCTATGCTGAGCCAAATTCTATGGTGCTCTGTATGTATGAGGGCAATGGGGAGTCTTTTTAGGTCATTGATGAAGCTAAGTGATGGATTTCAGATAGACTTAAAATCCAAGCACTTGAATAATGATTTTGGTACTTGTTATAAAACTTCCCAGTACAGATTTTTGGCTGGGCATGGGGCAAGGGGAAGACAGCATATTTAATAGGATGAAATCATATGCCATATAAGTAAATATAAATGCATATCACTCATTTGCTGACAAGCGTCTGTAGATGACATTTTACCAATTTTGCAAGAGGCTCCTTGTAAGTAACTGTTAGCTGAAAATCAGGTATTTATGCAATTATGATAATTATATCTGTGCATCTGCTGTGGTATGCTTGTAATTATTTCATTAAAACGGCAATTATAATTGTAGGTGATAATGATGTATTTGGAGCACATTACAAAAATCCTTATAAACTGGCAGAGGCGAACTTGGTGCAGCTCTAAAGCCCTGTACATTATTTTAATGGAAATGTCAGGAATTATTAGCACAGACTATGAACTGCCTTCAAAAATTATATGAAACTCATAAAGCTTATTTTTATCCCCCCTGCCAAAAACATAAACTCCAGGCTAACATTTCAGAAGTCATTTTAGGAAGGGGAAAAAAGGATGAACAGTAAATGGAATAAATAAATGGCCATCTACCTCTTGCACACTTTGGTCCAGTTCAGACACAAGAAACCATGGTTTGCACTGTGTGCACAGGGAGGCATGAACCTTGGGCTCACATGTTCCCTCATTACAGGACCCCTTCATAGTGAATTAAAGGTAAAGGGAGCCCTGACCATTAGGTCCAGTCGTGGTCCATCTCGCTTTATTGGCCGAGGGAGCCGGCGTACAGCTTCCGGGTCATGTGGCCAGCATGACTAAGCCGCTTCTGGCGAACCAGAGCAGTGCACGGAAACACCATTTACCTTCCCGCTGGAGTGGTACCTATTTATCTACTTGCACTTTGAGGTGCTTTTGAACTGCTAGGTTGGCAGGAGCAGGGACCGAGCAACAGGATCTCACCCCGTTGGGGGGATTCGACCCGCCGACCTTCTGATCGGCAAGTCTTAGGCTCTGTGGTTTAACCCACAGCGCCACCCACATCTCCCTCATAGTTCATTAGAAGCTTTCAATTGTGGTTAGAAACAAACCACAGTTTACAGTTTTGCTCTAACAGGGTTGCTGAAGTAATGCCCTCTAGATGTAGCTGGAATACAGCTCCCTTCATCTTTGAGAATTGGCCATGGTGGCTGGGACTGATGAGCAGTCCAACAACATCAGGAGAGTACCGTGTTGGCTACCCCAGTACAAGCCATAACTTTTTCTCAAACCAGAACCAAACCATGCGTTTTCATTATGTTTGCATTAGGAACTTGCTTGCCTGTTGCAAGTGAACTTGCTGGTGAACTTCTCCAGGCTCAGTCCAGAAACAATCTTCAGCAACACAGGCTCAGTTATATATCTCTCAAAAGAGGGTGAAGAACATTAGAAGCCCATGGATTCTTCTCCAGCTTGGATTTTATTCTGAGCTGGAGAAGACTTCCCACCACTGGCTCACCCTCAGAAAACTAGGGCTGAAGAGGAGGCAGGGAGAGAGTCCATCATCACAGGGGAGCCTATCTGCACAAAGATTTTCTATGGTGCAGGAGGTGAGCTTTTGCTTCTTACACTTTTCTGGAGGGGAAGCTGTTCAAACCAGCCAACTAGTGAGCCACAGACAAATGACTCTCTTGCTTTGCTGGGGGCTGGTTCAGCAAAGAACCGAGTTATTATCAATACTGAAGTCAAGATGCTTGGCTCATTTCTAGTTAAATCTGTGAGCCAAGTGGAGTACATCCATCTCTATTTGTGGCAACCTTTAAATAGCTTCTGCCATTTTGGAAATGATGTATTTTGCACAACGACCTCTCCCGGATCCAAATGCAGCCCAGAAGCTTGTCGCTTTGCTTGTGCTTTACACCTCCCTGTTTCTTTGCAATCCCAGGCAGGCAGCAAAACCAGAGGTTTGCTGAATCCTTGGATGGCCACCATACAAAATCAGTAGACTGTGTTTGATTTGGATGGGTCACAAATTGTTCAGCCCTAATATAGGAGAGGCAAAAGCCCCTTACTGGCTAAAACTTTCAGCTCCACTTAACAAAGGATGATATTCCTATGCACACACCACTTTCGTGTAGGAAAAATGCACTTACATGCAGGAAAGTAACTTGATATGATATTGCTAATATTTAGAGTGGCTGCTTGCACTGCTCCCCCCAAAAGAAAGAATCCTGTGACCAAAATTGAAAAAGAGGATAAAATAACACAAATCTGCAAAAAAAGGCATGCACTAATTTAAATGTAGCAGTAGCTAATGAAATTTCAACAGATATTCTGTACATCTTACCATAGTGGGAATAACCTAACTCCCTTGTTTTCAGTGGGTTCACTCTCAGTAAGACTTACCTGGATATCACAAGGTCTCAGCCATGGCCAAGACAGAATTCAAACCCAGGTCTCCATTTTCTCTAGTTCAGCATTTGATGCAACCACCCCCAAGCACTGCATTCTGCATTATAGACTCAACACCCCATACTTTTCACCCGTAAGAATGCTGACTTGTGCTGGGGTGTTGTCTAATTTCCCACCTTGGCAACCACAGGTGTGGAACAACTCATAGAGGTGGGGAAATTGACAAACGTGATGGAATCACAACACTGGAAAGGATTCCTACAAGGGCAAAATAATGCAAGATGGGGCAATATTTTGGGTTGCTTTCCCATGTTGGTGGTTATGGGGAATCCTGCCCTCAGCTAAAACCAGTTTCACACAGTACTTATAATATTATAAAAATATATATTCTTATGGAAGAAATATAAACAAGCAAGCTACTGCACTGCCATAAGTGTTCCTGCCCATGCTCCCACCCCAAATGTATATTTTATTGATTTTCCTTAGCTCAGGTTAAGACTGAAGTGACAAAGTGTTTCAATTTCCAGAGTTGCCCTGGAGGACTGAGACAATTTACAATCATTTCTGCAGTAAAATTGCTACCTCGTGATATTGACCAACGCAATTGCATGTAGCCTTGGTGAGCAAATGTGAGCGTATAAATATTTGCCTTTCTATTTGTTTTTAAATGAAATGTATTACCTTATTAATGTCATTGTCAAGCCTTATTTCAACTCTGCTGGATGAAAAAGGTGATTTGGAAGTACCGCTTTCTTGCTAATTTGTTTATGTGTTAAGGATGGGATCTATCAATGGCTAGACAGCTGCTCCCTCCATCGCCTGCCAGCCACCAATGTAGGGATTTGATTCTCGTCAGGTTCTCGGCTTGCCTGGGAGAGGGATGGTACAGTTGATCCAGACCAGGGATGGGGAACCTGTGCTCCTCCTTGTGTTGGTGCCTGCTCAACATTTCTCCTGTGTTTTTGGACTGTTCTCCATCAATTAATGAGGAAAGAAATTGGACTGAAAACATTAAAAAGGGAAGAGAAAATACCAGATAAATTCTCATGGGTCGAGATGGCAGAAAAATTAAATTCACTCCACATTTAAAGGTGAATCTGCCTAATTCACAGTTTCTAAAAATGACACACGAATCAAAACGTAACTGTCCTTTGAAATTTGCCAATCCCTGAAATTTGCAATGTGGTTCTCCAACCAAGTAATATGAGCAGGAATCCATGTCTATATAAAAATATGTATATAAAAGTGTATATAAAAATGAGGATATGGGTGAAAATAACATTGAGATGCATTCTCTTGGGAAAAACTGCTCCGCAAAGTTGCATACAATAGGCAAAATTGCAAGTTTATTAAGTGAAATTTGCAGATGAATTTTTGCAGGGGCTTTTTTAAAGAAATCATAAATACGCAGAAATGTGGTGAACTGATCTTATGACTGGAAAGAGCAAGGAACCAAAAGAAACCCAAATGGAGAGATTAACCCATTCCTAGTGCAAGTTTATTTTTTTAATCTTCTAATATTACTCAAGGGTGGCTGACTGGTGTACATGATGAGAGTTGGCATATGATTTCAATCCTACCACCCCATCAATCTAGTCCTCAGGACAGAATGTAAATCTGCGGCTTAATCGACAGATCTACAAACCTTTCCAAGGGATCATTCAACCATGGTACGTAGGAGGTATGACAAGGACTGTGCCGTATTTCCCCCCTTGCTTTTAACAGTGTTAAGCGAGCAGCTTCAAAATATGGTGCCTTTGCTTGGCAGGGCACAAATGCTTTAAAAAGGGCTGCAGGGAGCCACTGTCTGTTGCTTCCTGTGCAACTCTATGCACAAAGGGTCATTTTACATACAAGAAAGCGGCTGCCCCTCTTGAGAGAATAGCAGCACAATCCTGGGTATAAGAATGCATGGATGTGGAATATGTTTGCAGCCTGCAGGTGCAAGCCTAAAACGTGTTTGTGGGTTCAGACCCAGAAACCTCCCCCTTAAACAAATTCACACTTGACTCAAATTTTGGTTTTGGTTTTTGGCAGAATTTAGGCCACAACTTTATTGATTACAGAAAGTGACTGGTTGCATAGGCTCTGGTTCGACTAGTTCCCTGCCATGCAGGTAGCGCTGCCCCAGGGTTCCAGCATAGGTCAGCCAAGGGTGAACACATGGGTAGACAAAAAGCTAGGAACAAGCTATCCCCGCCACCCAAATGTCCCCCTGGACTCAGGCACAGGCACAGCCCCCTCTCAGGGGTTGACCAAACCATCGAGTCCCTGGATTCCTTTAACGGAATACCCTTCACATAGGGATGGCGAGAGCGTTCTCCCATTCCTATCACCTGAACCAGAGCCTATCCGCAACCTTACAAGTTGTGACGATTTGCTACGCGGCAGGCGAAACCCAAATGGCAACAGCCAATCAGCCAAGTGGGGGAAATTCCTGCCGTGCCCCTGTCCTAATGACAGATGACACACGACGGCATAGCAAGGTCAAGTGCAAAGCCCTAAATATATGGAGAGGTGGGCGAGTGTTCCGAATGCACGCGCCGAAAGAGGAAGCTCACGTGCATGGGTATAAATAGGTCCCTCGAACTATTTGGACTGCGCCCCATTGGCCAGATTGCACCCAGCTATGAGGGACCTACCAATCGGATATTGTGACTGTCCAATATACCCACCCACAACACAGGGTGTTGGTTTTCCAGGCCTCACTGCAATACGTGCCCTCTTTAAGGGAGGACCCAATTTACAGGGAAGTAACACTCAGTAGAGGGTGTCAAGGTGCGACAGCGATGCACACCTGACCTCCAGCTGGTTGCATCAGTGCTTCTCAGCAAGGGATGCAGGAAGGAGGAGTGAGACTGTGGGAGCATCAAATTGTCTCCACCAGTACATGTGCACCGCACCAACCTTGCCACCACCTCACCTCCCTCTCTACTTCCTGGGAAGCAGCAGCGATCAGAGTTCAGGTGAGTCCCACTGCCCCACCATGCCATTCCACTATTGGTAACGCCCATTAAGTTTGCTCTTCTTTAACTCTGGGCAAACCTTACAATTGGGCTGTGTCTGCAAACACATTACAAATGCAAAATAATATCTATGGAACATTTCTGGTGCATTGACTATCCTAAGAGGGTGCACTTGAAAATTGCAGGGATGGTTTTGTATGCGCTCCCTGATAGCCTTTAAAAAAGGAAAGCAGATAAATAACACCAGAAAGGCAAAATGAGAGCCACATGACAAGACCACACTCAGGTCTGTGAGGGTTCCTTGCTGCCTTAGAGTGTATTATTAAATCACTTTGGCATCCTGAGTTGCCAGTAGTGTTAGTGCAAGCATCCAAAAATAACCAATGAATTGCTTTCCTTAAAACTCCAGAGAGATGGGATGTCTGCCAAGGAAGCATGATAAAACAAAGGACCATAAATAAATTAAAGTCACTAACCTACTGTAAATGTTTTCACTGCATTTGCTTGTTCCTCTCTTACGGTTTTAGCTTCCTGGTCCAACCTGACAGGCTTTGTGGTGTTTTTAATCTTGCTTCTTTTCTGTTTATCTGCATTTCCATGCCGTTTTTCTTTCAACACATGGATAAGTCCTCCTCACAGTTACTTGGGTTTTAACCAGAGAATAGTAGGTAGGGTAGTCGATGGTCATGGAAATCTACTCCTCTCCCAAGCTTTCTGGCACCTTAGAGCCAGGACAGACGTTGTTGTTGTTGTTGTTGTTGTTGTTGTTGTTGTTGTTGTTGTTGTTGTTGTTGTTGTTGTTGTTGTTGCTACACAGCTATGAGTGGTTGCCAAATAATAATAATAAGAATATTATCATCATCATCATCATCATCATCATCAATATGCCGCCCATCTGATTGGGCTGCCCCAGTCACTCTGACTGGCTTCCAACAATTATGAAACCACAGTAAAACATCAAACATTTAAAACTTCCCTATACAGGGCTGCCTTCAGTTGTCTTCTAAAAGCCAGATAGTTGTTTATTTCTTTGGCATGTGGCAGGAGGGCGTTCCGCAGGGCAGGTGCCACTACCAAGAAGGCCCTCTGAGTGAAGCAGAGCAGTAGTGGTGTTGGAGGGGAGAGCTGTGAGTCCCATGTGGCCTCTCTGCTTGTTGACCTCTGATGCAGTGGTAGACGCTGGCCACATTTCATAGCATATGTTTAAAGCATTAGGCCCCTTTAAACAGTCATGGCTTCCCCCAAAGAATCATGGGTTCTGTAGTTTGTTGAGAGTACCGAGTTGTTAGGAGAACCCTTATTCCCTTCACAGAGCTCCAATTTCCAGAGCAGTTTAATAATTTCCAAGCTCACCCAGGCTGGATCTAGACAGATCAAAGAAGAGTTTTGGTTAAATGCATTGCAAACTTTGTATGAGAGATCCGGTTGGCAAAAACGGAACTCCACAGCACCATCTGGTGTCACAGTGTTAAAATGCATAAACAACGCATATAAAACCCTTTTTCTTCCTTTCTTCCAATGTAGCCGAGTCCCCAGTGAGCTTCATGGCACCGGGGCGGCGGTGGCGGGGGGGGGGGGGAGGATGATGAATAGTACATGCAACTCTGCTCCTTTTGTCCATGCAATTATAATCGGCTAGAGGAGACACCTGAATTGGAAAAGTTACATGCACTCAGGGTTCAGGTACCTTTCCATGGAACTTTAGAAGTTTGAAATGCAAGTCGAAGTGTAAATGCCCCTCATCTCAAGTGCACATTTACACAAATACATACACCTGTGTACGCCTCGCAGTGCTGAGTCTGCCACTTCACACATTACAGAACGCAAGATATATTTTCAACTCTTGGTTATAGAACAGTTATGCTCTCCTATGACAAACCTCCTCTTTGCTTTCAAATCACAGAAGAGGGCTATGGCAGAATAAATGAGCACAGCCAATGGGTGGAGACCCTTAAACAACCATATATATTTATGGTATATATATGTATATATATGTGTGTGTGTGTGTGTGTGTGTGTGTGTGTATATATATATATATATATATATATGTTTTCGTAGATTTTCACGGGTACAGGAATGCAGGTTTTGGTGTCCTCGGGTGTCTTCCCGTGTAAAAGTTGGGGTGTCTAGGCGACGTTTCGACGAGGTCTCACTCGTCATCTTCAGGCTGGTGCTTTCGGCTTCTTGTTACTGGAACAGAGCGGGATCTCAGTGTTTGAGTTCCTATAAATACTGTAGAGGGGTGTGGTGTATTGCCTCAAAAGTTCTGGGCAGAGGGGAAGTTCCCAGGCTAGTGTTCTTTTCTTCTTTTGTTCCTTAATTACTTGAGGGATATCTTGAGTGATTACTTGAGTGATATTCTGAGTACCACTTAGGTGGGTCATTGGGTGTGGATTAGTTGCTAAAGCCTTCGTGTCTTGACCTCTTGAATTTGTGAAGAGTTTTTCTGGGAAGATGGCTGTACTGCACTTAGTTGTGCTTTGGCTTGGCTTCGTGTATAGGGGCGAGCTGTGGTTTTGTGCCCTGTGCCAGCCAGATCTGTGTAGGGATTGCAGGGGGGTGCAGCATCCGGAGGTGCCACTATGGTTTGGTTACTGGATGGTGTCTGTAATTTATCTGTGGAGAGGGTCTGGGTTTGGGTCTGGTGTGGTTGATTGGTGGTGGCGTTCTGTGTGCCTCTGGATCTGGTGTCGGTTTTTGTGGGGAGGGCTAATTTCCAGATGTCTGGCAGGCGATGTTCTGCGATACAAGAATGCCGTCAAAAAAGAAGAAAAATCTTCCTCTCTTTTCCAACACATGAAAGAAACAGGACACGAAATTAATTTTGCAGATTCCAAATTGCTCTTTAACATGGAACATCACCACAAGAGAATAATCATGGAAGCCATCGAGATAGAGAAACACCCTCACAACATGAACAAGCGTGACGACACGTCCCGCCTGCCAGACATCTGGAAATTAGCCCTCCCCACAAAAACCGACACCAGATCCAGAGGCACACAGAACGCCACCACCAATCAACCACACCAGACCCAAACCCAGACCCTCTCCACAGATAAATTACAGACACCATCCAGTAACCAAACCATAGTGGCACCTCCGGATGCTGCACCCCCCTGCAATCCCTACACAGATCTGGCTGGCACAGGGCACAAAACCACAGCTCGCCCCTATACACGAAGCCAAGCCAAAGCACAACTAAGTGCAGTACAGCCATCTTCCCAGAAAAACTCTTCACAAATTCAAGAGGTCAAGACACGAAGGCTTTAGCAACTAATCCACACCCAATGACCCACCTAAGTGGTACTCAGAATATCACTCAAGTAATCACTCAAGATATCCCTCAAGTAATTAAGGAACAAAAGAAGAAAAGAACACTAGCCTGGGAACTTCCCCTCTGCCCAGAACTTTTGAGGCAATACACCACACCCCTCTACAGTATTTATAGGAACTCAAACACTGAGATCCCGCTCTGTTCCAGTAACAAGAAGCCGAAAGCACCAGCCTGAAGATGACGAGTGAGACCTCGTCGAAACGTCGCCTAGACACCCCAACTTTTACACGGGAAGACACCCGAGGACACCAAAACCTGCATTCCTGTACCCGTGAAAATCTACGAAAACAAATATCTCACCTCTACGGGGAGGAAACCTTCCAGCTGACAAGAACCTACGAGAAACTAGAAATCCGAAGAGCCACCATCTTATGTGATCTCTTGTTCCTACGCAACTGCCGAGACAACAACTTAATTCCCACATGCTTCCAACTTAAATTCCACTCTAAAACCCCAGCTACCGAAAGGATCCTGAAACGAACTGAACTATCCCTAATCAGAAACGAACTACATAAGAAAAGATACCTACTAAACCAAACCAACAAAGATCTGCTCACTCTTCACCTCAAACTCTGTAACAAAATCCACCCTGCACTCTGGGACAAATGCAAACAACTAGCCGTCTGGAGAGCTGAAACTGAGACCTCACATAAGACAGACACACACACCAACAAACTCCACAAACTAGAGAGACGCCAGAAGCCCAGCCACCCTCCACAACAACCCATGAAACAAACAGTACATAACATATCAGACAGGATCCTCACCTCAACTGAAACCAAAGTACTCTCCAAAGGTTTCAACTTTGCAGTTACCCCGAGACGCATCCCCACGGAAAACATCATATGCGGAGTCGAAGCTAGCCTAACCAAAATCAACCCAGATGAAGCCAATAAAATCAGACTTGAAGTCACCAACATCCTCTGCTCCAGCAAACCACCCAGAAGCAATTTACACAAAGAAGAACAGAAAGCACTCACCAACCTGAGGAAAGACAACAACATAATCATTCTCCCAGCAGACAAAGGTAATGCCACTGTTGTGATGAACACATCGGACTACCAAGCAAAACTATCAAATCTACTCCAAGACCCTACCTACCAACCTATAAAAACAGATCCCACCACCTATCTGGAAAAAACCACCAAATCCAAAATAAAAGCCTCTCCTATCAGTGAAGAAATCCAGCTAAGAATCATCCCCAGAGAAAAATCATCCAGATGCCCCAAACTCTACGGCCTCCCCAAGATACACAAAGAAGGAACACCACTCAGACCAATAGTCAGCTCCATAGGCTCACCTCTACAAAATCTCGCTAAATTTCTCGCTAAGCAACTTCAGCCCTATGCAGAATCCATCTCTTCACACGTTACAAACTCCTTCCAGTTCATAGAAACAATAAAGAAGCAAAACCTACATCCCGATGACCTACTTGTGAGCTTCGATGTTGTATCTCTCTTCACACAAGTGCCCATTAATGAAGCCTTGACAGCCATTCAAAACAAATACAATCCCCCCGAATACATCCTGGACCTGACCAACCACTGCCTAACCAACACGTACTTCATCCACAATGGACAAAGATACAAACAGATAGAAGGAGCACCTATGGGATCACCCCTCTCACCGGTCATCGCAAATCTGTACATGGAACACTTTGAAACCAATGCTTTAGACAAGTCAGAACACAAACCCAAACTTTGGCTCAGATATGTTGACGACACCTTTGTAATTTGGCCACACGGGAAAGAAAAACTAGATAGCTTCCTCACACATCTCAACAGCCTACACCCCAAAATACAATTCACTATGGAAATAGAAGCCAACAACCAGCTTCCCTTCCTTGACGTCCTAATCTACAAAAAACCTGATGGCTCCCTAGGACACACTATCTACCGGAAAAAAACACACACCAACCGCTACTTACATGCTCAATCACACCACCACCCTGCACAAATAAACTCCGTAGCCAAGACCCTCATCTCCAGAACCAAACGCCTGGCTGACAAAGACCACTTGACAACTGAGTTACAGAATCTCTCAAATGTGTTAATCGCCAATGGATACCAGCAAAACAGGGTTAAGAAGCTAATCCAAAAAGAAACACCCCCCAAAAACCAAGACACGGAAGAAAACAATGGCATGGCCCTCCTTCCTTATATCAAGGGCACTACAGATAAAATTAGCAAAATCCTCCATAAACACAATATCAAAACAGCCTTTTGCACCAACCAAAAAATAGCCAATATCCTCAGAAACCCCAAAGATAAAATCCAGTTGGAAAACCAAGGGGTCTATGAAATACCCTGCAAAGTCTGCCCAGCCACGTACATTGGACAAACAAACAGACGAATAAATGCACGTATCGCAGAACACAAGAATGCCGTCAAAAAAGAAGAAAAATCTTCCTCTCTTTTCCAACACATGAAAGAAACAGGACACGAAATTAATTTTGCAGATTCCAAATTGCTCTTTAACATGGAACATCACCACAAGAGAATAATCATGGAAGCCATCGAGATAGAGAAACACCCTCACAACATGAACAAGCGTGACGACACGTCCCGCCTGCCAGACATCTGGAAATTAGCCCTCCCCACAAAAACCGACACCAGATCCAGAGGCACACAGAACGCCACCACCAATCAACCACACCAGACCCAAACCCAGACCCTCTCCACAGATAAATTACAGACACCATCCAGTAACCAAACCATAGTGGCACCTCCGGATGCTGCACCCCCCTGCAATCCCTACACAGATCTGGCTGGCACAGGGCACAAAACCACAGCTCGCCCCTATACACGAAGCCAAGCCAAAGCACAACTAAGTGCAGTACAGCCATCTTCCCAGAAAAACTCTTCACAAATTCAAGAGGTCAAGACACGAAGGCTTTAGCAACTAATCCACACCTAATGACCCACCTAAGTGGTACTCAGAATATCACTCAAGAAATCACTCAAGATATCCCTCAAGTAATTAAGGAACAAAAGAAGAAAAGAACACTAGCCTGGGAACTTCCCCTCTGCCCAGAACTTTTGAGGCAATACACCACACCCCTCTACAGTATTTATAGGAACTCAAACACTGAGATCCCGCTCTGTTCCAGTAACAAGAAGCCGAAAGCACCAGCCTGAAGATGACGAGTGAGACCTCGTCGAAACGTCGCCTAGACACCCCAACTTTTACACGGGAAGACACCCGAGGACACCAAAACCTGCATATATATATATATATATATATATGAGTGTTAGCAGCACATCCCTGGGAAGTTGGTGTGCTGGGCATGCAATTGCCCTGCCGTGATAGCATTTAACAGCAGTTCAGAGGAAAGTGCTGATCAGATTAGGACCAGGCTCCAGCTGCCTCTGGTACTTGACTCTGTATGAGTTCCATGCTTCTTCTTTTTTTTAAAAAAAAAGCTGTAATGTTTCAATTTGAGAAACTGGACAAGGCTGAAGAAAGTTCAGATAAACAACAGGGATCAGAAAGAACTGGATTTGCTTTGCCTAAACGGCCTCAGCCCAGTATACCTGAAGAAGTGTCTCCATCCCCACCGTTCAGCCCAGACACTGAGGTCCAGTGCCGAGGGCCTTCTGGCAGTTCCCTCGCTGTGAGAAGTGAGGTTACAGGGAACCAGGCAGAGGGCCTTCTCGGTAGTGGTGCCCATCCTGTGGAACGCCCTCCCACCAGATGTCAAGGCAATAAACAACTATTTTACTTTTAAAAGACAAGTGAAGGTGGCCCTGTTTAGGGAATTTTTAATGTCTGATGCTGTATTGTTTTTTATATTCAGCTGGAAGCCGCCCAGAGTGGCTGGGGAAACCCAGCCAGATGGGCAGAGTAAATAAATTATTATTATTATTATTATTATTATTATTATTATTATTATTACTACTACTATATGGACAGGGCTGGGGCAAGACAAGGCAAAGGGCAAGATGGCGTCTCTTATGTACAGAAGCTGGGCAGATTGGCAATTGATTCTTGTTGAGTGTCATGAACTGGCAGGACAACAAGGAGGAAGAAGAGGTTCCAGACGAGAGGTGTAGTGGAGACTGGGACACTCCAGGGCTGGGGAAGGAGAGGTTGTTGTAGGAAGTACTTAAGGGGTGATGGAGCATGGTGAGGCGATGGGGGTCAGTGCACAGGGAGCCATTCCTCCACAATTATGGCTGGCTCTGAGGCATAGGGAGAAGCAGGTAGGGCTCTCCAGCAGGCAAGGGCCCACAGCCCAGCTCCCTAGCTGGCCAGGTGGGGCTCACTCGCTCTGGGAGGAGGTGTGTGATTCCTCAGCAGGTGAGGGTAACATGCTTCATCAGGCCAAGATGCTGCAATCATCATGCATAATATAAAAGGGTGGCACTGGTGAGGGCCTGTGTCTGTTCAACTGCCCCTGTTGATGGATCTTAGCTTGGATGCTGCAAGATGTGGACATGTAGGTGAGTGCAGGACTTGACATACTGATTTGCCACCAGGTAGTTCAGGGTTTCAGGACACTGAGGGCAGCAGCCTAGGCTAGGATCTTATACAGAGGGGAATAACCAGGCAGGGGGACAGCTGCTGGTTATTGGGGCCCATAGGTTCAAATACTGTCATCTGTGCTGCTTAACATCTATATGAAGCTAGTCACTGGGAGATTTGGAGCAAAGTCTCACTGATTTGCTGACAACACCTGGCACTATCTCCCTGTTCCATCTGCATTAGGAGGGGCTGTGCAGGTTTGCTTCTGGAGGTGATAATAGGCTGGATGTGGGCTGGAAAATTGAAGCTGAATCCATAGAAGGTAGAGGCACTGTAGAAGGGCAGTCTCTGTGTCTGGAAGTTGGCAGAGTGGCCCATTCATGATGGAGCCCTACCAATCTTGAAGGTGCAGGAAGATGTTCCTTGGTGGATACTCCTTGAACCAGCCCCATCACTTGAGACTCAGGTGGCCTTGGTGGCTAGGAGTGCCAATAGGCAGCTTCAACAGATGCCTCAGCTATTCCTGGGTAGGGACAGCCTGCAATGGTCGCTCATGTTCTGACCAGCTCCGGGTTGGACTACTGTAATGAGGTCTATGTGGGGCTGCCCTTGAAGACAGCTCACAAATTATAACCAGTCTAAAATGTGGCAGACAGGGTGCAAATGGAAGCAGCAGGCTGATCTCCTGTAACTCCCTATTTAAAGACAACTTCATTGGTTGCCTGCTGTTTTCCAGGCATTTAAACCCTGAGCAGCCTGGTTTCCTAATACCCAAGAAAGCCTCTCTTGTACCAGCCTGCCCATATATTAAGATCAGTGTCTGAAGCCCAACTGGTCATCCCTGCATAGAATAAAGTGCACTAGGGGCTGTTCAAACATTTTTTCAGTGACAGTTTCATGTCTGAAGAGCATCTCTTCCAGCAGGCTTTTGAATGAGGGAAACTGTGGTTTGCTAAAACTTATGAATAGTTCAATGCTGCTGCTTTTTATCATGAGTTGTATGGAAATATCTGTTTTAAATCTTGTGTGCCAAGCTGGCTACTCTGTTGTGGCAAAGGGCAGTGTTTGAATTTCTCAATAGTTACTTCAGGCTGCTTTCGGCATGAACATTAGATTGTCAAGTCGTTGGGAGAAAAATTGAAATGGAGAAGCCTCCTTTGGATTTGGCATAGAGCAGATTTTGCTGTCTACAGATTTCTGAGCATGCCTAGGCATGTCTTTGCCCCAAAAGATGTTGGGGAAGGAGGAGGACAGTTGTTTTTTATTTATTTTTTACACAAGGACCAATGGCTTGATTAGGCAGCTTTCTACATTAATAAATGCTACCAATAAATAAAAAGAAATGCTACCCATGCAAGAGAACTTTCTACTGAAGCTGATAACACCCTGCTGCTATTTTTTTTAAATAAAGCAACAAATGTCCGCTGTACATGTGCTATATGAAACGGTTTCTATGGAAATGTCCTGAGCTCAATCAGTCTTGAACAGGAGGATATTTTGAAGAATAATTAGCCTGAGCTTTTTAAAAAAAAAATCCATGGGGTGACACAAGAAAGTTGGGGTGCATTTCAGCCGAATGTGTTCCGAAAGAGATAACACTTCACATTGTATCCAACTTTGTGACGGGGAGTTTCCTTTTCATTTATTTCTTACAAACATGCTTCACCCCCCCCCTCCACCCCAGCAATTGCTTGTTCTTTTTCTCCTCAAAGCAAGATGAAATTTGCATTTACCTGAGGTTGGGATTTGTGATGTACTAGAATGTCACAAATTTGATGGGTGTAGAAGGGGGAAAAAGTGGACTGGTCCAATTTGTCTTGTGTACGTAGGCATTTATTCAGAAGCACCAAGGCTACAGGAGCACCCTCTCTCCTTTTGTGTGCCATCCCTCCTAACATACTTAACCCATTTATGCCAGAATTAACCCATTTATGCCAAAATCACCTGTTTGTCAGGACTTGCAAAATGCTGTGCACAGAGCTATACAGGCGTCGCTGACCACATATCTTCTAACTGTCCCTATTTTCCTGGGACATTCCTGGAATTACAGAAGCCACCCTATCTTCTGATTTGATCCTGGAATGTCCCAGGGATGAGCTGGCTATGGCACTTACAGTGCTAAGCTCATTCCTCGGACATTTGCTTCTAAGACAGGCATAGGCAAACTCGGCCCTCCAGATGTTTTGGGACTACAACTCCCATCATACCCAGCTAACAGGACCAGTGGTCAGGGATGATGGGATTTGTAGTCTCAAAACATCGGGGGGGGGCGAGTTTGCCTATGCCTGTTCTAAGATGTGTGTCTTTGGGGGGTATTTCCCCCCAAGGGTTACATTTACTTCTGGGTTGGCCACATGCCAGTGCTGGGCGGGGCAAGAGGCAAAAGTGGGTGGAGCAATTGATGCAAATTTTACCTTTGTGTGCATTTGACACACACTCGTACGCCCCTCTCTGTCCTCCATCCCAAGAAGCAGGAGGAATTGCCAGAGTTTAAGGACACATTTCAGCCTTAACAAATAAACTCAAAGAAGATGCAAAGCTGGTCGGTGGTGTGCCTGGGAAGGGAATGCGGGAAGAGTCCCAAAGGCTTCAGGGGCTGAATTTGGAGCTTGCAGTTGACAACATTGCAACTGGCTTTGTTCTGCAGCAATTAGTAGTCATCTGCATTTATCTTTGAGCCCCCCAAATTGCCGAGCACCTTCTAATTGCTGTCACTCAGGCCACAGCTGCAGGAGCCTAGTGAAATGTTGCCAACTCTTTTTTCCTGCGAAGGCTCCCATGCATTTAATAGCTGTCACCAACAGCCTATTTTAAAAGCACATCTTTTCCCATTGTTGTGGCTTCTTGCTGGGACAAGCCGCGCTGGTTGAATTTCTGCCCAAAATGCAACTCTTTACAGGATCCCTACCAGAAAAGAAAAATGCTGGGGCAAAAGAGGTGGGCAACATACTCAAACACTTGCATTGATATATATATTTTTCCTGCCTGTTCCCACCGGTCATGCCATGAGAATGCTCCTGAAAATAGGCCCTTGGCACCAAATAAATACGTTTGGGATTGAAGTGATTACCTCAGTGGAAAGTTGACTCATGCCTAGACATATATTTATGTTCTTGTGTTGAGTACATCAGTAAACACACTTTAATCCCAGTAATCTAAGCTCTTTAGAAAACAGGAAAATTGTCCAAAATTGCAGGACTTCAGTGCTGCGAGCATCTGGTCGTGTACCACATTTGCATATAGAGCAACGAAATGCACAACACAAGTTCAAACTCATTTGGCCTCGGGCACAAACAGGGTTGGTGCTTTAATGCTGACATCACTTATCAGAACACTTAGCAGCTGATCAGCGGAGTTGGCATCTCACAGCTGATCTGTGCTATTGGTGCTTATAGGGCCATTTAGTATCTGTAGCTGCACCACATCCATCCTTCACTTGATTGAAACCTAACAGCTGTTAAAGAGCAAAAAAACCCACACAAAGGGTTATCTTGTGCCTCTGGGTATCCTTAAAGAGGGTGATATGTGATGTTTGGATAATAATGTGCAAGATAGCTTAGCCATAGTTTGCTGATTTGTTTTGGTACGTCTCAGGTTTTATCTTACCCTCTCCTGGAGGTTCACAGTAGCTATATAGTAATTTTCTTTTACTATTTGTTTAGTTCCGCCAGTGTGTACAAGACAGGACTGGAACTGTACTCACCAGATGTCTTACAGACCCAGCCCAAGGGCTCTCCTAATGAGAGCTGCTACAGACAGTGTTTCAGGGAGGGTTGCAGCTTAGTGGTAGAGCACCAACTTTGCATGCATCCCCTCCAGGGCAGCTGTCTACCAGCTCTATCTGGTGCACAGGCTGAGACTCTATCTGCCTGCAGACTGTCTCACCAGAGTGGTGCATGCTCTGGTTATCTCTCTTGGACTACTGTAATGCACTCTACGTGGGGCTACCTTTGAAGGTGACCCAGAAACTACAACTAATCCAGAATGCTGCAGTCAGACTGGTGACTTGGAATGGCCGCTGAGACCACATTACACTGGTCTTGAAAGACCTACATTGGCTCCCAGTACATTCCCGAGCACAATTCAAAGTGTTGGTGCTGACCTTTAAAGTCCTAAACGACCTCGGCCCAGTATATCCGAAGGAGCGTCTCCACCCCCATTGTTCAGCCCAGACACTGGGGTCCAGCTCTGAGGGCCTTCTGGTGGTTCCCTGACTGTGAGAAATGAGGCTACAGGGAACCAGGCAGAGGGTCTTCTCGGCAGTGGCGCCCGCCCTGTGGAACGGCCTCCCATCAGATGTCAAAGAAATAAACAAGTATCGGGCTTTTAGAAAACAGCTGAAGGCAGTCCTGTTTAGGGAAGCTTTTAATGTCTGATGTTTTACTGTGTTTTTAATATCCTGTTGGTAGCCGCCCAGAGTGGCTGGGGATACCCAGCCAGATTGGTGCGGTATGTATGTATGTATGTATGTATGTATGTATAAATAAATAAATAAATAATACATACTCCTGTGGTTTTCAGCAACTGGTGTTCAGGAGCATTGCTGCCTCCAAATGTGGAGGTAGAGCACGACCATCATAGCTAGTAGCCATTGATAGCTGTCAATAACATCTCTAATCAGAGTGACTCTTACTTAGGAAGGCTGGAGCTACTTTGGATCCAGAACTTGGAGGTGATGCTAGATGGACCAATGCTGTTGTTGCCCCACCCACTATGAGTGGCTTCCAACGTAGTAGAACATTACACATGAAAAAGCTTCCCTATACAGGGCTGCCTTCAGATGTCTTCTAAAGGATATACTCATTTCCTTGACATCTGATGGGAGTTGTGGGCCCTTTGTCTGGCTCCACTTCTCGCAGTGAGGAAACCACCAGAAGGCCCTTGGTGCTGGATCTCAGTGTCTGGGCTGAACAGAGTGTAAGAATTCTATTAAGATAGCAGTCATAGATTTATCAGATGCAGAACAAGCTAGGCTCAGTGGCAGAGCATAAATGGTGCATACAGATGACCCCAGGTTCAATCCTGGCACATGTAGTTATAAGATCAGGCACCTGGTACCTTTGCCTGAGAGCATCATGATCCACTGCTACTTAGTTTAGACAAGGCGATGCGGGTGGCGCTGTGGTCTAAACCACTGAGCCTCTTGGGCTTGCTGATCGTAAGGTCAGTGGTTTGAATCCCTGTGATGGGGTGAGCTCCTGTTTCTCTGTCTCTGCTTCTGCCAACCTAGCCATTCGAAAGCATGCCAGTGCAAGTAGATAAATAGGTACCACTGTGGCAGGAAGGTAAACAGCGTTTCTGTGCGCTCTGACTTCCATCAAGGTGTCCCATTGCGCCAGAAGCGGTTTAATCATGCTGGCCACATGACCTGGAAAGCTGTCTGTGGACAAACACCGGATCCCTGGGCCTGAAGCAAGATGAACGTCACACCCCATATTCGCGTTTGACTGGACTTAACCATCCAGGGGTCCTTTACCTTTTCCTTCCCTTAGTTTAGACAGTACTGGATTTAGGAGTCATGTCCAGCCACTCTGTTGCCCTAGCTGACTGTTCATTCAAAGACCTGTCCTGCATGTATCCATTCCTGTTCACTGGCTGGTAACACAGTGAAAGCACAAGATAAAAAAATTCCTTCCAGTAGCACCTTAGAGACCAACTATGTTTGTTATTGGTATGAGCTTTCGTGTGCATGCACACTTCTTCAGATGTACTGTGGGTGATGGGGTGGGTGAGATAACAGCGGTGGAATAGCAGGGAAGGTGAGGCTAGAATGTGCAGTCCTCCAGATCTTGCTGGACTCTAGCTTCCTTGATGACTGGAGCTGATTGGAGTTGGAGTCCAAGAAGATGAGGGGGGCTGCTGGTTCCCCATCCCTGCTTCCCACTCTTGTTGGATATTGGATTTTTGAGTGAGCTCCATTTAGCTCAGTGGGACTTCATTTTGAGTTGACATGTGCAGCGTCATTGAAAGCATTCCAAGCCAAGTCTGCACCTGTCTGAATTCCACTTAGGCACCATGTTATGATTCATGCCTGTCACTCACTCAGTTTTAAAAAGAGAGAGAGAGAGATGAATTTCTTTCTTTTTCCTCAGAGCCACCCTGAAAGCTCATCTCATCCCAGGTAGCAATGTAATATCCATTAAAAATTTAGATGCCATAGAAATCTGTTTTTCCTCCTCTTACACATGACTGGATGATATAATCTGCAAGTTCGTACAGCTTTTAGGACACTGTAATATTGCCCATACGTAATTTTTAGTAATATTTGCAACCTTTTCCTGGCTCTCCCCATTCTAATGTTCAGCTTTCTATTCTGATCCTGAATTGACCTTACTGTGCTGTCATGTTGATGTAGCCTAAATTTCTGACGTGATCTCACTTTCCTTCACAGTAGAAGAGGAATGCATGCTTATTCCCATTGATAAAGGCATTAGAAATGCAGCCACGGCGAAAGGAAAACCACTTGGTCTGCCTCAGGGGGGCAAAATTCTATTCTATCTTTGGGGAGAAGATTCCCCCCTCCCAATCGTTCTTTAATGGCTTTTTTAAAAAAAATTCTTTTGCAAACAAAATATATTTTGGACTTGAAAGTGGATGGAGCTTTGAGCTAATCTCTTATTGCAACCAGCAAACTACTGCCCAGCATATGAGGTTCTTGCATACTTTCAGGAAATATTCTTGCATATCATGGGCTGTATTAACCTGCCTCATCCTGTTGCCCTCCAGGAATCTTGGGTGACAACTACCATCATCCCTGACCAATGGCTATGCTGGCTGGGCCTGATGGGATACCAGAGGCCAAAGGGTATCAGGCTGTACTGTGCTGCACTGTGCTTGATGCAGGTGGCGCTGTGGCCTAAACCACTGAGCCTCTTGGGCTTGCCCATCAGAAGGTCGGCGGTTCGAATCCCCGTGACTGGGTGAGCTCCTGGTGCTCTGTCCCAGCTCCTGCCAACCTGGCAGTTCAAAGCACACCAGTTCAAGTAGATAAATAGGTACTGCTGTGGCAGGAAGGTAAACGGTATTTTTGTGCACTCTGATTTCCATCATGGTGTTCCGTTGCACCAGAAACAGTTTAGTCATGCTGGCCACATGACCCGGAAAGCTGTCTGTGGTCAAACGCCTGCTCCCTCGGTCTGAAAGCGAGATGAGCGTTCCACCCCATAGTCACCTTTGACTGGACTTAACTGTCTAGGGGTCCTTTGCCTTTTTTTTTTACCTATGTAGTGGACACATAGTGTTGGGGACCAGCCAGAGCACTGGGTACACACACACACACACACACACACACACACACACCAGGATTATGTCAAAGTAGTTTCTGGGAGAATCAGAAAAAACTAAAGCCATTCAGGCAAGATTTTGAACAGCTGTATACAGATAGCCTCTCATAATAGTCCACCCTATTTGTGAGCATAGAAACTGGGGAGGGAGGCTGAGAAATATATAATATCCTATTTTTCAATATATATATTTGGTGCTGCTTTTTCTGTAAAATGTTGACAGCTTGGCCAGTATTTTGCATCCTCCACAGTGCCCCAGATTCTTTCATTGTTCCAGGGTTTTGTGGGGCTGGTGACCATAAGCACACACACACACACACACACACACACACACAAATATATTGACTATTCAGAGAAAAAGTGGTCTTTTTCAAGCATCGTAGGAAAAAGCAAAATCTTAGAAATCTCATCAGAAAAATACCTTCTGAGAAATTTCAGCTCAGTTATAGCAGATATTATTTCCAGAGAGGGCAAAGCAAAGCAAACAGCAAGATGGGCAATAGATTCAAAGAACTGCTGCGTTGCTTTCCTCTCTATCGAAAGCTAGAAGTGGGGTAAGGTTGGTGGCAGAACGCAGAGTTGGCTTGGTGCAAATACACTGACGCAGCCAATCTGTGGTTGCACCTTGCCATCTGCTCTCCATAATGACAAAAAAAAGAGATACCATCCTACAAAGTGACTTTTATCCTGAAAAATGCTTATTCCTTGCATCTTGCTTTAAACATTAGCTCTGCGTTTTCCTTTTTAGTAGTCGGCTCTGAATTTTTCAAACTGGGTGACACAAGGTTGCTTTCCTTTCAGAACTGTATTATTGGCATTGGGTTAAAGGAAGCAACAATTGGCCTTAAGAGTTCTGATCATCCACAATGAGTTTAGCCTAGTAGAAAGCTAAACCAAATAGGAGGGAAAAAACACACAATGAGAACTGCAAATACTCACTTGGCTTGTAGCCAGTAAATAAATAGCTATTTGTAAGAGATAAACATGCCAAAGCACAATGCATGTTCCTCCCCTTTATGCAAAGCAAAAATAAAATTAAAAAAGAGCACTCCCTCTTGGCTAACGGTATCAAGTCATTGGCCGACTCCCTATTTTATCTGTGGTTCAGCTCATGAGTGTGTCAATTGATTGGCATATTGGAGAGTCACAGATATATCTGTGGGTGTATTGATCCCCGTCTGAGATTGTCACCAGTGCTCATTAAATGGTCTTTCGCTTTCATCTGCAGCTGGTGGTTGCTTTTGCTGCCCAGGAAAAAGGTTTTCCTCTTCCATGCAATATTTACAAGATTAGGAAAAGCTGGCTCTGTGAACATTTCTGGCTTAAATGCACAAGTCTATCAAAAGCAACCTTTAGATTTAAATTGCTGTCCATCTCTGCTATTATTCAGAGGCAAGTTGCTGTTGTTGTATTTAAGTAAAAAAAGACAAAATAGGTCAGGTTTTTGAAAAATACTCAGAAGGCAGTAGACCCTTTAGGCAGCTTAGCAGGGCAATCCTAGCCATGTCTCCTATAGGAGTCAGAGAGACATACTCCCAGGTAAGGGTAGTTAAGTTCATAGCCAAGTAAGCTACTCTCTAGGTTGCTGATCCGCAAGAGGATGCGGTAGAGCAGATCTTGCCTATCAGAGTCGACCAGGCTGCAGCATGCAACCAGCCAGTGGGAACAGCAAAAGGCATGTATGTCATCCAAGTAGGAAACAAGGTTCAAAGCAACAAATGAAGATCAAAGGAACTAGAGGCAGGTACATAATCAAGGCGAAAAACAGTTGCCTTCATCATACTACAAAAAGGAAAAACAGAGGGGATCAAATAGCAGCTATTCCTTCTAACAGTTTGCTCAGATGAAGGATCCAACTCTTGGGCAGCACTATTTATAGCCAACCAAAGGTGCTATTGGTTTCTCATATCACAGCAGTACCCTTCTCAGGGTAGCGCTGCAGAGCAGCAAATATCATGCTAAATGCTTCTTCCACCAGACAGTTACCCAAGTGGCTTGTTGTTGTGGTTTAGTCGTTTAGTCGTGTCCGACTCTTCGTGACCCCCTGGACCAGAGCATGCCAGGCACTCCTGTCTTCCACTGCCTCCCGCAGTTTGGTCAGACTCATGCTGGTAGCTTCGAGAACACTGTCCAACCATCTCGTCCTCTGTCGTCCCCTTCTTCTTGTGCCCTCAATCTTTCCCAACATCAGGGTCTTTTCCAGGGAGTCTGCTCTTCTCATGAGGTGGCCAAAGTATTGGAGCCTTAGCTTCAGGATCTGTCCTTCCAGTGCACTCAGGGCTGATTTCCTTCAGAGTGGATAGGTTTGATCTTCTTGCAGTCCATGGGACTCTCAAGAGTCTCCTCCAGCACCATAACTCAAAAGCATCAATTCTACGGCAAACAGCCTTCTTTATGGTCCAGCTCTCACTTCCATACATCTGGGCAAGTCACTACTTGGACTACCAAGTGGCAGTCAGGTCCAATTTGCTGGCTCAAGCCCTCCTACACTGCCCAGGCATTCTTGTTATTATGAAACCACCCCTGCCAGTGAAGGCAGTTGTTCCCCACCCGGGAGAACAGTTATGTGGACTTCTGGTTCTCTCACTATCCTCCTCCTCTTGTAGCATCTCGATTCAGATGGGGGACTAATCTATACTGGTCAATTTAAAATGTTATAAATGTGTGTGACACCAGAGGGCACTGTAGAGCAATGTAAAATCACATTGAGAGCTATATAATGTTTCTTTCTTTTTTTAAAGCGTTCTTACAAGTGGTATAGATCCAGCTGGGGTTTCTGCTATCACAATATCTAGTTTGGATTTATGCCACAATAACCGTACATTAGTCTGAAGTAGGCCCACTGAATTAATTGGGGAGTTCTCCCCAATATGTACAGGATTGCAGCATGAACTGGTTAGTCTTAAAGGTGCAGCACAGTGTGGTTAACAAGGGACACCTCTGGGAAAAGATTATCTGCACCCACATCTTATTCATGTCTACATCGATTTTCCAGCATGTGGAATAAAATGCAGGGATATTAAGTGGACCTTGGAAGTTAGGGTCAAAATCACCACTCCCTCATGAAACTCATTGCATGACCTTGGGGCATTCACTGCCTCTCAATCTAAGGAATCCAAATTGCAATGCAATAAAATGCAATATAAGAAATAAAAGAAGCAAATAAATATGCAGTTAAAAATCATACAGCATCTAGCACAGGTCATTACAATTGCTATAAGGGGACTAGAAACCATTAACTGGTATGCCAAGACCCTCAGCAATTTTCAGCTGATCCAGGGGAGTTTGGAAATCACTGCACTGTAAGATTACAAAGGAACACAATTCTTTCAGTTTGATTTGGGTGCAGTTAGAGATTTGTGATTGCTGCTAAAAGATTTTTCCATCATGCCATTATTATTATTTATTGAACTTATATACCGCCCTATACCTGGAGATCTCAGGGTGGTTCACATAAAAAGATCACAGTATATAAAATAAAAATTAAAGCAATAACCCAACAATATCCCCCCCCAAGAGCCACATTTTAAAAGGGTATGAAATGTTGGTCAACCAAAGGCCTGGTTAAAAGGGAATGTTTTTGCCTGGTGCCTAAAGTTGTATAATGAAGGTGCCAGGTGAACTTCCCTGGGGAGAGCATTCCACGGATGGGGAGCCACTGCAGAGAAGGCCACGTTCTCATGCTGTCACCCTCTGGACCACTTGAAGATGATATCAGGGTCTTGGTAACAGCTCGTAAAGATGCAGAGACACTGGGCACCCTAAACCATTTAACTCCACAAGACCACTCCCTTCTGCTGCCATACACAGAGTGTGCTTCAAGCTGTTTGAAGGAAGCTGTTCGGTCCATGCTCAACTAAAGTGTTCTACTCAAAGCTGGCCCAGTAAATGTTAGATAAATTAATTGGGTTGAAGGTGGGGAAGGGGAGGACTGCACAGCTAGACAATAAATGTTTTTTTTCTGGAGACAAATGGTGGAACCTCCTGGCCATAGCAAATCTTTTGGATTGGGATTCGTAGAGAGTTGCAGACAGCTAATTGGCCAGAGAACAGGAGATCAAGAGAAAAGTATCCAGCGTTCTTGACACATTGACATACAGTAGATTGTGGAAGCATTAGTGGGATAGGAAAGAGTGCTCTGAGATTTTGAGGGAAACTTAAAAATAAAATAAAAATTGCTGGCTATCTTGATTGGGCTGAGTTCTGGTCCCCCAGTTTCCACTTCCCCCATGTTGTTAATTGAGAGCTAGCAGTCTGCCTGTTTAAAGGCATTTAGCTGTATCTGTGGCAAGCGAGCTAGCAACAAACAAGCCTTAGGGACTATGCAGAAATGAAATACAGGTGCTGCTTTTAAGGGGACAATGCTGTAGCCTGCTGATATTATTTATTTACCTGCTGAGCCAGAAGCTTTTCTCTCTTGAAAGCCTAAAGAAGACTATTGATAAAACTCTGTGTACAACAGCTATAGAAGCCTGAGAGGGAAATTGCTAAAGGCACCCATTTTGGTTTTATTGAATTACTCTTCTTTTTATACATTTTCTATTTTCTCCAGAGAGAACGTGCAAAAAAACCCCCCACCCACCATCACAAAACCCTGTTGTAGTTTTTTGCATCGTCCCTAATTCCTTGGAGCTTTTATTTTGGGTGAATGATAAATGCACAATTCCAAAGGTTGTACAGTGGTGCCCCGCAAGATGAAATTAATTCATTCCGCAATTTTTGCCGTCTAGCGAATTTTTCTTCTTGCGAAGCACGGTTTAAACGGTTTAACAAAGTCGCAAGACGTTTTCGTCTTGCGAAGCAAGCCCATAGGGGAATTCGTCTTGCGAGGCAAATCACGAATGAAAAAACCTTTCGTCTAGCGAGTTTTTTGTCTTGCGAGGCATTCGTCTTGCGGGGCACCACTGTATATGGTCCACTTCTATCGTTGAAGGCAATGTTCCTCTGAATACTAGCTGGTGGGAAACTGCAGGTGGGGAGAGCTCTGTTGCACTCATGTCCTGCTTGCCGGCTTCTCAGATGCCCACCACTGTGAGAACAGGAGTCTGGACTAGATAGGCCTTTGGCTTGATCCACCAGGGCTTTTACTGGGTTCTTATATTGTACAAGAAACAACAGTATTGTTGTTGTTGTTTAGTCGTTTAGTCATGTCCGACTCTTCGTGGCCCCATGGACCAGACCACGCCAGGCACTCCTGTCTTCCACTGCCTCCCACAGCTTGGTCAAACTCATGCTGGTAGCTTCAAGAACACTGTCCAACCATCTCGTCCTCTGTTGTCCCCTTCTCCTTGTGCCCTCCATCTTTCCCAACAGCAGGGTCTTTTCCAGTGAGTCTTCTCTTCTCATGAGGTCGCCAAAGTATTGGAGCCTCAGCTTCACGATCTGTCCTTCCAGTGAGCACTCAGGGCTGATTTCCTTAAATATGGATAGGTTTGATCTTCTTGCAGTTCATGGGACTCCTCCAGCACCATAATTCAAAAGCACCAATTCTTCGGTGATCAGCCTTCTTTATGCTCCAGCTCTCACTTCAGCACCATAGATCAGAGGTACTGCATATGCTATGCATGCAGAAGGCTTTAGGTCTAGTCTCCACTTAAAAGAGATCATTAGCAAGTGATGGTCAAGAAAACCATTGGGAGGAGTGTAGAAAGAGGACGATGTCCTCTAAAGGAGGTTTAACAAACTGAAGGGCATTGTCCTCTTTCTGTGCTCCTCCCAATGGAAACATGCAGGTGGGGACAGATATACCCCTGCTTTAAGCCGTTTGCATACTGCAGGCATAGGCAAACTCGGCCCTCCAGATGTTTTGGGACTACAGCTCCCACCATCCCTGACCACTGGTCCTGTTAACTAGGGATGATGGGAGCTGTAGTCCCAAAACATCTGGAGGGCCTAATTTGCCTATGCCTGACATACTGTCTTCTCTTGTATATCATTTACTACAAAGATCTACCGTACTTTTTGCTCTATAAGACTCACTTTTTCCCTCCTAAAAAGTAAGGGGAAATGTGTGTGCGTCTTATGGAGTGAATGCAGGCTGCGCAGCTATCCCAGAAGCCAGAACAGCAAGAGGGATTCCTGCTTTCACTGCGCAGCGATCCCTCTTGCTGTTCTGGCTTCTGAGATTCAGAATATTTTTTTTCTTGTTTTCCTCCTCCAATAACTAGGTGCGTCTTGTGGTCTGGTGCGTCTTATAGAGCGAAAAATACGGTATTTTGGAAAGAGAAGAAATGAGCACTGAACCACTGATGAACTCTTTATTTTCTGTGTTTGCTATTGTTTAAGATAAAACTTAAACAATGCGAAAGAAACTACTTTTGCCATTTTTATGGATATTTATTGTTTGCCTACAGATAGTTGCCTTGGTGATATTATTTTGTGTCAATTGAAGTAGTCATTGTATCACCACCCTGTTCATTGTTTTATTGAATTGCTATGAGGCAGAATTCCTATGTTGCTCATGTTCATCTCCTGCCCCTCCCTGCTAGACACTTGTTGCTGTTGAGGAGGAACAATTAACACACAGGTCCCACGTACCAAACACAGTGCGTTTCCTGGAAAGCGTTTGTTAGAAATGCATTCACATAACAAGCCAATGATTTCCATTGATTCCTATGGATAAATTTCTAATGCGTTCCCAGCCACAGAATGTTGACCCCCAAAAGCCAAAAAACCCAGGAAAAGTGTTCTCTGATTTGTCTGATCTCCCCCCCCTCCCTTCCTACATTCCTCGGCCAACCAGTAAAAGGATGAACAAGAAAGCAAAAATGCTCTCCGTTTGGATATCTGAATCTGTGGTGTGCATAGCGAGGTTTGGGTACTAATTCCTCATGTTTACATAAGTGAATTTTCACATAGCCAACATTCATAAAGCAAGAGCTGCATGTAGATAGAAAGAATATAAGGTGTATGAAACCACAGAGAAATGTCTTGATAGTTTTCATGAGCCCCGGAGGGGTGGAAGGGTCTTGAAGAGGTGGAGGCAGAGATCAGGGAACTGGATCCCAGGGGGAGGGCCTAAGTGGGATGAGGGAGATGGCATCAGTGCTTCAAGAAGAGTCAGAGCTGGTGGAGGGGCCTAGTTCTCAGAAGAGCCAGGAGCTGGGTCCTGGGGAAGGTTCCAGACAGTTGCCAGACTCCACCCCCGTGTTATCAGATGCCTCCTGTCAAGCTCAGAGATGCCTGTGTCAAGCTCAGAGAGCCAGTGTGGTGTAGTAGTTAAGAGCGGTAGACTTGTAATCTGGTGAACCGGGTTTGCTTCCCCGCTCCTCCACATGCAGCTGCTGGGTGACCTTGGGCTAGTCACACTTCTCTGAAGTCTCTCAGCCTCACTCGCCTCACAGAGTATTTGTTGTAGGGGAGGAAGGGAAAGGAGATTGTGAGCCGCTTTGAGACTCCTTCGGGTAGTGATAAAGCAGGATATCAAATCCAAACTCTTCTTTTTCTTCTCTTCATGTACAAACCTCACAGGCTCCACCCACTCTCATGCCTGTTGTTGGCCATGTTAGGACTTGTGACCTTCCCCACTCTTCAAATGGAAGAGGCAGGGAGGTGTGTAGCTTAGCCATACGATTCGCCATCACTGCCTTTAAATCTTGCCTTGCCTACATATCACTCAGATTTATGCGTTGGAGAGTTTGGCAGAAAGCAAAACCTGAGTTTGAGTCCTTCATCCAGGAGTGAGGAGCCAGGACAATGATGGCTATAGCTAGGCTAGATAGAATCTGTAGACCTATAGAGGGATGCAGTTCTGTGGTCTGTGGCTCCATTGAGAACTGCAGTTTTCCAGAATCAGATGGGAGCACATGTAAGACAGAGAATAGTAAATTTTCTGGGATTTGTATAGGGTCCTTGATCATTTGCCCGTTTAAGGGCATCACCTAAACCAGTGATGGCCAAACTTGGCCCTCCAGCTGTTTTGGGACTACAGCTCCCATCATCCCTGACCACTGGTACTGTTAGCTAGGGATGATGGGAGTTGTAGTCCCAAAACAGCTGGAGGGCCAAGTTTGGCCATCACTGACCTAAACCCTTGACAAATGCCTAAATCAGACAGGAGAGGAAGGTGTCTTCCCACCTCCTTTTTTTTCATCTTCCACTGCAGCCTTCCTCCTTTGCTTGTATAAAAAGAAGAAAGCAATAGGATGAAGCATACATTATTGATTCTGAGCCAAGTTCTTACTGCCTTAATCTTGTTCTTATGGTTACGGGAGCACTGTGCTCATTTATATATATGTTTTCTATTTATGACAAAGGAAACTGTTTCTTTCTTACTAGGTTCAATCCCCTCTGTCCCTAGGATATAGATGTACAAATAGGTAGTGAGCGTCTTTTGTTTGTGTGTGTGTGTGTGTGTGTGGCAACATTTTCCAAGTGCCTGAACAATATTGTCATAGCTGCGCCAGGTGACTAATGAAAACACCACGTCAGGCTTCCCGTTAAATGGGCCTTTATCCTTCCTGCCCTCCAATGGCAGCCTGAAGAATGCAAAACAGTTTTCCAGTACACAATGAATCACCCTATAAGTGTCCATTGATGCTCACAGGACATTCACTGCAGATATTGCAGCAGTTGGAGGAAGCCACTTATCTAACAAGGACAGATTGTGGCCATCTTGGCTGAGCAATGACCTTTCCATTTGTCAGGCCTTAGAGAAAATATTTGTAGTGACTTCCCTATAGAAACAGAGCTGCTCTGGTGGCTGTTTCTTAAGACAATCGTAGTGGCAAAGCTGTAACTCTGCAAAGAGAACATAGCTGGGTTTCGCTGCTGTCAGGAAAAGCTTGTCACCCACTGTTACTAGTCTATATTACCAACACCAGCTGCATCCATGGAGGCCAGCTAAGGCATGTAAGCTCTCATGGAAACCTTCTCAGTGTAAACTAGCTATTCTTAGTCTGAACGCCAAAGACCTTCAATATTGGTGACTGATAAAGACTTGTGTCAAAATGGGTTCCACTCTGCCCTTTTCCAGGGGCTTGAATACCAGTTTACACCAGACAGCTTCCTCTGTCTGTTGCTCCTGACTTTAGAAATTAAAGTAGTAGTTTAATTAACCCAGGTGATCTGTAGAGAGGTAACTCTTTGTAATTGGCTTGTAATGGACATTTCTTCTCTGAGAACAGTGATGTCAGCAGTTTCAGAGTTTCAGGTTGACTTTGGGGGTTTTTTAAGGCAAGGGCAAAAAATGGGTGAGATCAGACTGGTTTGTTCCTCCTCCTACTTCAGTAGTACATGCAGATATGAGCATGGCTTCCAAGAAGGGAAGAATAAGCCCAGAACAAAAGAAGGGGGATGGTCCCAGGGTGGATTTTACAAATGGGATCCTCTTTAAGGAGGATCCTGGTTGCGCACGGGCCCCTGAGACACCCCTTCCAACAGGTTGGAGTTGCAGGCAGCGGCGTAGCATGGGTTGTCAGCACCCGGGGCAAGGCAAGTAATTTGCGTCCCCTAACCCCTAACCTGCCGCCGCTGCCAGCTTCTTCTTGCTGCTGCCTGGTCTTGTCTGGTGTGGTTCTCTCAGCGCTGCGCTGGGCGGCCGCTGCACTGTCCCTCCCCCAGATAGTCCCTCGCCCTCTCTCCGCACCGCACGCCTGGCACCCGCCCCCTCCACAGTGGGCGGTGACCCAGCGGCTCGGATCGGATTCGCACAGCCAGCACTGCAGTGAGAGAGAGTGAGTGAGCCAGGTAGGGGCAGAGAGCTGCGAGTGCGAGCGCGCCCCCCCCAGATGTTGCGCCCGGTGCGGCCGGCCCCCCCTGCACCCCCCACGCTACGCCACTGGTTGCAGGGTGTGTTCCAACTCTTGTCCATTCGCCCCACGATCATGCCAGGCCTTTTGAGCCAATTGGTGTGAGTGGCGTGATTGTTGGGGGCTATAAAAGCGGCCGTGTGACATACTTGAACAACTATGCTGTGTATTAAGGAGCTTATTTTCTAACCAAAGTAGATTTGATAAATGTGTAAATACAGGGCAAGGGGAATGGATGAATTGAGATTAAGTACTCAGGTAATCTAGCCCATTGAAGATCTCACTTTCCCCTGATGTTGGAGATTGTCTGAATTTATTTTGATAGTGGAATCTCTGTGCACATAAACTCCCCATATGACTGAGAACCTCAACTGTGTATGCCTCTAAATACCAGCTTCTGGAAATAAAAAATGGGCAGAGTGATGCCCTAATTTTGGGTTTCTGATAGGGATCTGATTGATCACTGTGAGAACAGGATGCTGGCCTAGATAGGCCTTTGGCTGGGTATCACATATTCAAATATTGCCACAAGCCAAAAATCCCCGTGATAGAAAGCTAGCACATCAGGGAGAAGTGCCTTAATTTACCTTCTCTGTGATATGCTATCTTAGAATGTGCAGAGAGTTTGGGATCCCCTCACGGGCAGTCCAGGAAGGACTGTACAGTTGAATGTCTTGGAGCAGATGGACAGATAGCAGGCAGAATTTAGTTGTCTGCAGAATCCTTACAGGGCAATTCTGACACCATGTCACATCTAGATGAGTCCTTAGTTCAGCTCTTAAATCAGCCAAGTATGCAAGCATTTTTGCTGCGTATGTGAGATTTTTAGCAAAGAATCTCTTCATCTTTTTTCCTCCTTGTAAATATTATTAGATAATATCATAATACTGGGCACAATGTAACAGCTGGATTTGGAAGAATCTTAATTTTTATCTGGGTACTTATCTACCACTCCAAATAATGTGTTGCTTTAATAATCGGTTTCCTCATATGTATTCTGCTGGTCACACTTGGCTGTTCGTTCATATGTATCCTTGCTTCAATACTTTTCCTTCATTTGAACATCTTCCTGCTAAGTGACAATGTTGTCATAATAATTATATATATCTAAATGTGTGTGGAAATTAGGACAAGATGTACAGCCATTTAGACTATTTCCCTGATGAGACCTCCCTCTCTTAAGTACCGAACTTTTTTTTTTTTTTTTTTAGTAATAAAAGAAGGTTAACACAAAATAGATGTGTGGCCAATTTTGTCAGGGGTAAAGGACATAATAAATGCCAGAAGCATATGATTATGGCTTACTTCTCTGTTAATTAGATATGATCAGCTTCTTGTTAATTAAATTCTGCTGTGGGTACAAAGAATCATAGATTTGTAGAGTTGGATGGGAACCTGTGGGTCATCTAGTTGAAATTCCTGCAGTGCAGGAGTCTCGGCTAAAGCATTCATGACAGATGGCCATCCAAACTCTGCTTAGAAGCTTCAAAGGAAGGAGAGTCCACCACTTTCCAAGTGAGACCGTTCCATTGTTGAACAGCTCTTACTGTCAGAAAGTTCTTCCCGATGTTCAGTTGGAATCTCCTTTCTTACAACTTGAAGCCATTGGTTCGGTACCTACCCTCCAGAACAGGAGGGAACAAGCTCCCTCCATCTTCCCTGTGACAGATATTTGAAGATGAGTATCATATCTCCTCTCAGTCTCCTCTTATCCTGGCTATACATACCCAGCTACTTCAACTGTTCCTCATTAGGCTGGGTTTGCTTGATCATATTCAGGCATCCCCAAACTCGGCCCTCCAGATGTTTTGGGACTACAATTCCCATCATCCCTGACCACTGGTTCTGTTAGCTAGGGATGATGGGAGTTGTAATCCCCAAACATCTGGAGGGCCGAGTTTGGGGGTGCCTGATAATATTGGTTGCCCTCTGCACACGTCAATATCCTTGTTTGGATTTGATATCCCGCTTTATCACTACCCAAAGGAGTCTCAAAGCAGCTAACCTTCTCCTTTCCCTTCCTCCTCTATAACAAACACTCTGTGAGGTGAGTGGGGCTGAGAGACTTCAAAGAAGTGTGACTAGCCCAAGGTCACCCAGCAGCTGCATGTGGAGGAGCGGAGACGCGAACCCGGTTCACCAGATTACGAGTCTACTGCTCTTAACCACTACACCACACTAGAGCAGTACTATAACTTCCCTTGTTTGTTAATGCAGCCTAGAATAGCATTAGCTTTTTTTGCTGCAGTATCACTCTGTTGACTCACGTTAAGCTTGTGGTCTACTAAAACTTCTAGATCTTTTTCACATATAATGCTGGCAAGGCAGGTATCCCCCATCTTATAATGAAGCTGTTCTTCTTGCCTACAACAGCTGGAAGGCCACAAGTTCCCCTACCCTGGTTTAAACAGTAGCTGGTAAGGTTTTAGGGGCAGAAACCCCCAAACCTTAGGCATGCCTTTTATGCTTTCTTTCTATGGAGGTGAATTGGGTCAGTGCTCTAGATTTGCTATCCATTGCTCAGAGAAGTCGCCATCTAAAACAGCCTGATTTATTAATACGTAATTGGATGCAGTATGCAAAATACCACAGATCTCTTTGATCTGCAAAATTATAGGTTCTTTCTTTCTTATCCCATGTTGCCAGGCTGCAGCGTGAAATGGAAGCAGGTAGAAATTACAGGGTTCTCTTTTCAAGGAAAGGATTTTGGGAGAGGAATTGGAAGTTGGAACTTCCTCACATTTGGAGGTGCATTAAGCTGCGGACTGGGAATGGAGCCAAATCATAGCGTCATAGAATTGTAGAGGTGGGAGTGACCCTGCAGATCATCTAGTTCAATCCAGGAGTATGCAGCTGGATCGAACCTGCAACCTTGGCCTTATCAGCACCGCACGCTAACCAACTGAGCTATCCACGCTGAAGCCCAACAATGAGCCAAGCCACTTTCCCCCATTCTGGTGCCCTTCAGGGTTTTTTTGTAGCACCACTCCCATCAGCTCTGACCATTGGCCATGCTGGCTGAGGCTGATGTGAACTGTAGTCCAAAGCTTATTGAGGGCGCCATGTCAGGGAAGGGTACCCTAGACAAACAACAATCCCATCCTCTTGGAAACATGAGAATTGCTAGAGCACCCCAGTAGGATGACCTGCTTCTGAAATAAAATCTCTTCTACCCAAACAGATCTTTGCTGTGCAACCCTATGCATAAACTGGGGAGAAGAGCCCAGAAATCTGTTAGCAGAGACAGGGGACTAGCCTTTTTCTTTGGTTGAAAAGAGGTGCTCTATCACTCCTCCTGTCACCTGTCAGTTTGCATTTCTTAGTGCAGAAAGTATTGATCTGATGTGCGGAGATCTTTCCTGTTCTGATTCATTCAAGAGGATTCTAGAAGTTACTGGAAGTTTCTCTGTATGAGAAAAGCAAGCAGAAGCTTTCTGATTGTTTGGGTTATACCTTCTGGGAAGCTGATTTGAACTGGTTCTCTTATCTCTTCCAGTTAAGGTTATGCTGACTATAAATACAGGCCAGAAGGAGCCTGAGTTTTACTTTCTCTATCTTCCTTCCTTCTGGTGTGGTGTTCTGTACATAGTATGCTTAGTGCTAAGATTCAGTCTTATTATGAGTGAAGTTTGTAAGTTTTATTGTAAGTGCTGCAACTGGATTTCTTATGGACTGTGCCAATCCTGAATGTACTGGATTTGTGACCATTATGCTCATTTGCCTTCAGTAGCGAGTAAAAGCTCTGCTGGATGAAGTACAATTACCTCTGGTCTATTTTTGGAAACTCTGCGACGTGTTTTAAATTTTTCCTCCACACGTATGACATCATCCCTGATAATATATTAAAATAACCAATGAAAAATGATGCCAGGGTGTCATTGAGCTCTAGATTTTCCCAACCCTGATCTACCTGATTGACATGTGGGGAGTGGAGAATATGGACTTAATGTCCAGCATTTTGTTTTCCTAGGCATTGCCAAGGCTGAAAGGAAGAGGAGGCACATGACTCCTGCTTTGATGGCAGGCATGCAGCTCCAGGAATGATTGGTGCTTCCCTAAATTGCCTAAAATGGATGTCTAAAGGGAGTTTCACAAATCCTTATTACTTGGCTGCTTTGTTAAGGTACAGTAGATACAGTGAGTAGACTCAGCCAGAGATGAGGAACCTGTGACCCTAACTCAGTGACAGAGCACCTGGTCCCAGGTTTAGTCCCTGGCATCTCCAGGTATGGCTGGGAATGTCTCTTGTTTGAAGCCCTGGAGAGGAGATAGAACAATATTGATCTCCTAGATTAGGCATCCCAAAACTCAGCCCTCCAGCTGTCTTGGGACTACAACTCCCATCATCCCTAGCTAACAGGACCAATGGTCAGGGATGATGGGAATTGTAGTCCCAAAACAGCTGGAGGGCCTAGTTTGGGGATGCCTGTCACAGGTGATCAAATGGGGCAATTTCCATGTTAGTAGGGACTGTTGGGAGCTGGAGTCTAATAATAACAGCGAGGTTCCCAATAATAATAATAATAATAATAATAATAATAATAATAATAATAATAATAATTTATTATTTATACCCCACCCATCTGGCTGAGTTTCCCCAGCCACTCTGGGCGACTTCCAATCAAGTGTTAAAAACAATACAGCATTAAATATTAAAAACTTCCCTTAAAAGGGCTGCCTTCAGATGTCTTTTAAAGAGAAGATAGCTGCTTATTTCCTTCACATCTGAAGGGCGGGCACCACTATCGAGAAGGCCCTCTGTCTGGTTCCCTGTAACCTCACTTCTCGCAATGAGTGAACCGCCAGAAGGCCCTCGGCGCTGGATCTCAGTGTCCGGGCTAAACAATGGGGGTGGAGACGCTCCTTCAGGTATACAGGACTGAGGCCTTTTAGGGCTTTAAAGGTCAGCACCAACACTTTGAATTGTGCTTGGAAACGTACTGGGAGCCAATGCAGATCTCTCAGGACCGGTGTTATGTGGTCCCGGTGGCCGCTCCCAGTCACCAGTCTAGCTGCCGCATTCTGGATTAATTGCAGTTTCCGGGTCACCTTCAAAGGTACCCCCACATAGAGCGCGTTGCAGTAGTCCAAGCGGGAGATAACTAGAGCATGCACCACTCTGGCGAGACAGTCCGCAGGCAGGTAGGGTCTCAGCCTGCATACCAGATGGAGCTGGGTTAAGGCATGACCTGAATAAAAACCATAGGGTTTAACTAAAGAGGGGTGCTAGTGGGAGCTAGGTAGGCTTCCCCCTCTCTTCCCCCTGTCTCCCTCCCACCCCCACATTGCAACTGGCTTTGGGGGCTCAGGTGAATCTCAAAAATAGCATGTGGGAGGAAAATTGGGAAGATAATTTCACCTGGCAAGCAGAAATACTTGTGCTTACGGGATGATCATAATAGCGCAACACTGAATTCCTCCCACAAATCTTAGAACACCTTTATTTTTCCCAAAATATGCCCATAAATAAATGGGAATTTTCCAAGATTAATCCAGATTGTTTTACTTTGAAGGTTTTAGTCATTGATGATTAATTGTATTGCATTCAAACAATTAATTGACTAATAAATCAATTATGCAGAGTATGGCAGAATGTAAATACAGTTCTATACAACATAATTCATTGGTATTTTTACTCTTCAGTTAATATATTATTTTAAAGCATTAATTGATGAATAGGACCAATTAAGATGAATGGCTCCAGCCCAATATTAGGCAGTACAAAATAATATTCATACGGAAAGAGACAGAGATGAATTAAGAGCATAGCTTATGCTTCATTTCATAATTTCATTTAATTGTATTGAAAATTCTGGGCTATAAAATTCCAGTAACTGAATCTAGCTGGGTGATAAATTTAAAATGGGCTACAATATTTCCTCCCTTGCAGATCTGTTAACTGTTTTCAATTTGAAGAGTTTAAATAAAATTGGAAGCTGGTCAAATGAGCCTCTGGTTTGCAGTTTCCCTAAAAATGTCAACATTGTCATGGCTGGAGATGAAAGATGCATCATATATGAACAATATGCCATACAATAGCCTACATGGTTTCATAAAACTCAGGGAAAGTAGGCTATTCCTTATCTAAAAATGTCAACTTTGATCAACATCGTTACATTATTTCATTATTATGAATTTTCCTGTGCCTGAACTTTCTGGTTTAGATGTAAATGACTTATTTTCATGTTATGAGGACTGGCCCCCGCCCCCTCCTTCTCCCTTATGAGGAGAGCTTGTAATACTAATCTCTTTTGATCTCTGGCATTTTCACAAAGAATATTAGTTTCTGTCCTAAAAATAGCAAGATGAACCTCCCAGGGAGATGGACAGAGCAGCTCCAGACATTAGAGTAATGGCATCTTTGTGCAAACATTATGGCTAAATTCTGCCTTGACATGCATTCTGTATAGACATTGATATAAGAGTATATGTATATTTGATGAGCAAGTCCCCAAACCAGGACTTATATGGACACGCCTAGGGACATCTAAGAAAAGTGCAGTATCTTTGAAGTGGAAATAATGCATTTCTGAGTTGGCCTCCAGGCACATCACAGTGCCTACATTACGGGTGAATTTTGAACTTTGAACACATCAGGATTTACCCAAACAAATGCAGAAATGATTCTGGATTAGAGGAAATGCAGGCAAGACTCTGGTTGTTGTGGCCAGAAATACCTGTAGTGACTCTGACTTCGAATTTCAGGAGGTTGTGCTTTCTCGCTCCCCGTTGCATATTTCTAGGCAGTGTTAAATTTGCATTGTGCCTTTCTTACAAATCAGTATACACATGATATCACCCTGCTTTTATCCTCAAATCAGTTAGGTGAGGTTAAGAAAGTGCATTTGCTTGCTGTTAGCTGCACTGAGCACTATACAGTGGTACCTCTTTAGTACAAATGGCCATCTGCAGTAAACCTGAATTGTGTTCGGATTCAGCATTTTTCTGGAGAGAGTGACAGAGCAAAAAGGGGGGAAGCACCCAGATATGGAGCTTTAAAGCAAGCTTCCTCAACCTCAGCCCTCCAGATGTTTTGAGACTACAATCCCCATCATCCCTGGCCACTGGTCCTGCTAGCTAAGGATAATGGGAGTTGTAGGCCAAAAACATCTGGAGGGCCGAGGTTGAGGAAGGCTGTTTTAAAGCATGAACCTGTGCCTAGATAGCACAGAGTAGAAGGTTAGTGTGGATGAGCCCTAATTCTAAGGGTCATTTGTACAAAGATAGTTCTTGCAGGCCTGGAATCTGACCTCCTTTCCCAGTGAGCACCATTGGGAAAACACCCATTTTGGCCAGACCAGAGCCACTTGCCCTAGACTTGGCCAGGAGTGGGTGTGAAGATAGGAATCCAGGAATCCACTGGCCAGATCCAGATCCAGATCACCACCCCATGGATGTAGAAGTGTAGCCTGCAACAGGCTTTCTGCATTTCTTTGAATTTCAATGTGGGTTTCTTAATATATTGAAGTGCCAAATGATTTAGCAAATCCTTTTGCTGCCTTGTCATAAATGCCATATCCAAGTACTGGAGAGGAAAATGAGTAGCTGCTGGAGTGTTTTTGTGTTTAAAGGTGTCACCATAGGTGGCTGCCTGCTGCTTTTTAGCTCGTGGCATATAGGAGAGATGTTCATCATTATGGTTGATATTTAAAATGTCAGAGGACCTTAGCACAAAGAAAAAGGTTTCAAGGAAAACTCCTGCTATAGCAGGCTTGCTAATAAGCAGGCAGGTGAATTAAGCTCACCTTGGTTTTTAATGCAGCGGAATTATATGTCACTTCAAACAGCATGACAACAAAAGGCAATGAGGAGAGGTAACTGAGCACCAAGTATCACTGACTGCGCCACCATGCTGACTTCCCAGGTTCCCAGGATCTAGCACGATGTTTGTGCAAACTAAAAATTGGGTGGAGTGTGTCTGCTCCACCAGACCTCACAAAGTTGTTGTCTTATTGACTCCAACTTACACTCCAAGTTGTAAAAAATGAGCAGTCCATGGGGTCCCCTCTAGATGCTGTTAGGCTCCCCAACTTCCATTGCCCCTGACGTTTAACCATGCTTCTTGGGTCTGATGGGAGTTGGGGAGTCCAACAAGCTCTGGATGGAAACATGTTGGTAACCCCCGATTGTCATCTTATCTGGCTGCATGGAAAGGGAGGGGAATCCTATAAGCCGCCCAGAGTGGCTGGGGAAACCCAGCCAGATGGGTGGGTGTAAATAATAAAATGATGATGATGATGATGATGATGATGATCAAAGCCCTCCTTAAATGCCGTAGAAGAAATGTTAAGCTTGGATTGGCCATCAAATGGGCAATGACAACAAGGTTCCCTTTGTCCTTTCCTACAGCAACACAAAGGAGCAATGTAAGAATTCACCTGCCTGTAGGGTTGGCCTATGGGGTATTCTTTTGCCCATATGCTTGGTGAGGAAATTAAATTGCACTGGTATATGCTGGTTATTCTATGGTAAGGGTATGGCATGGAGATCTGGTCCAGTTTCTTGTCTTTGGCAGGATGACTGGTCTCAGTGTGTACAGAGCACACCATTTTCTACAGCAGATGGCTTTCCAGAATTGACAGGAATTTTGATAGCTAAACAACTTTAGTTGTTCTGTCAAATGGTTTTGTGGGATTTGGATTGGGAAGTACAGAGAGTGAGCAAGCCAAGTAAAGAAGAACTATTCTATTCAATGTGAATGGCAAGTTTCCGAATGCAATTTACTAGCAAGAGCATGAAGTGCTAAGAAAGGATTTCAGCCCAGCTTAAACCGCGTCTGCAGGGGGTTACTTTTAACAGTCTGGGTGATAAAATTTTATGGGGGCAGTGGAGTTGCGAGCTGTCAAGAGTACACTTTAGCAAAACAGCTGATGGGTCTAGTGTTTGCCCATGCAGAACTGAAGCCCTCCGGGGTCAATCTGGATTCCTCCTTGAAAAGTAGGCATAGCTTTTGGCCCCAACTCCAATTGGTGGAGGATGGATTTAGAAGACTTCCCTTCTTCCAATAGAAGGAAACATCATGCTTTGCCAGCCTGCTGCACTCTGGCCATTTTGGGCTACTCTCCACGATGAACCTGTTTAGACAAGCATTCCCTGATCTCTTGGCTTGAACCGCCCTGCTTTCAATGTGTTGGTAATGTTAATGACGATGATTTTAGAAATGTCTATACAATAATGGTCACAGGGTGATTTACCACACACACACACGTTAATATAAAGCATAATAAATAACAAAGACATTACAATGGTTCTAATAAATTACATAAATAGCTAAAAACGACTTAACCCATCAGCCTCTAAAAGCCTGTCAAAAACTGGGGGTTTTATTGTTTCCAAAACAGTTATTAACTGTTTTAATTGTTACTTTGTTTTAATGGACTTGTTTGTTGTACATTTTAATGGTGGGTGTATATTTTAGTGCATCGGTGTTTTTTTAGAATCGGGTTTTATACTTGTAAACCGCATAGAAGCTATTTTGGCAAATATGCAGTATATAAATCAACAGTAACAGAGATACAACTCCCACCAGGACAACCCACAAGATCTGGAGGGTGTCAGGATGAGAAAGGTTGTAATAGACAACCTTCTTCTTCTCATTCTTAACTTTCCATTTAGTAGCCATGGTTTAGGCTCACAGAGCATCTTCTAACAATCATCACAATTAAAGTACTCCTATAAATACTGGAGGATGTGACTCATAATATTTATCTGGATTATTTACTAGTTTCATATTTAACAAAATGCCATGGCTGAATGCCAGAAGAGTGACTTAGTATTTTAATCGATTGCATCCTTTCAACAGGGATTTGTTGTTGTTTCTTTCTTTGGAAATGTTTTCATGAAGGTATTGGTATCGTGCGCACAAATTTTGATAGTGATCAGCTTAGTTAGTTATTTGTGCCTTTTGTAGAGGGGCACCTATGTTAGTCTGTTACACACATACACAGAGAGAGAGAGAGAGAGAGAGATGTCTTCTTAAAGCAGGAATTTGGGGCCGGTTGGTTTAATCCCCTGTGGCAGTTTATTTCCTGAGGTAAGATCCCAAAAAAAGCTCAACAACTTTGGCCAGCCCTCATGTTTGGGCACCCCTGCCTTAAAGACTAACAAATTTGTCACAGCATAAAGTTTCTGTGGATTAGAGTCAACTTCATCAGGTGCATGGCATTTGAGTTGGGAGGTGTGTCATACCCTCCAACATTTCTCCAATGAAAATAGGGATGTCCTGTTCCATGATAATAATGTTATTATTTATACTCCACCCATCTGACTAGGTTGCCACAGCCACTCTAGACAGCTTCCAACATATAAGAACATAAGTAAACATTAAGAAACTTCCCTATACAGTGGTGCCTCGCAAGACGAAATTAATCCGTTCCGCGAGTCTCTTCATCTAGCGGTTTTTTCGTCTTGCGAAGCAACCCTATTAGCGGCTTAGCGGATTAGCGCTATTAGCGGTTTAGCGGCTATTAAAGGCTTAGCAGCTTAGCGGCTAAAAGGCTATTAGCGGCTTAGCGGCTTAGAAAAAGGGGGGGAAGCGAAAAAAATCGCAAGACTCGCAAGACTTTTTCGTTTTGCGAAGCAAGCCCATAGGGAAATTCGTCTTGCGAAGTGCATCGAAAAACGGAAAACCCTTCCGTCTAGCGGGTTTTTCGTCTTGCGAGGCATTCGTCTTGCGGGGCACCACTGTACAGTACAGCGTTGCCTTCAGAGCTGGATCCAGCAGCAACCCCAAACTGCAGACTTGCTCTTTCAGGGGGAGTGCAACCTCATCTGAGGTAGGCAACTGACCAATTTCTCAGACACAGGAGTGGCTCACCTCTGTTATGCTAGGATTCAGGTTTTGTATAAAAGCTTATAATGTAACTCGCTGTAGAATCTTCAGCTCTCCCTTCATCACAGACCCACCAAGTGTCCCTGTTTTCCAGAGACAGTCCCAGATTTATAGAAGCTGCCCCGGTTCGTGATTTGATGGTAGGATGTCATACTTTTCTTTAGGATGTCCCTGTTTTCATCAGAGAAATGTTGGAGGTTGACCACTGAGCCATCTGTGTAGGGAAATTTTTTAAATGTTTTATTATGTTTTCATATACAGTGGTACCTCTGGTTACGTACTTAATTCGTCTGGAGGTCTGTTCTTAACCTGAAACTGTTCTTAACCTGAAGACCACTTTAGCTAATGGGGCCTCCCGCTGCTGCCACGCGATTTCTGTTCTCATCCTGAAGCAAAGTTCTTAACCCAAGGTATTATTTCTGGGTTAGCGGAGTCTGTAACCTGAAGCGTATGTAACCTGAAGCGTATGTAACCCGAGGTACCACTGTATGTTGGAAGCTGCCCAGAGTGGCAGGGACAACACATTCAGATTGGTGGGGTAATAATAATAATAATAATAATAATAATAATAATAATAATAATAGTGGAATAAGGTAAGGGGTAACTATTAGGTCCAGTTGTGGCCGACTCTGGGGTTGCGGCGCTCATCTCGCTTTATTGGCCAAGGGAGCTGGCGTACAGCTTCTGGGTCATGTGGCCAGCATGACTAAGCTGCTTCTGGCGAACCAGAGCAGAGCACGGAAACGCCGTTACCTTCCCGCTGGAGTGGTACCTATTTATCTACTTGCACTTTGATGTGCTTTCGAACTGCTAGGTTGGCAGGAGCAGGGACCGAGCAATGGGAGCTCATCCCATCACGGGGATTCGAACCGCCGACCTTCTGATCGGCAAGTCCTAGGCTCTGTGGTTTAACCCACAGTGCCACCCGCATCCAATAGTGGAATAGGATGTACCTATTTTCATCAGAAAAATGTTGAAGGGTATGCTTCATGCTGAAGCTCAAATAAATGTGAGGTTCTAATTAAGAGGTAGGCCCAATGGAATACAGTGATACCTCGGGTCATAGACACTTCAGGTTACAGACTCTGCTAACCCAGAAACAGTACCTCAGGTGAAGAACTTTGCTTCAGGATCAGAACAGAAATTGTGCACTGGTGGCGCGGCGGCGGCGGGAGGCCCCATTAGCTAAAGTGGTGCTTCAGGTTAAGAACAGTTTCAGGTTAAGAACAGACCTCCGGAACGAATTAAGTTCTTAACCCGAGGTACCACTGTACTGGAATGTATTGCCTGACCAGTCTAATGCCTCAAGTTCTTCTGTTCTTCTGCACTCAGAGGCTTTGAGGCTCGCTTTTGCTATGTGGCAGAGAAATTGACTTTCATCAACTCTTGTGCTATTATGAAATATGACTCAGTAGCAGTGGTGCCGACGAGCGTGGCGCACAGGGGAATGCGGCTCCCAGACTTTCATCAGAGCAACAGCGTCAACGTCATGAGCTTGTGGGGGTGGGGGGAGGTGGCGTTATGCAAGGTAATGGATAGACCCTCCTTGCACTGGGAAGTGAATGAGGGTTAATGAGGCTTTCAGGTTTGTTTGTGACAGATTAGTTAATGCAGAGGAAGTCGGAGAGTGGGGAAAATAATACTGCCCCCCCCCCCGGTGTTGCAGTTTAAATGGGGCAATGCTTCTCGGCAAGATTGCTTGCATTTATAATTAAAAGCTAAAGGTTGCATTTCAGCAGGCTGTAGATTATTTTTGTTAATGTGCATTATAAATTGAAGTTATGCGGTCTGCAGTCAGCACTGCCAAGTTCAGTGGAGCATCCTCACCATGCGTAGGATTGCAGTCATGCTGATCCTAATAAATTTGGTTTTGTGCTCAGTGGTGTACGGTCAGTGGACTGGGGGACTGGGCTAGTTCCTTAAATGTTCCCGGTAAATTAAAGTATTAAAGTACGAAATCCTGACTCCTTCTTCCCAAAGCCCAGGAAGCTTCTGCCCAACTTAGGGAGGAAGGCATGATGCTTAGGCATGTGATATAAGGACATCGCAACATCCATCCATCCCCCCATTGGCCTTGCAAGCTGACGCCTTTGACTCTGTTTCCCTACAGAAAATTTCACCACATGTCACTGATTATGATGCACTCCTGATGATGCTCTGTGCTTCCGATCAATACGGATGCCTGTATGTCTGGACCATAGCTGTCAATGTTTCCCCTTTTTAAAGGGAAAATCCCTTATTTCGAATAGGATTCCTCACAAGAAAAGGGAAAAGTTGACAGCTATGGTCTGGACTATCCTTGGGGGTGTGGCTGTGGGGCTGTTATGATCAGCTCCTGCAGTTCAAACACACACACACACACACACACACACAAAACCAAAAAAAAAAAAACCCCAGTTCTCAATAATAGGACATTCCAGGTTCGGTTAAATAGATTTCAGGAGGGCTCAAAATGCCTCTGTTTGAAAGCTGTTGCTAGTCAGAGTAGATGGCCGAAGGATGACTCCATGGATCTTCTGCACCTTTAAAAAAGGAGTCGTCAAGCACTCTGTAACTCTTAGATGCCGGGATCACTTAATGCGAGTTAAGTAGTTTGAAAATGCTTCCACTTTAGGACACTTATCCATCCTGATGAGTTCTTTTGTAGTAGTAAACATCTGCAGCAATTGTTGCTCCCATCTAAGAAAATTCCACCCGTTAAAAGTTCTTGCAATGCCACTCTTCACTATTTCTTTTATTATTATCGTTAACTAAAATAAGGATAATAGGTTGTTGAGCACAAGCCCTTTCAGTTCGCTTTGTTGGGAAGGCAAAAGGTGAGTGTATCTTTTCCTCCCAATCTAACATAGGTCTGAAATTGCTCTTTGATATGCCAAATAATGATTTCTGAATAAGAAAATAAAACACCAGACTTTAGCTCAAGGCAAGGTGACATAAAATGTCTTTATGGTTTGTCTTCAAAACTCTAAAAAAAGAGAATGGAAAGAGATTGATGTCTTGATGGATAATAATTGACACTTAGTTTTTCTCCACTTCCCAGTGCAACAAACTCTTTTCCCAAAAGCAGAAATGAATTTGCAGTGCTGTTACCATGAGTATCTTTATAAATTACACACACACACACACACGAGATGCAAGTTCTTCTCTATACCACATTTTTTGGCCCATGAAGGGGAAGTCTGGGTGCGTCCTATGGGGTGAATGCAGGCTTTCGCTGAAGCTTGGAGAGCGAGAGGGGTCGGTCCACAAACAAAAACATCTTGAAGGTCCCAGGCCTCAGGGAGGTTAGACTGGCCTCGACCAGAGCCAGGTCCTTTTCGGCCCTGGCCCCAGTCTGGTGGAATGCTCTGTCCCAAGAGACCAGGGCCCTGCAGGATTTGACATCTTTCCGCAGGGCCTGCAAGATGGAGCTGTTCTGCCAGGCCTTCAGTCGTGGCTCAGTCTGACCCCTCTCCTCTTACAAGACCCTTCATATAAGTGGCCTCTCTAGCTCCTCTCACCGGCTCACACAAATAGCTGAGCCTGGCTAGTAATTAAGGTTCCCAACCCCTACAGTTATAATTTCCGGATAGCCATCTGATCTTATTTTGATTTTAATCCAATTTTAAGCTGTATTTCAGTCGATTGTTGAATTTTATGTCTTAATGTATTTTGTATTTTGATGTAAGCCACCCTGAGATATAATAAATTTATTATTATTATTATTAGTAGTAGTAGTATTAACAACTTGGATTAAGAACGCTGCAAACCCGGAAGTAGGTGTTTTGGTATGTGAACTTTGCCTTGGAATAAGAACATGTTTCACTTCCTGTTGAGTGTGTTCCATTTATAAACTGAGTTCCCCACTGCTGTGAGAAAGCACGCCTTGGTTTAAGAATGCTTTGGTTTAAGAACGGACTTTCGGAACAGATTAAGTTCGTAAACCAAGGTACCTCTGTACTGAGATGATGTGGATCAATCAAGATTCTTTGTCTTCTCTCTGTGTATGTGTGTGTGCTGTTTATAGATACACATTGGTGGTAAAGATGCAAATCAACCATGCATATTTCAAAAAGTAAAAACCAGGATACCCCCCAAGTTATTAAGCTTCCTTTAGAAACCCCACAAAATTGTTGAGCTTTTTTAAAAAAGGAAAACCTGAAAGTTGAGCTTTTTTCTTTTTACAAAAATGCAAAAAAGGGGGGAAAGCACCCACAATTTTTGATTGACTTGCCTAAGATCCAGGACAAAGCACTGCCTTTTGGAAATCCCCCCCGCGTGGACGTCAATTCCTCCTTTGGAATCCTGGTAATGTCCGGGGAAATCGTACGTCTGCGTATGGCAGCCCTCTGAAGACTGCTGTAAAATGTGCATGCTCCAGTCCTAGAGTCAAATTTAAGCTGGGGGGACCTGCAACCAAAATATTGCAGCATATTCTCCCTCCTAAAATGAGTGCTCCTTTTCAGGGGCCCACCCAAACATTTCTGCTCTCACCCCCCCCCCATTCCATCCCTCTACATTTCATTCCTACTGAGTATATTCTCTCCTCATTGGCCTGGTTCTTGTTGTTATTTTTTTGCAGGAGGTTGCCACACTGGCCAACAAAAGAGGTGAGTGCTTTTCACGTCTGCAAATCTCAACATGTCCCCAAACATACAGATACTTTTCCTTTGTTTCTTAGTGGCTCCCTTTGCCTTACAATCCTTGCAACACTCGCTGCTTGAGTTCGTTATTAGAAGGAGCGATTCTCCTAGTTAAAAGTGGAATGCAGGACAAAATGAATTTCTGTAATGCTATTGTCATGGACCTGGGGAGATGCAGTATCTGTGGTTGCCAAGTGACTGGATAACTAGCCTGGCCTGCATTTTGCCTTTAACAGCAATTTATATGCAGAAATCAGCAGGGAGCTCTTTTCTTGATCTTTACCACCTGCTAATGACTGCAGAGCAACCAACTTTAAAGTCACAGCTGCAGAGATTGGTTAGAAAGCTGGCAACCCTAAGCTGTGCAACCCAGTTTGCAGAAGCTGGCATCCTAGCAGCATGTTAATTTACTTAATGGTCTCGGGAGATTGTCCAAGCGGTGGTCAAATGTGGTCAAATCATGCGATCCTATCCTCACTTACCTTGGAATACGCCCCGCTGAATTTAATAGGACATACCTATAAGAAGACATGGTTAAGATTCCACTGTAATTCTGATCTCCACATTAGTCTGGGAGGTGTGGGTCAGGTCAGCTCCTGCTGGAATTTGCAAAGACAGGACTTCCTCCAGCATCCCTGCATTCTTCCCCCAATCAAATTGCAAATTTCCTCCTCCTAATTCCCTCCTCTGCTATTGTTACACGACCCTTTACACAATGTTGCGGAAGGAAGACATAACAGCTAAGCACCAGAGGGCTGTGTGTAAGTGATGCACCGCATTACATGTCTCTCTTCCCACCCCACATCACCCAAAGGCTTGGAACACCAGCATTATGATCTTCCTAGCTCTGACATACCAGTGTGAAGCTGAAAAACCCGAGGTTACATTCAAATCTCACTCAGCTGGGCAGTGCGCTAAGCTCCAAGCTATTGTGCCTACCTGATTTTGAAGGGAAAGGTTATAGCATGCAAACTGCCAAATGCAAGGGAAACTTGCTACCTTCTTTGTTGATTTTTCTCTCTGTGCGCTTGTGATGTACCGGTATGTGCCAGCTGAAATCTTGGGCTCTTCATGACCATAACCCTCGCTTTAGATTCCACTGAATTCAATCAGGAGGTTTGGGTGAGACTATAGCCCTGATAATTCATTGCTGTTCAGCTTTTTGAAAATTGCTTATTTTAGTGGACGTGACCATTGCACAGTTGTGCAATTTTTTAAACATTTTTTTAAAAGGTTGTGGTGTGGGAAATAAAACAAACCGTTCTTTTAATGTTTTAACAGTTCGGTTTTCCAGGGGTGGGTGGAAAACCTGAAAATATTTCTCCAATCCAAAAGCTGAGTTCCAATCTGGGAAAATAATATAGAATGCCAGCAATGTAGAATGGCAAAACCCAGGTTGGAATGTGGTTGAGATGGGTTGCTCAAGCATCCTTGTTAAAAAGCTGGGTGTTGTCACTCAAAGCGCCGTATATATATTATTTCAGTGGGTTTTTTAAATAAAAAAAAACCAGTTCTCCTTCAGTCCACGATTCCGCAGTTGGTTACAACATAAAATGCCAGGACCACTGCAAGCAAGATGATTTGCTGAAAAGAATTCAAGCATCAGGTAGAAAATGTGCAAAGCCACAATTCAGCAGGTAGACAGTCAGGCATTTACCACTAGTCCATCGTCAGGTTAAACTCCTGACCCTCACCCCCCCCCAAAAAAAAGTTCTGGTCAAAGAGTGGTGCACTTCAGATTGGTGCCAATAACAATCATGGCACCAGTTGTAAGTTGGAAGGAAGGGAATTCTGCAATTGAGGTGCCACCGCGGAGAAGGCCCCATCCTATGGTCACTGCACAGTGGGCTTCATCCAGTGATGGGTCAATGTGAAGGACCCCTCGTGGTGTTTTATATATGGGAGCCACCGAGCCTAGGGGGAAATATATATATAGATGGTGTGGATAGGTGCATTAATAAATAAATCCTAGGTCAAACTGAGCTCTGCAGATGGAGTACCTGGTGTGTGTAGACTGCAAGAGATGAATCTATTCTGGTTGTGCATCAAACCTGAAGCAGATGGGATTATACAAATAACAATAACCCCCCTCCTCACTTGCACCAGGTGCAAAACATTTTCTACATGCAGTAAGTATCTGGGCAACTTTGAGGAGCACAACCCTGACACAAGTCTGAATGCATTCCTTACAGTTTTCTCTACCAGCGTTATAAGGTATAGTGGGTGTCCCTGGAGTGATGTGATAAAAAGATGGTTGCTTTTCCAGTTTAGTCACAGGTCATTAGGTCCCTCTGGAGATGAAGCTGTAGACTCAAGCATGTAAGCCGGTGGAAGCCAATATGTCTTTAATCTCACAATGTGTAATCATCTCTTGCTAATCACATGACTTTGCAATCGAGGGCAGATCTTACAAACCCGGAAATTTTGAATCATGTCGCTTACAGTACAATCCTATGCATGTCTACTCAAAAGTAAGCCCCCCTCAGAGTTCATTGTGATATCCTCCAGCCCAAGTGTTTTTAGGATAGATGCATTATTCTTTTGAGTTAAATGTTTACAGGGCTTTCCTGTTGACTGTCCCCCATCCCACACCATTACTTAACTAAAGTGCAGCAGTTTTAAATGTAAAGATGATTTTCTGCCCTGGTTTTTGACATGCCACATTTCCTACAGCTATATTTAAATAAAAAATTGGCAGAAGTAAACAACACCATTTGCTCTGAAGGTTTATTCCTCCCCTCCCAAAAAAATTCATTTTTTTTCCTTCTGTCTCTGTTTTCCAGTTTTAATGAGACACCTATAAAAATGAATAATGAAGTAATATATAAACACCCTTGCAAAGACAGCTTTTTCCCATTTAGGTCTAGCCGACTTACCAGAACCACAGGCAAGAGTTTATTTTATGAAGATAAGTTCCGTATTAAAAGGCAGGAAACGCTAAAATGGTACATATTCAATGGAAGCATAATGGTGCACACCAGACAGAGTTGGTGTGCTGTAAAATAATATGTAGATAAATATATTCCAGAGCTTGGGGAGTTCATTTTTAAAAGGAACTAGCTGTAGGAGCTGTTTCCTATATACGTCCATCCTTTTACAAAACTAGCTGGGTCAGTTCATAGTCCAATTCAAGTTCGTCCAAATGAAGCTTGCAAAAAATAATAATTCAGCATTCAGAATGTTACAGGCTGTTGTGCTAAAGTATTAATTACCTTGTTACTGTGTGATTCCACACCATTTCATTGCAAAGGGAACATCAGAAAAATGGTGGTGATGAGGGAGGACAATAATTTATGTAACATTTGCATATGGAAAAAAACAGTAGCAGATTGTATTCGCTTGCCTGATTCTTGTTCCTGACCACAGACGAACATGCAAACTGAGGCCATTTCTGTTTCTATATCCACTTGGAGTATAATTTTTCCACCATCTCTACTTTCACAAGAAGCATCCATTTCTTCTTGTCACGTGGTCTAATCATGACACAAGTCCACTGTTTTCAAAGGAAAGGTGTGCAGCCTTGAGCTGCAGTCTCTCACACACCCACGTCCCTGGGAGTGAGTCCCATTGAACTTAATGGGGTTAACTTTTGAGCCACCGTGAGCTGTCAGATTGCAGTCGTATACCTACTTACCTGGAAGTAAATACATTGGAACTTACTTTTTAGTAAGCATGCTTAGGATTATGCCACATCTCTCTCTCACTGGACTCAGTAGGAGAGGTACTGTGTCTTTAAAAAGTAACAGTCCTTTCAAAAGACATTTTTATTGGGTATTCATGATGGTTTGTACTTATGATGATATTGAAGTATGAAAGACCTACATTGAAAGACCTACATTGGCTCCCAGTACGTTTCCGAGCACAATTCAAAGTGTTGGTGCTGACCTTTAAAGCCCTAAACGGCCTTGGTCCAGTATATCTGAAGGAGCGTCTCCTCCCCCATCATTCTACCCGGACGTTGAGGTCCAGCACCGAGGGCCTTTTGGCGGTTCCCTCACTGTGAGAAGCCAAGTTACAGGGAACCAGGCAGAGGGCCTTCTCGGTAGTGGCGCCTTCCCTGTGGAACACCCTCCCACCAGATGTCAAAGAGAACAACAACTACCATGCTTTTAGAAGACACCTGAAGGCAGCCCTGTTTCGGGAAGCTTTTAATGTTTGATGTATTATAGTATTTTAATATTCTTTTGGAAGCCGCCCAGAGTGGCTGGGGAAGCCCAGCCAGATGGGCGGGGTATAAATAATAAATTATTATTATTATTATTATTATTAAGTATTAAATGGAATATTGCTTTCGACAGTATTTGCATCTGCATGTTTTGGAGTGGTCATAAAGACCCTCCAAAGGTCCGTATTTTCCAGGCACAGTCCTGGATTTCTGATTTGAAGCCATCCCGGTTTCTGATTTGATCAGAATGTCCTGCTTTTCCTTAGCATGTCCTTATTTTCATCAGATAAATGTTGGCGGGCATGGACTAGGTACAGGGGTCAGCAAAGTTTTTCAGCAGGGGGCCGGTCCACTGTCCCTCAGACCTTGTGGGGGGTTGTACTATATTTTGAAGAAAAAGATGAACGAATTCCTATGCCCCACAAATAACCCAGAGATGCATTTTAAATAAAAGCACACATTCTGCTCATGTAAAAACACCAGGCAGGCCCCACAAATAACCCAGAGATGCATTTTAAATAAAAGGACACATTCTACTCATGTAAAAACACGCTGATTCCCAGACTATCCGTGGGCCGGATGTAGAAGGCGATTGGGCCGGATCTGGCCCCCGGGCCTTAGTTTGCCTACCCATGGACCAGGATGTCCCTAGGGCTTTTTCCAGCTAGAACTCACCAGTACAGTGGTACCTCAGGTTGTATACACTTCAGGTTACATAAGCTTCAGGTTACAGACTCCACTACCCCAGAAATAGTACCTCGGGTTAAGAACTTTGCTTCAGGATGAGAACAGAAATCGTGCTCCAGCGGCGTGGCAGCAGCGGGAAGCCCCATCAGCTAAAGTGTTGCTTCAGGTTAAGAACAGTTTCAGGTTAAGAACGGACCTCTGGAACGAATTAAGTACTTAACCCAAGGTACCACTGTACTCAGTTCCAGTACCTCTCGGGTACCATTCTAAGAGAACAAACGAAGTGTTTATGGTGAGTTCCAGCACCTTTCCCCCTAGAAAAATAACACTGGACATCCCTATTTTCATCGGAGAGATGCTGCAGGGTATGGTCATAGTGTTTTGTTTCCAGTTAGCACATGCCCTGTAGCTTCATGCTGAAATCATGTAACTTTTTATACCACAACTGTTCCGGCGTTGTTTTTGTTTTCACCTGCTTTGGTTGCACTATAGTGCAAGAGTTCATTTCCAGATGGCAATGACACAATCACATTGGGAAGTGCCCCAGAATATCTAACAAAGCAGAGTGACATTTGAACAGTCCGGTATAAAGCCACAATTATTGCATCATTATTGTATCAGTACACTGGTTGTTGCAGAATACACTCGCAAAAATCACCAGTCTGGATGGGCCCTGATGGTGCAATCCTATATATCGTCTCAGAAGCGGATCCCATTGTGTTCAGTATACATGTCTACTGAAAAGTAAGTCCTATTCAAAGGAGATTGACTCTAATACTTTTGACTTCAATCCTGTACTTTGGAATGAGCTCAAGTGAATTGAATGGGACTTCTGAGCTGGCATTATGGGATTCCTCTGTGAAGCATGCCTTCAGTTGTAATGGAAAACTATGCTTGCCTCATCTTTTAATTTTACAACTATTGAAAAATGTTGTCTTCTTCTTCTTTGGCGACCATTCGTCGCTGAGTAAGATTGTCTTCCATAAACACGGTTTTAAAAGTGAGTCTGTAAGTGACTGTGGAAGCCAATTCTGAATCCAAATGTTCTTCCACAGTGAGGACATAGGTTTCCGGGCAGGAGTTGATCACAGTGAGGGCTTACCAAGCGTGCCTTCCTCTTAGTGTGTTTCTCCCTTTTGTCCTGAGTTTGAGCGTCTTCAAAACCCATGACACCTTTTGGTAAAGGCTGTTCTCCAACTGGAGCACTTGCAGGCCAGTGTTTCCCAGTTGTTGGTAAAAGGTAACCCAATAGCGATAGCATACATATTGGGTATATTTTCATGCCACTGTTCTGTCACACTGTGGTAGTCATGGCATTCCCAGTGTGATTCAAGAAGGTAAAAAAAGGAAAAAAGACAACAAGCAGGAACAATAAAACCCAAACCTCAAAGCAGTCTATAAAAGTATTTTTTTAAAAAATAATATTTTTTATGCCACCCTCAGTGTTCTGTGTAAGTTGAAGCTATAGAGATAAGAGAACGGTGCACAGAAAGACAATAGCAAACCGTGCTGAGGTGTCTTACTGGTGACAGTGAATCCAATAGGCATGAACATGAAAAGGCTGGTAATTAGGATGCATCATAAACCATTGCTAGAATGAACAGATTATCCTTCTCCGGACAGGGAGTTGACCAACGGCCAACATTTCCACCTGATTTCAAAATAGACTTCCTGCCTAATATGTACAGTGGGGGATTCTACTGAGAAATGAATGACCTCACCCTTAAAATAGAATTAGAAGCAGGATTCTTAGCCTACCTTGAGATTGCTACTTGGCACGGATGGGATAAAAGAAAATTGTAGCAAATTGGGTCAGTATAGATTTGTAGTGCCAAGATGGAAAACTGCACAAATTGGACCATTATCCAGAGTTCAGAATGGCTTCTAATGTAGCAAAATTTGGGTTTTCAGAAGAAACAGAATTGTGTTGTCAGGTGGGGAGACTGTTTTGTGTTCCAGTTTGGGGAGTTGTGGGGCGGGGGGTGGGGGGAGGTCAAACGCAAGTGTTATTGGAGGGCCACAGCCATTTCCTCAGAAACAATATTAGAAGAGAAGAGGCAGCTCCTTCTCTGCTACCTGTTATCACAGTTCAGAAAAGGCACAAAAGAAAAGTCAGGTATGAGGTGAGGTATCGGGAAATATAGGATCTGTTAAGTAAATTGATTTAATTGACACAGAAATGGAAAATGTATGTGTTTTAGTGAAGGATTAAAATGAAAAATGGCTAAATGTGTGTTGCTAACACGGGTTTTTCTAAGGGACTCTGAGCTCTTGCTGTAAGCTGCCCAGATGGCCGGGGTATAAATAATAACATTATTTATTTAGTTATTTACCATCTTGCTGAGTTGATAATTAATTGTTGTTTTCTTCCAGCTACCATGTGAGTGTTGTAACCTTAGATCAGATGGCAAAGGTATTGAGTGGCAAATTCTCCATCTCAAAAGGGTGGTGGCTATTAGTCTTTCTCTGAACATTTACAAAGAATGTAAATGGATCTTCAAAAAGCTGCATAGCCTTAGGCAGGCTAAGGCAGGCTAGAATGTGGGAGAGAGACACAGTTTGGATTCTTGGAATTGCCTTTTATTTCTAAGATGCTGAGCCTGTGCTGGACAGCACAATACATTGTACAATTGTTTTATACTTATCATTGGATGTTCCTGTTTTGTTTTGAAGGGTACTGTCAGTAAAAGTTCGAATAATATTTTTGGGGGGTCTGGACAATGCTTCATTTCCAAATGGAGTTAGTTATTATGCTTCCAGCCACTTCAAACTGCACAGTATTAATACCTGCAATAGGATCAAAGGTTCAGAAAGGGGGTTCTAGGAACTATATTGAAACTTGCTGTCAAGTTTCTACATAATCTTCAGCCTATGTGAAAGAGGCTGGGGTTCTCCCCTCTGCCTCTTTCTGACGATGCTTGAGAAGTTATTTTAGAATTTTATTTTAGCTGACTAAGTGCTTATGAGGTGCCCAAGGGGTATGTGAGAATGTGTATCCTCTTCCATGGAGCAAACCCTGTCTTGGCAGTTTAAGGCCTTCCCAGCCCATACTTCCTCAAAGCTGCATTATTGTCCCTGTCTGAGTTTTCTTGTAAGTGCAGACACCCTGGGAGGCTGCAGAACACAGGTGACTAGAGAGATGCTTCGAAGAATGGAAACTAGGGCAAAAAGGGAAGGAGCCATAGCCAATTGGGAAACACTTCAAAAATGCCTCCTCAGTCCTCCACAAGGGAAAGACTACCCAACGGGCCAAACTGAGCACTACGGTAAGCTGGGGTGGTAGTTGCACAAGCTGAAAAGGTTATATGGCACCACTTCTTATATGAGAGACTCCTACTCCCATTTGTTGCATTTTCTGTGTGTCAGGATGCCATAGAATCGTGGACCTGTAGAGTTGGAAAGGAATCTGGGGATCATCTAGTCCAACCCACTGAAATACAGGAATATACAGCTGTCCCATATAGGAATCGAACCAGCAACCTTGGCATTATCAGCATCACACTCTAACCAGCTGAGCAATGGAGAATGGATGACCTCCCCATGGGATTTCTACATCACAGGGGAGGGCTAAATACAGCATTTATTTAGTCTTCCCTTTTCTAGTTCTGAAATAGTGTGAATATCTTCATTGCCTCCCCACCCCGTGAAAAAGCATACCAAAACTTAATTACTGTGGTCTTACTGGCAGAATTTCATTCGACTTTCAATTTCTAGCAAGACATTTATGCACTGATTAAATATTTGTTCAGTACTTCCCAACTAGAACCAGTCCTTTCAAATATCCTAATGAAATAGCTACTGGATCTCCTACACATTGGTTTTCTTGGTATATTATCTGTATTACTCCACCCCCACGGCCCAAAT